>NW_020837996.1:10964803-11433449 GCF_003676395.1 Aethalodelphis obliquidens
ACATAGGAGCACCTCAATATATAAGGCAAATGCTAACAGCCATAAAATAGGAAACAAGAGTAAGTGACTGCTATTTTATGTTCTCCTCCCACCCTCAATGCCTCAAGGGACCCACCCCTAACACACATATTGTTAGCCCAGAAATAAGGTATTCAATGAACAGAATCCATATCTACTAATGACCTGGTAAAACCAAAGTATAACAGACTCAAGTCTTTCTTATCATGATGATTAACACTAATGTTGATTCAACAAATTATATGATACACTTTGCTTATTGAGTTAGAAATTACACATTGTAAAATTTGGTAATTTTAGCGTTAGGTTCTATGAGCTTGAAGAAACACTGTTGTATAAGTATCACGACAATCAAAATACAGTTCTACCATCCCAAACAATTTCCTTGTGTCCCTTTTAATCACTCCCTTCTCTACCCTTCCCCAGTCCCCAGCCAATGGCAACAACTGATGCTTCCTGTCCCTATAGTCTTGCCTTTTCCAGAATGTAGTATACATGGAATCACTCAGTGTGCAGTCTTTTGAGTCTGGCTTCTTTCATTTAGCTTAATGCCTGTGAGATTCATTAACATATGATGTACATTCATACATACACGTATCAAGAGTTCATTGACTTTTATTGCTGAGTAGTTTTCCATTGTACTGGTGCACCACACAGTTTATCCATTCATCAGTTTAAAGATATTGAGTTGTTTCCATACTTTGTCAAATATTAATAAAACCACTATAAAGATGACATAAAGTTTTGTGGTTGGGGGGCAGAGGCCACCGCATGTCTGTTTGGCGGGTGCGGTCGGCATTGGGTGCCCTGGGGGTTCGGGACTTTGGACCCAGCAGCAGCGGTGGAGGCAAACAAAAAATTTGTGGGTGAACATAAGTTTTAATTTTTCTAGGTAAGTGTTTTGGAGTGGGATTGCTGGGCCATAGAGTAAGCATGTTTTTAACTATATGAGAAACTGACAAAACTGTTTTCCAAAAGAGGCAGCACCATTGTGCATTTTCACCAACTATATATGAAAGGTCCAACTGCTCTGCATCCTCCCCAGCACTGAGTTTTGTCATATTTAATTTTTTAAGCCCTTTTAGTAGTATGTAGTATCACAATGTAGTTTTAATTTGCATTTCCCTAATAACTAATGATAATGAACATTTTTCCATGTACTTTTTGCCATCCATGTATCTTCCCTGGTGAAGTGTCTGCATAAAACCTCTGCCCATGTTTTCAAATGGGCTGTTTTCCTGTTATCACGTTTTGAAAATTCTTCACATATTGTGAGTATGTGGCCTTTGTCAGGTATGAGTTTTGCAAAGATTTCTCTCAGCCCCCAGATTTTCAATCTCTTAATAGTATCTTTCACAGAGCAGTTTTTAATTTTGATGAAGTCGAATTTATCATTTTTTTCTTTTATGACTATGTTTTAATGTCATATCTAAGAAATATTTACCTAATCCAAGATCACAAAGATTTTCTTCTATAAGTTTCATAATTTTAGGTTTTATCTTTAGGCCTAAGAAATATTTTAAGTTAATTCACATGTAAGATGTGTATGGGTCTAGGTTCATTTTTTGCACATAGATATCCAATTGTTCCAGCACCATTTTTTGAAAAGACTTCTTTCTCCACTGAATTTCCTTGTGCACCTTTGTCTAAAATCGATTGGTTGTGTAGGTAGAACTGGTTTTGGAGTCTTCGATATACTTTTAAAAATGTAACTTTAAAATATACTTTTAAAAATGTAACTTTAAAATATACTTTTAAAAATGTAAGATGATGGAACTCACTGTACTTCTACTAAGCAAGCGCCCTAAAATATATGGGAAAATAAGAAGCACAAACAGGTAAGAGATGGAGAGAGGCTTGACAGAACACTGATGGATCTAGAAACATGAGATGCTATAGGCAGTAACACAGAGCTACCCTTCTTTGTTCAACTGCTATTTCCAAGCAGCTGGGCCACCTCTCTCTATTAGAAATATCAGGTTGGATTCTTTTACAAAAACTCACTGACTTAAACTGAAGATGACCCATCACTCAGGAAAGCAGCAGATTTGACCCATGGTGGGCAGACCCATAGGAGGCAGCACACACCTGAGTACCATGGGATGAATAAAGAACAGCTTTTCATAGCTCTGTGCACAGATCTTGCAAGGCGTTGGTTTTTTGTTTGTTCGTTTGTTTTTTCCTTTCTCCGGACTCCCTTTACATACACGTGCAGCATGGTCTCTCAAAGAGCACTCCACTGAAAGGGGATTTCCAGATTCAAACCCTCTGAGGCAACGGGTTTTGATACTTAACTGTCTAAATCCAAACCCTCAGCCAACTTCTATCTGTACACCATATTCCTTTGCGTGGTTAAGGAAGTCATTCACATAAAACCCATGTCTTTCACAGGCTGTAACTCTCCTTTAGTTACAGTATAATTAAAAACAAATAAAAAACGTGCAAAGGAATAATTTCATAAATTTTGTTTTCCCTCCTGGAAAATAGCTATTTTTTTCTCTCATAATCAGCCTAATATAGAATCGGAAAATGGTTTTGAGCATTATGATCGTAAATTTCTGTCGTGTGTGTGCGTGTGCGTGTGTGCGTGTGTGTGTGTGTGTCTTTCCCTGAATGGCACTCACACAGAGAGCATTTTAATTTTCCATGGTATTGCTATCTTGACCTCTGAGACCTTGCAAAGTAAAGTATTTATGATCCTGGGCTTTTTTATGGTATTGTTTCAATATTTTTGTAACATTTGTATTTCTTGCTGATGTTTTTGGCATTAAAAATCACTCAAGCTGTGCTGAAATATAATGGTATTCACTGAACCATACCATGGAAGGATAATTCAGTTCAGTGAGGTTATTGTAGCTCATCATGTACACAAAGGATTGAAAGAAACTGTAGAAGATGCTCAGTTCTCTACATGGGCAGCATTGAGTCTTTTTTCCCTCTAATAACTTGACATAGAAAAACCTTCACTTGAACATAGAAATATCTAGTTTTAAGTCTTTAAAGCAAACCAAACGAACAATACAATGGCCCAAGGCATAAGGAAGCAAAGTACTGGTGAACAGTTGCTCTAGATCACTAATTTCCTTTACCTGTTACCCTGACAAAAATCAAACCTCAACAAGTCAGCTTTCATTCCCTATTTCAAGATATCCCCCTAAATAAGCCCCCCCCAAATTTTAATTCTCAAACGTGATTAGAGTAGTGGATTGTGCTATTACAAACAGAAATTAGGGATTATTTAATTTCCATATATTTAAATTGTCCCTAACTATAGATATCCGTAATGCCTGAGTTTGACTGCTATGCTTATACCATTTTGTATCTATTTTGCAACTTTTGTCCCAAGAACAGATAAATGCAAAGACTTTCTGTATCTTGTCACACTCAGTTTAAGATGTTGATTACAACAGCACCCATTTGCAACTTTTGTCCCAAGAACAGATAAATGCAAAGACTTTCTGTATCTTGTCACACTCAGTTTAAGATGTTGATTACAACAGCACCCAATATTATTTGACTTTTTGTATATTTTCTCTTTGATTGGCTAATCATTCAGGTTTAACTTTGATTATGCAACATAAACTCCTAAGGAATGAGTATAAAAGCTTATTGGTCAAAGCACTAATATTTACATGTTTTGTGTGTGTGTGTGTGTGTGTGTGTGTGTGTGTGTATATATATATATATATATGCATACAGATAGATATAGATAGATATACTCTCCAAAAATTTTACTCAATTCCACAGGACAAATATATTTTGAACTACAAATGACTGACTGAGAACTTAAATTTAGTGTACTCATCTGACAGAAGCCGTAAATTCCTACTGAAGATGAAAACCAGATCTCCCAAGTTTTACTCCCTGTAGATAAGTAAAAGTAAATAACTGTTGCAATATTCAAACGCAGTAGAGTGCTTAAATACATGGGCTCTGGAACCTGACAAACCTATGTTCAAATGGTGCCACTGCTAGTTATCTGCTGAGTGACTCTGGACAAATTTCTTTGTCTCTATAGAGCTCAATTTTATCATCTGCAAAATGGGTATAGTAGTAATTTGGTTTCTGGTTCAGTTGCTGTCACACACACTATAAAATAATATTGACTCAAACAAGATAGAAGTTTATTTCTCTCTCAAATAGCATGCTGAGCATAATATTCTAATACAGCAGCTTTATGGTGCTAGGACAGGGCTCATTTTATCATGATGCTCTGCCTTCCTCAACATACAGCTTCCAGATTTTGGTCAAAGCTCTCGTTATTATGTACATGTACCAGTCAGTGAATAAAGGAAGAGGAGGTGAGGTACACTACAGAAATAATCATCATTCTCCACTCTTCCCTCTATCCATGCCTCTTCACAGAGTGACTTTGCAGTAACTCCCATAAAGCAGTTTATGTCCCCACCCCTTGATTCCATGAATGCCTTATAACTTCCTTTACCAGGAGAATGCACCCAAAATGACACATACGAATTCTGAATCTAGATCTCCGTATGTCTTGCACTCTTCAACTTGCTCTCTTAGTACTCTCACAGCAACTGTGTAAACAAGCCCAGGCTAGCCCTCTGGATGAAGAAAGACATGTAGCTCAAACACCCTCATTGCCTCAGCTGATGGGCAGCCCCCAGCCAATCTGATAGCTAATCACAGAAAATGCCAGAAGAATCTATGAGCTGATCCCAGCCCAGAGTGCCAACCTGTAGAATTATGAGTAAAAATAAATTACTGCTGTTTTAACCCACAAAATTTTAGGGTGGCTGGTTAGGCAACAAGTGATAAAAGGAAAAAAAGCATCACTTTCCTTTTAATGCTATGACCCAGGATCTGCACATATCCCTGCCACTCTTGTGGCATTGGTTAGAATTTAGTCATATGACCACAGTAGCTACAAAGGAAGCTGGGAAATGCAGTCTTCGCTGAGTAGTTGTGTGTCCAGCTACAGCCAGGTTCCTATCACTAAAGGAAGAAAAGGGGAATCTAGGGTATCCGTATTGGCAGACAACTAGTTAGGTCTCTGCCACCTCTACCTCTTCAGCTGGCTATGAAGATTAAACGTGAAATAACGTAACAGCCTCAGCCCGAGAGCTGAAACCCAGAAAGGACCCAATAAACATTTCTGTCATTTATATTCAGAATCAGAAATAGATGACATTTGTTTAAAGGGTCACAAAGAAGAGTCAGAAGTATCAAATTCTCCATACCTACTTCTGGTTTGTCTGTTATCTTCCAGCAACCATTCCCCTATACCAAACCAAAGTTAGGAACCACACGGGAAGAAGATCCATAGAGAGAATATAAAGAGTGACATTGAAATACTGTGTCCACAGATGTGATGCGACAAAGCCTGGATGTCTGTTAGAAAAGATTAGATGAGCTTATGGCAGAAAGCCAGGGGACGGGACTGTCACTGTAAAATAAATACAGAATGTCACTGGGCAATGGTCAGAAATCAGAGTGTGAAGGGCTTTTATTTCCTTTTTTTTGTTTTTTGGGTGTTTTTGGTACTGAGAGTTTTGTTTAAAAAAGAAAGGTAATGGGTGTGGTAGTAAACTACCTTGGCCTTGAGGCGAGGGAAAAAAAGCACATGTCCATTTCCTGTAGCCAATTTATGTATCTTCTTCTTTTTTTTTTTTTTTATAAGAAGATGTTGCGGGTAGGAGTTTATTAATTAATTTATTTGTTTTTGGCTGTGTTGGGTCTTCGTTTCTGTGCAAGGGCTTTCTCTAGGTGCGGCAAGCAGGGGCCACTCTTCATCGCGGTGCGCGGGTCTCTCACTATCGCGGCCTCTCTTGTTGCGGAGCACAGGCTCCAGACGCGCAGGCTCAGTAGTTGTGGCACACGGGCCTAGTTGCTCCGCGGCATGTGGGATCCTCCCAGACCAGGACTCAAAGCCGTGTCCTGCATTAGCAGGCAGATTCTCAACCACTGCGCCACCAGGGAAGCCCCAATTTATGTATCTTCTGATTTTAATGGAAAAGAAATGAAAGACAAGAGCGGAGTGGGAGATGGGTCATGGAAAAGTGACAGAAAAGAAATTTAAAAGGAAAGCGTTTGAAAACAGTTTGATGGATATATGCACACTAAACCCCCCCAAAAAGATGATCATCACGTATTAACCAGCTAGATGATTACATAATGGTAACTATAGGATAAGTAAGCAACCATTAAACAAGACTTAGTCAAGAACACATGTTCGCCTGTATTTTGATGTTTCAGTTTATCCCCCAGACTACTAGATGGCGTCATATTTGGTAAATAGGTAATATTGTTGAAATCTGTGTGAATCGTATCTCTCTCCTTCCAGAGTTGCTGCCAATTCAGAATTTGCTATTACCCGTCAAATCCTGAAACAAGCTGAAAAAGTATAACTGAGGGACCCTGGATAGAAGGAAGATTAAATAATCAATAAGTAAAGTGACACATGCACAAAAGAATGAGACAGCAGTGAGATGCAGGGCAGGTGTGGGCCACCTTATGGGTGGCAGTATTCACTGAGTATGTCCAATTGAAACGCAAGGAAGGGCTCAAGGTCAAAACCAACTAGAAAAACAGAAAGCCATAAGAAAGAAGCCTTTGTCAGAGGCCATATATGGATAAGGCTTAAAAGCTGAGAGTGGTGTACTCAAAGGTGAGCCAGAGAATACAAAAGACATTCCAAAGGAGAGAAACTTCAGCAACGGGAGAAGGATCATGGACCAAAATAATGGTATAGAGGAGAAAAGGAAGACGAATGGCTCCAAAGCAGCATCTGTAGAAATATTTGTTTTATTCAAAGTGATTAAGAAGCAAACACCTGTGTCACCTACAGTAGCTGACATTTTAAAATACGAGAAAATGTCAGGATAATTGTATCAAAGGATTAGGAGACTGTAATATAGAGCATAGGAGGAATCCAATCAAAGATTAAAGTGTGATGCCCAAGAGACGTGAGTCAGCACTTCCAGAAGGTATTCCAAGGAATACTAGTCTTTCCTAAGGGTAACAAATATTACATAAAAACAATAAATATAAAAAACGGCCAGGTTACATGTGGTTATACAGGTTTCTTTCCTGCAAAGAATATTCAGAGCTAATGTGTACTGGGATACTCCAAAGAGCAGATGTGTGGTGAAGAGCTGTTCTTTGTCGGCACATCATCACTGCCACTTTTCCTTTGAGGAGCAAGATGGCTACTTGCATTGGGATTTTCCATGAGATCCCTCCGGTTACAGGCCCTGTCTGAAGTAGCAGACACATGACCAAGTCAGGCCAATCAGGTTCTCCCTTCTTCCTAAGAATGTGCCACTTTAGCAGATGGACACAAGAATAAAAATTGGAGTCATGAAGCATCACTGCTTTGTTCCTGCTAATGGGCTTCCCCTCCCTCCCAAGGCCTGGTAGCTCATGTTCCCTTAAATGTTCTGAGCAGCCCCACATCCCTCTAATGAATTTCTCTCAGGCTCAGTAGCCAGAGTTCCTTTGTTTATAACCAAACTGCTCTGAGGGAGCAGTGTGCAACATGTCACAAGTACAGTTGACTATGGATTTTTTTTCTTTTTCTTTGGCAAAATAATACACTGCATGGGTTATCTTCAGAACACACACTGCTCTAGATAATAATGGAGGGCTTTCGGAACATATTAAGGGAACATAAACCATACTGGACGCTTATATCTTCTCATTGGAAATCACCAAGCAAGGAGCAATAACACCTCCGTCCCTGCCTGTTCTTGCCAGAGAGCGCATTAAAGTGGCCTTGCTAATGATGGTGAAACAACCATACAAAGACATTGTACTGGCACTAAGACCTTTAAGGGTCAGATGACTCGTAGTCTAAGGAGAAACGTCCTTAGCAAAGGACAGGATTTACCAGGGCATCATATTTTTAAAGGACTATAAAATATGGAACCTTGAGCTAACCACACTGAGGACCTGCCGGGAGAACAATAAGCTCTCGTGAACAGAACAATCTCCCTCACTCTGGAAGGGTGTGGAGGGTAGGGGAAGTACCCCTCACAAGCCCCCTCCCAAAGTCTAGTAGTAATATGGTGTTGTGTATATACCTTTGAAGAAAAAATATCTAAGTATATTCACTTAAGAGAAGTAAAATGTCCCTAATACAGGACACAAGGAAGGAATATCCCTTGGGAAAATAGGGAGAAGAGGAGGGTCCAAGTGGAAAGAAGGAATAAAAAGGTGCTAAAAAGCACATACCCAAATCACGTTAACTCTGTGTTCCTCCACAATTTCTACAATGACAAGTCCAGAAACAACAACAATAAGTATTCATAATGGTAATAGTAAACACTAATGAAATGATTTGGGTTCTATTTTATTTACATTACAAATCATTATCCCCATTGTACAGATGAGAAAACTGAAGCAGAAGGTAGGTTAACTGTCCAAGAAGCCTGCCTCTTCAGCCAATTTAACTTACCCTCAGCTAATTCTCTTGCCCTGTCTTCCTCTCTAGGCACAAAAGATGCAAACATGTACAATTGTATCAAACATGATACAACTGTATCAAACATGATACAATTGTATGAAACATGATACAATGCAAACATGATACAAGGATACACCATTTCCTTGATAACGGGGATGCAAGGAAACTATATAGGTTTCTACGTATACACACATACAAACACATGTTCAAAAGTTGCACGAAAAGAATGCATAATAGAAGGAATGAATAATAAATGGATTGAGGCACTGAAGGGGATAGGAAGGAGAGATGAAGAACAGTCTTGAAGAACATATTTTTTTCTAAGTCTGGATAACAGAAAAATAGAAATGTTTTGCAGTAGGTATCAGGAATTTTGTGGTAATTCATGTCTTAAAGCAGTTCTTATATAAGTGTCATGCAGAGTGATCTGAGAAAAACAATGTTTTCCATCTTTTATTAAGTCTATTGGTCTGGACTAGCTTCCCCTTCTCTAACAACCTGTCCTCCATCCATGTAGGGTATAGATATTTGCCTATGATGGAGGTTAGATGAAAGAGTATGGAGTACCTCAATTATACATGGTTGCACCATGTTTATATAAATTCTAACAGCTCTTAACAGCTCTCACCAGAATACTTTTGGAAATCGTATAACTTCATCATGAACTTTCAATTGGGTCGGGCTTTGTCAAGGGTTCCAATGTCTTTGTTTTACCTTTATTCTAAAGTCATGAAGAATGTTTCAAAATTAGAAGTCGTCTGGATCAGGTGCCCCAAACTCAGATGACCCAGAATCTAGGCAAATAGTGTGCGTGAATGAAGCAGTCGACGTGTGGAAAGAAACTGTATGGCTGTCTCGGTCTGCCTCTCATTTGCCTACTCTTCAGAGTGCTCTAGAAGCAGAACAGAATGTCCCTAAGAAAAGTTACCACAAAAGTGCAGTAATAATGACAACCCACACTGGTCTTAGTCTCAGACAGATAATAAGGAGTGAGTAGGCACTGTCATAAACTCGCAAATGCATGGTCCTCTAAAGCTGGCGGCTGCTACCCACACTTACCTATTAGTGCCATGCCTGAAGTGTGATCCCAACACTGTCAGAGGCTCTGAATTTTTAAGCAAAATGCATCTATGCCCTTTGTTATGTAACTATGCCGTGCCTTCATACTCTGACTACAGGATCACCTATGTCACTTGCTTTCACCAACAGAATAATGCACACGTGACAGTAATGCCAGAACTTCTAAAACTAGAGCTTAGAAGGTCTTCCATGTTCCTGTATGCTCTCTTTTACTTTTACCATTAGCATAAGAACGCACCACAGGTAGCCTGGTGTGTATGAGAGACAAGGATGTGGAGAAGCCATAAACTGCCCTAGCTGACAGCCAGATGAGTGAGTCACCAAGATGAGTGAAGCCACATACCTAACCCCCAACTCACCCCAGACACATGAGCAATAAACTTACTTTTGCATGCCACTGAAGCTTCGTGGTTGTTTGTTATGCAGCATTATCACGGTAGTAGATAACTGATATACAAAACCAGGCTCTTAGGTAAAATCTTTTGATTTTTAAAATTCACACCTGAAAGAGGTTCTTGGAGAAGTATCATGCAGAGTGATGTGAGGAAAAAAACTGTTATCCATCTGTTTATTGAGTCTATTGGTCTGGACTAGATTCCCCTTTTCTAACAACCCATCCTTTATCCATGTAAGATATAGATATTTATCTACAATGCAAGTTGTTTCTAAGTTAGCAACCAATTCAAGTTTTTTAAACAACACACAGTTAGGGACTTCCCTGGTGGTCCAGTGGTTAAGAATCCACCTTCCAGGGCTTCCCTGGTGGCGCAGTGGTTGAGAGTCTGCCTGCCGATGCAGGGGACATGGGTTCGTGCCCCGGTCCGGGAAGATCCCACGTGCCGCGGAGCGGCTGGGCCCGTGAGCCATGGCCGCTGAGCCTATGCATCCAGAGCCTGTGCTCCGCAACAGGAGAGGCCACAGCAGTGAGAGGCCCGCATACCGCCAAAAAAAAAAAAGAATCCACCTTCCAAAACAGGGGACGCGGGTTCGATCCCTGGTCAGAAAACTAGCCTGGTCAGAAAACTAGCAACTAAGCCCGCACCGCAGCTACTGAGCCTGCATGCTCTAGAGCCCATGCATCACAACTAGAGAGCCCATGTGCCACAACTACTGAGCCCAAGCACCGTGGAGCCCATGTGCCACAGCTAGAGAGGAGCCCGCATGCCACAACAAAAGATCCCGCATGCCGCAACTAAGACCCCACAGCCAAAAACAAAAAAAGCAAAACAACACACAGTTAAAACACAATATACTTCTGTGGATCTGATCCAGACCACAGGCCACTATTTTGCATTCTCTGTTATAGTCTAATCCCTTCATTCTATATTTAAGACAAGACATTAAAGAGAGAAAATATCTTTTCCAATAGTAAGTAACTGGACCTCAGATGTGTAACTTCACCTAATGCAGTTAGCTTTTTAAAAGTAACTAAGGGTCCTCTTTGGAGTGCATGGATATTTCCAAAATCATTCAGTTCTTCTCTCCCCATCCTTCCTGCCACTTTGTTTCTGCCCAGAGGCTAGATCCACATGAAGGATCTACATTGCATTCATCTCTACAAGCCTCCTCTGAGCCCTGTCAGCTACCATATTTTGAGAAGGGGATTTGAATTTTCTTTTTCCCAGGAAAGGTAATACTTCTAAAAATGTGCTTGAGGCCACAAACTTAGGATATTCTTTCAGCATTAAACTCACACCACCTCTTTCCACGAAACAAATGAATAGATGATGTTTCTACTTTAAAATGGTATAATTTTTACACAATGCTAACTAAAGCAAAATTCCCATGAAATCTGAATCACATCGGTCTTGGCCAAGCAACAATCTAGGGTAAGAGCAGACAGGCAAATTCTAATATGGCATGTGTCCATTCACTTAGAAAAACATAGTTTCCCTTTCACAGAACTACTGAAGGAGAACCCATATTGAAAGTTGTGATTATCCTTTTAGCCAGAATTCATAAAGAGACTGAACAGCTGCACACTTTATTAGATCTAATCTAAATACCTGTTCCTTGTATTTTGTGCTGGTAGTTATTTATGTCATCAATTCAACTTTATACTAACCATCAGGTGGAATACTCCCTGCCGTTCTGCTGACTCAAAATAATGACTTGTAAGGGAGCCCTAATGACAGAACAAGGGGCAATTATAGACACAGCATGAGACTTGGAATAACTGTGTGATGTATTTTGTGCACTTGATTGACCTCATGTTCAACTTCATTTGTGTCTCACTGTTGTAGATACGGCCTATGCCTCAGGGTATATGCCTTGTTAATTTCAATATAAGAAGACATAACTGGATTAGATCAGATGGCTCAAACAACAAAAAAAAAGCTGCACCAGTGCTTGGCGGCAAAGTGATGGCACATTGGGGTCTACCTGAAGAAACCATCAAATATCTTTCAAGTTTTCAAGACTGAGAAGTTAGGATAATCAATACGCAGTGCTAATTCATTTCTACGCTTGGGAGAACTAAAACTGCATACCTTCTTGTGTCTTTACATAACTAGGGTGGCTGCTGAGAGGACTTAGGATTTATTGTAAAATGAGAGAGGGATAGGAAAACAAAGAGAGCATAAGCACTCAATATATAATAAGGTTATCATGAGATATGCATAGATTGTATTGCTTTAGAGTAAAACTGTAAGGCAGTCTCTTCTGTATGTGTCACTTTGAAATACACTCCTGCTGTACTGTTCACTGAATGAGAAAGGGCGAAGTGAGTCTTTTCTGATGGGTTGTTTATAATCCCAATTCCTAATATGCTTACTTAAATGCAGGGGTGAGGGAGAGTAAAAGATGGGGAGTGTAGGAAAGGAACTGTTGTCTGCTTATCAATGTTAACGTTACCCAGAAAAAAAAGAACAACAACAAATCCTCTTGTTTCGTTCTGTATAAAATTATGGAGGGAGTTCAAGCATATAACGATATTGCAGACTGACTTGAAAACAACATGGAATAATTGGCACTTAGGCAATTTCTCAGAAACATAGCTTTGATTCTAGACTGGTTGAAAGAGGTGTTGTGAAATGGTCGTTTCATCAGTCTTGGTTGTTTGCTAATAATACCATCTAGTCAACCCCACCTACACTTCCAAAGTGGTTGTTAGAAAAACCTACAAAAGTGTTGATGAAAACTTGAAATCAAAGTTTTCTAAATGATCCTGGGAACTACATCTTTGCTCTTCTATCGTTAGCCATCTAATCTTCAAGAAAGTGCATAACTAATATCTAATATTGAGTGAGGAAGCTCCTAACTCAATATACAAATAAAGTGCTAACCTAGCAAGGACTACAGGCAAACACTGCTAATACAGAATATGGAAATCTATTCCATATGTATCTGGCCTGAAAAATTTAGGCTGAAAATGGGTCATAACAGAAACTATAGGAATGTAAGAGCTATTACAGGAAGGGACAAGATGCTGCTGCTTTCCACACTAATTTTACCTCAAATGTTAGGGAGAGAGCAGGAAATGTATGCTCAAATATGCAGCGCCTTTTAAAAAATTGATTTTCAATAGGCCAAGTTTTAAAAACAAGTATTAGTAACTTCTTTTCAAGATACTACTCAGATAAAATATACTGATTTTAAACAGTACGTAGAAGATTGGATTTTCTCTGAGAAAATAGATTTGTGACTGAAAACACTTCCTTGAGAAAAAACATTTCTCCACTAAGGCACTATCCTGTACTAACTTAGAGTAACTAACAAGATATAGGCAATCTAACTAAACAAGTACAGCACGCACGATTCATTCATTAATTTTAAATCACTGTCTTTCAATTTTATTTTAACAGCACTGCCATCACTTCTTCCCCAAATTAAACTAAAGAGAGAACTCACCAAAAAAAGACAGATAATGCTATTATTTTATAGTACATATATTTGTAAAAGTACAAACTCACTAATCTAAAGTTAATGAGTTACAACAATAAAGCTACTTTCATGAGATCAACAATTGGAAAGCAGGGATGCAGAGAGAAGTTTAGTCATATAACAGCCTTTGATTTGACCTATTTCAACCTTTTATTCCACTCAAGTTGAAGAATGTTTGATCAAAAAAGTCTATGATTTGGACATATTTTAACAAAGGCATCTATTTATCCTTCACCTAGTCAGGTGGTTTTCCTCTGGAAGCCATCTACCCAACTTTCAGTTCATCCATTTGGGGATATTCATGACTCCACCCAGGCAAGTGACTCAGGTCTGGCCAATCAGACCTTATTTTTCCGGTTAATAGTTACTGCTTCAAAACAGAGTATCTGACACAGCTAAGATCCATGAAAGGGTCTAACCCTGAAATTCTTCTGCAATTATTGAAAGAGTCACTGGATTTTAACCTGGAACCATTTGGCCTGGAGCTATTTGCAGCCATCTCACATTAAATAGAGCCTGAGAATGATTCCATCAAAATAGAATATAGCTCCACAAAAGAAAGTGAAAATAAATTCTGATACATTCATTTATTTACTAATCTGTTAATTCAACAACTATTTATTGTACACTTACTATGGACCAGAATAGTTATAGATAAGGTAGCAAATAACAAATGCTCTTGCCCTCATGATGCTTACTTTGTAGTGGGGATAAAAGCACAGTCGTCCCTTGAACAACACAGGGGATAGGAGTGCCCACCCTCCACACAGCTGAAAATTTGCATACAGTTTACATTTGGCCCTCCATATCCACAGTACCACATCCAGAGATTCAACCAACCTCAAATCGTGTAGTACTGTAGTACGTATTTAGTGAAAAAAATTCACACATAAGCACACATGCATGGTTCAAACCCGTGTTGTTCAAGGGTCAACTGTAGTTTTAAAATATAATGTAAAATAATTTCAGTGTGATATGGGGCCTTGTAATGAAAAATTGTGCTAAGAATGAATGATAAAGTGGGTATGCTATCTGTCTAAGCATGGGCTGGCAAATTACATGTCATAGGTCAAATCTGGTTTTCGTATTTTTAAAAGACTGTTAGAGAGAGAGAGAATATGCAACAGAAATAAGAATTTACAGGGCTATAAAAGCCAACAATATTTACTATCTGGCCCTTTATAGAAAAAGTTGCTAGTCTACCAAGGTGGTTATCAAGAATTCCTCCTGTCCCTCTACAAGCATGCCATCGATCCTATTAAAAAAAAAAATCTATTTTCCCACCCTTTGCATCTTGGCTGTGCTTGTAAATACTGTTGGTGAATAAAGGGCTGTAGAAGCAGTATTCTGAGACTTCCAAGCCTACTTCTTAAGAGGCCTTGTAGCTTTTGCTTTCACTTTTCCTAGACCCCATATAAAGAAGTCTAGGCTCACCTACCAGAGAGAGAGGCCATAGAAAGAGAGAGGCCATAGAGGATGAGAAACCTCATGGACAGAAAAGCCACATGCAGGAGAGCTGAAGCATCCTGGGCAATACTAAGGCTCTCTTCACATTTGTGGAGCTGTATCTGGTCTTCCAACTGCAGTCAAGGCACTCCAGCCAACAGCTACCATGCGGAACAGAGATACATCATCTCTATTAAACCTCCTGGAATTCCTGACTCAGAATTGTGGGCAATAAAGTGATTGTTTCAAGCCATTAACTTCAGGGGTGCTTTGTTTTACAGTAACAGATAAGTGAAAACGAAATTGGTAGTACCAGAATCAGGGTGCTGCTTTGACAAAACCCTAAAACACATCCACAGGCCTTTGGAACTGGGTGACAGGCAGAGGCTTGAAGGGAAGTGAGGAACCAACAATGGAGGTCTGAAGAGCAATGGGGAAAAAATGCTATTAAAGACTAGAGAAAGAATGGCCTGTATTACATAGAGGTGGAACATTTGGAAACATTTGTGAATCTAGCTAAGATTTTTAGACAGAAGTCTGAAAGTGCCAATTATTTTCTTGTAACTGTATATCATAGAGTATAAGAGAGAGAGAGAGAGAAACTAAAGAAATGCTCCATTTACAAGCAGAATTTAGAGAAAATCTAAGGACCCAGGATAGTATTTCCAGTTTAAAAAAATGTTCTCAAAGTGAGAAACAGTCCGCAAGTAAAGTGATGTCTATTATACCATTTGGCAAAGTAAGATTCTTAAGATACTGTCCCAAATCAACCTGATATGCCCAAAGTAGAACACCACCAACAAAAAAGTTATCAATGTGACTTGAAGACATGGAGTGAACTTTGATAAGATACGTGAGAAGTCCACAATATTTTAAAGCACTGCATTGATAGAAGCACATTGGATTAAATAGGATTGAGAGAGGAAAAAAATGAAGAGAGGCCTCAGGGCTCCCAACTTTGTATAGGCAGAAAGCAGAGGGAGGCAGGAGCTAAACTGCCAACATAGGGATTCTCAGTACACGTAGCCATTAGTTGAGGAAAACGACGCACTTGAGAACCACCACTGGGGAGCGGAAGAACCAGGCCCCAATAAAGAACCATTCTTGGGACTTCCCTGGTGGCGCAGTGGTTAAGAATCCTCCTGCCGATGCAGGGGACACGGGTTCGGGGCCTGGTCCGGGAAGACCCCACATGCCACGGAGCAACTAAGCCCGTGCGCCACAACTACTGAAGCCTGCGCACCTAGAGCCCGTGCTCCACAACAAGAGAAGCCACCGCAATGAGAAGCCCGTGCACCACAACGAAGAGTAGCCCCAGCTCACCACAACTAGAGAAAGCCCACGCGCAGCAATGAAGACCCAACACAGGCATAAATACATACATACATCCATAAATAGAGCCATCCTTTTGAATTGGAAAACAAGTGCCATGTGCCTAGATGTAGTTTATAATTGCTATGGACCAGTTCCTGTCTTCCATTGTTAAATGGATTGTCTATTGCAGTTAGCCTGCCCTGTCACCCTGTTGGTGAGTAGAGAGGAAAACTTGATTTTCAGTTCACAAATCTCTTGATCAAGAAGAACTATCTACAAGGACTTATCCTCTCCAGAACAGGCATAGATTGCCAGACACCTAATCTGGGACCTGATGCTATATTTGAATACAATTTGGGGGTTTGAGAGAGTGAGTATATTTTTCATGTGGAACAAGTGAGAAAGGGTGTAGCCAGAAGGTGGACTGTGGTAGATTATCTGCAAAAATGGTCTCCAACAATTATCCAATCCCTGTATGGCACATGAGACAACTCCCATCAAATAGGGAATACATTCCCCACCACTTGAATCTATGGTGGTCTTATGACTTGTTTTGACCAATAGAATGAGGTGAAAATGACATTCAGGGTCTCCAAAATACAGGCCTGTAAAAGCCTGATAGGTTTGGCTTTCACTCTTGGAAGACAGCTACTATATACTAGCAAAGTCCTGACCATCCTGCTGGAGAGAGATGCCACAGAGAACGAGAAGGTCCAAAAGATGAGCGATCAATTGAGGAGAGAAGCTGGGTAGAAGAGAACCGAGGTGCCCCATCTGAAAGCCAGCATCAAAACCCCAGAGAAGTTAGTGAACTTGGTTCTCCAGCCCCCATTGGTCCATCCAGCCAATACCACACAGAGCAGAGACAAACCACATACTGAGTCTTGCTTGATTCTGACACAGAATCATGAGCAATAAATGGTTATTTTAAGCCACTAAGCCTTATGATGACTTGTTATGAAGCAATACAGAAAAGACACATAGTCTGTCTTAGAGTAGCCACAGCAGCTGTCTGAAGAGATGGCCTCTGAACTGAGACCAAATGATATGCATGAGGAAACCATGATTGAACACTGCAGGCAAACAGACATACTATAAAGCTTTATTGACTTAACCTACTGTAGAAAACACAAGTTATCTGAAGCTGGAGTGGTGTGGATAAGATGAGGAGTAGAAAGAGATGGGGTAAGTTAATAGGAAGAAACTGAAAGAAATCAGATATTGTAAGACCTTTCAGTCCAAAGAAAGGGATCTGAATTTTATTCTAAGCCTGTGTTAGAGTTCCTGAATCAAGCATGCTACTCTAGAACTTTTAAGTTTTATGAGCCCACAAATGATTTTCCTCTCCTTTCTAAACCTGTTATATTTGCATGTGAAAGGGCCCTAACTAAACAATCTGATTCACTGAGAAGATTGAGTTGAAAAGTAACAGCATTTGGACACCTTACACTGAAACCTTAGGATAGAATTCCATTAACTATAAAAGGGAAGATAAACTTTATTTAGATATCAAAGTTCTACACAAAAATGGGATTCCCCTGAAAGGAAGAACATACTAGTGATCTCCAGTGTGTTCAGATTTGGCAGATTACATATGCAGGTACTTTCCAAGTTTATGTTGATTAGTTTTAAGATATACTTATATTAGTTTCCTGTGGCTACCATAACAAATGACCACAATAGAAATAATAAAAATATTGGGTTGGCCAAAGAATTCATTCAGGTTTTTCCATAATATCTTAATATCATAATATCTTATGGAAAAACTCAAATGAACTCTTTGGCCAACCCAATAAATTCTCTTACAGTTCTGGTGGCCAGAAGTCCAAAATCAAGGTATTAGCAGGGCAGTGCTCTCTCCAATGTTTCTAGGGGAGAATCCTTCCTTGCCTCTTCCACCTTCTGGTGGCTCTAGGTGCTCCTTGTGGCTGCATTACTCTAATCTTGGCCTCCACTGTCAAATGGTCTTCCACCGTTCTCTGTCCCATATGAAGATACTTGTCATTGGATTTAAGATTCAACCAGTTAATCAAGGATGATCTCATCTCGAAATCCTCAACTTAATTTACCTCTACAAAGACCTTTTCTCCAAATAAGATCACATTTATAGGTATCAGGGGCTGAAACTTGGACTTTTTGGGGGACAGACACCATTCAACCCACTAAGATACATTTTTAAGTCAAAGGACAAAAACAAAACAAAACATCGTGGAATGCCTGAAGCACCATTACAAGGAACCAAGGTTGAAAATTATGGCTTTAATTTCAAAGGCATATATTACTTCATTTTTTAAAAATTTTATAATTTCACAGGATGATGAAGAATTGAGGTTAAGAGGGACCAATAAATGGAAGAAACCAGCTTATACTTTATGTATTGCACCCAGCCAACTGAAACATTTGAAGCTGCTGAAAAAATCATTTTGAGAATCCCAATACTTCAGATGCCAACCTCCATCTCCATTCCTAAGAAATTTTTATTTTCATCTTGCTTTCACTGGAACCATCCTTACTCCATTTACAATGTGAATTACAATTTATACTGCTGCCCTACATGCCTGAAGGTGACTCAGTAGAGAACAGAAAAGGGAATCACTGTAATATTGACAAGCTTGGTGATATATGTCAAACAAAAACAACATCCAGTGAATGTTTTTTTATAATGCATCCACCTGAACACCTAAATCAGAAACAATTGTAGTGAAACAGAAGTCAAAAATAACACTAAAAGCAGTATTATATAATTATGCCAATTTAAAACTGTAATAGCAATTTTCATTTCTGACTACAAATGCAATAATGGATACATGCTCTTAACATAAGAAATGTTCATATCCTTTATGTTCGCACATTTCTAATTCTCATGTCTAAGAATATTGTTGGCCAGAATGATTTCTGTTCTAAATAACAGACAGTGCAACTCAAACTGGATTTAGAAAAAAACGTGGAAACAAAAACAAAGAACTTAGTAAATAACTTAATGAAACAGTCCAGACTTAGTAACTCACTTAATGAATGAGTCCAAAGCCTCAATTATTGGTGGAGCCAGGTCCCTAAACGAGTCTCGCTCCATATCGTGTATCTACTTTATTTTTTATTTTATTTAATTTATTTATTTTATTTTGGCTGGGTTGGGTCTTTGTTGCTGCGTGCAGGCTTTCTCTAGTTGCGGCGAGTTGGGGCTACTCTTGGTTGCAATGCGCGGGGCTTCTCATTGTCGTGGCTTCTCTTGTTGCAGAGCACAGGCTCTAGGCATATGAGCTCTGAAGCGCAGGCTCAGTAGTTGTGGTACATGGGCTTAGTTGCTCCGCGGTATTTGGGATCTTCCCAGACCAGGGAGCGAACCTGTGCCCCTGCATTGGCAGGCGGATTCTTAACAACTGCGCCACCAGGGAAGTCCTAAATCTACTTTCCTGTGTAATGACTTCATTCTCAAAAATGGCTCTCTCCGTGATGTATTTCTAAAAATCTTGGGTCACATTCTTTCAGATTCAAATCTAGGAGAAGAGTAAATATTTTTCTCTCCAACACTTCAGCAAAAGTCTCAGGTTTATTTTGGTAGGATCATGTGCCAAACCCTGAATCAATCACTGCAGGTGGAAAGATACAATGCACTGACTGGGCAGAGCTAATACATGCGCCCAGCTTTGGAGACTTCAGTAAAGTCAACCCATCATTGGTGGAAATTTAGGTTGTTCCCTTTTACTTTCATTATAAATATCTCTTTAAGGAATTTCCTTATGGATGTGTATGTATTATTTTCTGGTTACATTAATAGAATAAATTTTAGAAGTGGTACTGCTATATCAGAGTATACACATATATTCTGAAACTTAAAAATAAATGTACAAAATTGCCTCCCAGGAAAGTAGTATAAATTTCTATTTCAGTGAGTAGTATATGAATTTGCCTTCACATGGTCTTATCATATTTGGATATTATCATTTTTGCTTATATTCCCCATACTGGAAAACTAAATAAATTCATGTTTATATATCATTCAGCATACATATTATTTTCTTGAAATTCTGAAAGTCATTTATAGATATTAAGATACTTTACCTCGATATACTTCAGAAATTTCTTAATCACAATACCATAATCATAAGCAGAAATTTAATATTGATATTTAATAAACAGTCCATATTCAAATTTTTCCAATTGACCCCCAATGTCCTTTATAGCTTTTTTTTTTAAATCAAGGACCCAATCAGGATCATGAATTACATTTAGATATTATCTAATATTCTTTTATCTTTCTTCCCAAATTATTCCTTTTATTTCTTTTTCTTGTGTTATTGAACTAGCTAGGACTTTCAATAGGGTATTGAAAAGACATGATGAGAGGAAACATCCTTGCCTTGTTCCTGTTATTAGAGGGAAAACATCTAGTTTCTCACCATTAAATACTATGTTAGCTGTAGGTTTTTATAGATGTTCTTCATCAGACTGAGGCAGTCACCCTCTATTCCTAGTTTACGGAGAGTTTTTATCATGAATGGATGTCGGATTTTGTCAGATGCTTTTTCTACAGTTATTCATATGATCATGTGGTTTTTTTCCTCTTCAGCATGTTGATGGGGGATGGATTACAATAATTTACTTTCAAATGTTGAACCAGTCTCATGGACCTGGGATAAATCCTGCTTGGTCATGATGTATAATGATTTTTATACATTGTTGAATTTGCTAATCTTTTGTTGAGAATTCTTGCACCTATGCTCATGAGCGATGCTGGTATGTTGTTTCCTTCTCTTGTTACGTCTTTATCTGGTTTTGATACTAGGGTAATGCTGGCCTCATTGAATAAATAGGAAGCATGTCTTCTGCTTCCATCTTCTGTAATAGACCGTAGAGAACTGGTACAATTTCTGCATTAAATGTTGGTAGAATGGTGAATGAATCTGGGCCTAGTGCTTTCTATTTTGGAAGGTTATTCAATACTGCTTCAATTCCTTTACTATATATATAAGACTATTCACATTGTCTATTTCTTCTTGTGTGAGTTGGGCAGATCGTGTCTTTCAGGGAATTGGTCCATTTCATCAAGGTTATCAACTCTGTGGGCACAAAGTTGATCACTGTATTCCTTTACTGTCCTTTCAACAATCATGACATCTATATAAAGCCCCCTCTTTTATTTCTATTAGTAATCTGTGCCATCTCTTTTTTTCCTTAATTAGCCTGGCCAGAGGCTTATAAATTTTACTGATCTTTTCAAAGGAGCAGCTTTTGTTTTTTTTTTTAAATTTTCTTAATGACTTCCTGCTTTAAGTTCCATTGATTTCTGATCTAATTTTTATTATTTCTTTTCTTTTACTTTCTTTGGATTTAATTTGCTCTTCTTTTTCTAGTTTCCAAATGTGGAAGCTTAGATTACTGATTTTCAATCATTCTTCATATATATATTATAATATATATATATACACATATATATGTATACATGTATACACACACACACACACATATACACACACACACAATGCTCTCAATTTCCTCCCAAGCATTGCTTTCACTGCATTCCACAAATTTTGATAAGCTGTGTTTTCATTTTGTTCAAAATATTTTTTTTTATTTTTGCTTGAGATTTCTTCTTTGGCCCACATGTTATTTAGAAGTTTTGTTTGTTTGTTTTTTAATCTCCAAGTATTTGGGGATTCTCCAACTCTTTCTATTATTGATTTCTACTTTAATTCCATTGTGGTCTGAGAGGAGACATATATTTTCTACTCTTTTAAATTTTTTAAAGTGTGTTTCATGGCCCAGAACGTGGTCTTTCTTGGTGAATGAGCCATATGAGCTTGAGAAGAATGTGTATTCTGCTGCTGTTGGATAAAGTGGTCGATAGATGTCAATTATATCCAGTTGATTGATGGTGCTCTTGAGTTCAACTATGTCGTTACTGATTTTCTGCCTGCTGGATCTGTCCATTTCTGAGAGAGGGATGTTAAAGTCTCCAACTATAATAGCAGTTTCATCTATTTCTCCTTGCACTTCTATCAGTTTTTGCCTCACTTATTTTGACACTCTATTGTTAGGTGCATGAACATTAAGAATTGTTATGTCTTCGTGGAAAATTAACCCCTTTATCGTTATGTAATGCCTCTCTTTACCCCTGATAACTTTCCTTGCTCTGAAGTCTGCTCTGTATAAAATTAATACAGCTAGTCCCTCTTTCTTTTAATTAGAGTTAGCATGGTATATCTTTCTCCATCCATTTGCTTTTAATAGATATATGGCTTTATATTTAAAGTGGGTTTCTTGTATAAAACATAGATTTGGAAAAAAAAAACATAAATTTGGGTCTTATTTTTTAATCCACTCTGACAATCTCTGTCTTTTAATTCGTGCATTTAGACTACTGACGTTCAAAGTGATTCATGATACAGTTTAATTAATAGATATCACAGTTGTTACTATTTTCTATTCATTGCCCTAGTTCTTTGAACCTATTTTTGTCTTCCACTCTTTTTCTGCCTTTTGTGGTATTAATTTAGCATTTTATATGATTCCATTTTCTCTCCTTTTTAGCATATCAGTTATACTTCTTTATTTTTATTTTTAGTGGTTGCTGTGGAGTTTGCAATATACACTTACAACTAATCCAAGTCCACTTTCAAATAGCACTACACCTCTTCACAGGTTAGTGCCACTACTTTATAACAACAAATGATCCTAATTCCTCCCTCCCATCATCTCTTGTATCATTGCTGTCATTCATTTTACTTATACTTAAGCACACATAAGTATATAATCAAATACACTGCTATTATTATTTTGCACAAATTATCTGGTAGGTCAACTAAAAAGAAGAAAAATAAAAATTTTATTTTACCTTCATTCATTCTTTCTCTGATACTCTTCCTTTCTTTATGTAAATCTGAGTTTCTGACCTATATTATTTCCCTTCTTTCTATGGAACTTCTTTTAACCTTGCTTGCAGGGCAAGTCTACTGACAACAAACTCCCTCCACTTTAGTGTGTGTGAGAGTCTTTATTTCACTTGCACTTTTAAAGGATAATTGTGCAGGACACAGAATTCTAGATTCACGGGTTTTTTATCTCAATGCTTTAAATATTTCATACCATTCTCTTCTTGCTTGCATAGTTTCTGAGGAAAAGTTGGATATAATTCTTATGTTTGCTTCTGTATAGGTAAGGCGTTTTTTTACCTCTGGCTTCTTTCAAGATGTTTTTTCTTTATCTTTGATTTTCTGCAGTTTGAATATGCCTAGGTATAGGTTTTGACCCTTGTCCTGCTGGTGTCTCTAAGTTTCCTGGATATGTGGTTGGGTATTTTACATTAACTTGGGGGAAATTCTCAGTCATTATTGCTTCAAAGATTTCTTCTGTTCCTTTCTCTCCTCTCCTTCTGGTATTCCAATAACATGTATGCTACACCTTCTGTAGTTGTCACAATTCTTAGATATTCTGTTCTTTTTTTCAGTCCTTTTTCTCTATTTGCTTTCAGTTTTGGAAATTTCTATTGTTATATGCTCAAGCTTAGAGATTCTTTCCTCAGTCATGTCTAGCCTACTAATGAGCTCACAAAAAGCATTCTTCATTTCTGTTACAGTGTTTTTGATCTCTGGCATTTCTTTTCAATGCTTTCTTAGAATTTCCATCTCTCTGCTTACACTGCCCATCTGTTCTTGTGTGGTGTCTCCTTTGTCCATTAGAGCCTCTGGCATATTAATCGTAGCTGTTTTAAATTCCCAGTCCGATAACTGCAACATCCCTGTCACATCTGAGTCTGGTTCTGATGCTGGCTCTGTCTTTGTAAACTGGTGTGTGTGTGCATGCATGCGCACACTTGCTTTTGCCTTTTAGTATATCTTGTAATTTTTTTCGTGATATCCATGTAACCGCAGTAAATAGGCCTTTAGTAAGGTCATGGTAAGGCACGAAGGAGGAGGAGGAGAAGCCTCTATATTCCTATAATTAGGTGTCAGTCTTTTATTTAGCCTGTGCCTCTGGACTCTGAACTTCTCAAATGCTTCTCAGTTTTTTCCCTCTCCTTAGGTGGACAGGATAGCTAGGCTGGAGCTGGGTATTTCCCTTCTCCCATGTGGAAGTCTAGAGCAGGCCAGAGTTGAGTATTTCCCTTTCCCTAGGTTGGTTAGGCTCTGAAGAAAACCCAATAGTTTAGGCTCTGGTAAACAGTTTCTTTTGAAGGTAAGTCTTGTTAACGGAAGAACAGAATGCTCTGGTGTATTTCAAAATCACTACTTTTCCCCTCTTCTACTGGACGCATAAAAGGCTTCTTATTTTTTAATATTTATTTATTTATTTGGCTGCACCAGGTCTTAGTTGGGGCATGCGGGCTCTTAGTTGCAGCATGCATGTGAGATCTAGTTCCCTGCCCAGGGACAGAACCCAGACCCCCTGCATTGGGAGCACAGAGTCTTAACCACTGGACCACCAGGGAAGTCCCTATGAAAGGTTTTTTCTCCAATACTCACTGAGAAAACCTGGTCCATCTTCTGGAGGTAAAACTCACATACCCCTCATGATTGCCACTCCAGCCCACCCCATGCCCCAAATTTTTGACTCTCACACTGAGCTTCTAGCAATTCATGAATCAGATGTTCTAACCCCACCACTGGTTCCTGTAATTTCTGCTCTGGGTTTCTCTCCAGTAAATTGTGATTCTTTATCTGTCTCTTCAAGTTGGGGGGCAGCAGTTTGTCGTGTGACCTCACTTCTCTGAAGAATCTAAAAGGAGTTGTTGATTTTTCAGTTTGTTCAGCTTTTTACTTGTTAGGGCAGAGTAGCGACTTCAAAGCTCCTTCTGTGCTGGATTGGAGACTGCAAGTCCTCACTCTTTTCTCTAGTTTACCATTTCCTCATTTCTAATATATATCCTGAGGCAGTGTGTGGCCTGCTACTTCCTTTATAGCAGATACGCCTTATATGCCTTTGCACACAACAGAAATTTCCCATTTCTTCCACCACAATGTCTGCATTGATGCAGGTCTAGATTTGCTGGCATGCTGGGAAGTTGGTACCAATCCCTGATGAGAATTTAGTCTCTTACGTACAGTGAGGAACTATAAGAATTGTCATTCTCTTCTATGCCCTCTTCATGTTAGCAGAATATATTTGATCTCAGCTGTAGATGACAGAAAGCCCAATTCAAATGATCTTGTGCCAAAAGGGAATTTATTGGCTCTTGTGAATAGAAAGCTCACAGGAGTAGAGCTCACTTCAGATATAGCTTGATGTTACAAGGACACTCTTCTGACCCAGCCCAGCCCTCTTCTGTGCACTAGCTTTCTTCTTACACAGCTCTTCTTTTATGTTTCTATGACAAACAACTCAAATCTAGATTTTCTCTTCTCAACTACATGTCCAGGGGGAAAGAATGAGAAACCCTCTTCCAGGATTTCCAGAAAGGCTTCATTGGTTCTGAATAGTTCTAAATAGGCTGTGGGCACACATCTGATCCAATCACTGTTGCCCAAGAAATGCAAGATGCTGGTTAGCTATGGCCTAGGCTACATAATCCACTCATCAACAGGGAATGAAGTCAACTATGCTGGAAACTTGCAAAGAGCTGGGGATGGTGGGTAGCTCAAAGGAGAATCGGGATTCAGTTAGTGAAAGGCAGATGAATAGATCCTGGGTGGCCAAATCCACACATGTTGTCTACCCTGGAAAACTAGAGCTGATTTGTGGTTATTCACATCAGCAGGTCCTGGAGAAACAACTCAAAATTAAATTTTACTACTTTGTGATCATTTAATTTTTTTCTCTTTTTCTCCAGATTATATTTACATGATTATAGTATCAGAATTTTGGTATTTATTCAGTACTTCATTAATTTTGGATTATAATTTCCCACCTCTAACAAAAATGTTCTACTCATGATATCATAATTAAGTTACTTTGGAGGAGATTTTGATACCATGAACTGAAGATTATAACTACAGGTGAAAAATAAATAACAGGAACCACAAAGGGAGAATAAAGGCACTGGTTTCATGAAAATGCCCCCCAACTCCATGTAATGACTCCACGTAAATATGATTTGTGATTTACTGGTACTGTTGCTTTTAAAAACACATACACACTTATCTTCAATTTCCCCCTAGGGTACACTTTTGGTGCTATAATAGTTAATGATAATTCATAAATGTTGAATTGCTATGATTTCATTTGCACTTTTATTATTTTGAATGCAAAATAAGAAATATGAAGTTGCTCTATATGTATACTATTGTTTGTATAAGACAAATTACAGGATTGATAAAATCAGTAAATTTGACAGGACATGTAGTCTACAAGAAAGAACAACTGTATAATAGGTGGTATGCACAGGCAAAGACTAAATATAGTTTCCAGTAACCAATTAGAATTATGATAAAAGAGTGAGGAACAATCATCTAAATTAATAAGCTTCTTATATTCAGTATCATTGACATGGCTGTAAGTTGCAGAAATGATGGAGTACAATAGAAACCACATCTGAAAAAGAAAGCCCTGAGCAGGGGTCATTAATGTTAAATAAATATTCAACACTCAGTTTCCACAATACTGAAATGCTGGCAGGCTGAATCCCAAAGGCCTCACAGACCGAACTCACAGAAGTGTAGTTTTGAATTAACAAAATATTCGGAGCTCAGTAAAAGTACTTTAGCTCTCAGGCCCCAGGGCCATAGGAGGAAAAGACGGAGATGTGCTGAGATGTCAAGTATTGTTTCTGTTTCTTCCCATCCCACGGAAAAAATCACACTGCATCCTCTATAAATCAATGAACTATGTGCATCTTACAAGTATTTACTGGGCTCCTAATACATGGCTGGTGCAATTTCCAAATGTGGTAAAGTTTGAGTTCGTGATACACTGTTATCTCCACTAAGATCTCAGAATGATTTTGTGGGTAAGTCTCACTGATGAGACAGTAGGTTGACCAAACAGGAAAAAGGAAAAGGAGAAAGGTAGCGTTAGCTCTTCAGAGAAGTCTTCTCCAAGAAACCAGAATCCCAGTATGCTGTAGTAAAGTGAGAAGAGTGTGCCATTTGGAGTTAAGTAGACCTGAATATGAGTCTTAACACCCACCAATTGCAGACTGTAGACTCTGGTCAATTTGCTAAACTTCTCTGAGCCTGACTATGATCATCCATAAATGGGTAATCATTCCAACTTCAAAGGTTTAAGAGTGAAGACTCAATCTAAAAACTTTGGAGAGATTTTTTCATGAACCTAAACTTAGGTGGAAAAAATATAACTGCATGTGTATTATTTTGTGTGGATAACCATATCATTACTCTTACTGGTATACCACAAACAGTGCAATAAACTAGCATATTAAATATTGTATATCTTTAGATTTTAAAGTGTATTTTATGTATGTATGTGGTGATTTACCATCTATCCCTCTATTTCCAGAAGAGAAAAAAAAGACCATAATTTTATTCTTACTATGCTTTCAAAAAATTCCTCATATCTCTGAGTTTCTGAGTATTAGTTAAGGATTTGGAGCATACAATTTCCAGGAAATATCTTACTTTAACCCAGCACCCAAGAGATTATTTTCACTAGGTCTAAAATATCTTATCCAGTAAGAATGAGAGGGAAAAGAAACTTTTCCATTTAATTGCTTCTTTGATTTATATCAGCTGCCTTAGCTTTGTTGCCGATGCCAAGCATAGTTAGAAGATTTGGAAGGTGAGAGATAACAGAAGAGTAGCTTCTATACAGCTTACAAATGCAAAGGAAAGCAAAGCATCTTTATTGATATTCTTTTAAAAGAGTTCACTAAGGTGCAGCTCACAGTTGTCGAATGGAATGGAAAACAGAAATCCCTCTGAAAATAAGAGATAGAATTCAAGGTCAGTCTCCCACAAGCTGGTATTCCCTCTACCCTCACCTTTTTGGAAATGGTAAATCATTTATCTGGGTTTGTTCACTGCATGCTGATGGTATCACACCTTATCACTGTCTAAAAGCACACTTCACGAGCATATTTTTAAAACACCAATTTATCTTCTCTTGTGCCCTAAGCTAATTTGAACCCCAAAAGTCTCATTGGAAAAAAATTTGTAAGTTGCAATGTTCTTGATAAAAGTTAAAACTTTCTTAGATCTTGTCATTCAAAGTTAATGAATAGTAGATACATTTATAGTAGATACATTTTCTCTTAGATGAGCCCACTATGCCTACTCCAATGACAACATTCACAGCATTCAAGACAGGAGGCAAATTATTATGTTATTCCTATGTGGATGACAACATGTTTCTGGTCATCTTTTCCCCATTTCTTTTATGCTGAATCTCTCGAAAGAAAAAACACTGGTGATGAGTTGCTGAGACTCTCATATTACCACAGCACAGGGTACTTAAGCCAGAAACTTTAGCTCCACCCGAATTTCTGATTCCGTAGGTCTGGGGTGGGGGCCAAGAATTTACTTTTCTAACAATTTGCCAGATGATGTTAATGTTCCTGGTCTAGGGATCCTACTATGGCAATCATTGGCTTAAGCCACAGAAAAATAAATTCATTAGTCATCAGCATCAGGATTGTAAAGTACTACTTCACTGCAGGTTAAGGGATTTCTAAAAACACTTGAATGGGATTTCCCTGGTGGCGCAATGGTTAAGAATCCGCCTGCCAATGCAGGGGACACGGGTTCCCGCCCTGGTCCGGGAAGATCCCACATGCCGTGGAGCAACTAAGCCCCGTGCACCACAACTACTGAGCCTGCGCTGCAGAGCTCATACGCCTAGAGCCTGTGCTCTGCAACAAGAGAAGCCAGCACAATGAGAAGCCCTGCGCACTGCAACAAAGAGTAGCCCCAGCTCGCCACAACCAGAGAAAGCCTGCGCGCAGCAAGGAAGACCCAATGCAGCCAAAAGTTTAAAAAATAAAAATACTTGAACTATAAAAATACTCAATAAAGCAGAGCAAAACCCATATAATATCTATGACAAAATCAGTTCAGCGGACATGATATTTTAAGACTATTAAAATACAAATTCAAGATTCTATTTTCTGCCAACAGGTACTTTAAGATACAAACTATGTTCAATTATGGAAAAATAAATTATGTCTCCCTGCACACCTAAGTTTTGCGGCCTAAGACACTGTTAAAAGGTAAACTGAGCCACATTAACATTTTCAAGAGCTTATTTGAGCACACATGGATTCAAATTGGGCAGCACCAAACCACAGGTGGTTAAGAGCGTTCTACTGACAGGAGACAGGGAGGAGTTTGCTTTTTGTTTTTGTTTTTTTCTTTGGATCATAAAATGTGGAATCAAAGCAAGGAAATTATTTGATTGGCTATAGCTTAAACAGTTCCCTTATTTGGGAAAGCCCCTTTGGATATCTATGATTGGTTGTTCTTAAGTTTCATTTTGTCAGATTTGAATGCATTGACTCCGGCTTAAGTCTTGGTTTGCTTATGCAGGTTACTAAGTCATTATAGTCACCCCAGTCAAGTGGTCTACACTTTTAATTAGTTTAACAACCTTATAACTATTTCATTCATTTTTAGGGTGCAAGAATTTACTGGGGCTTTCCTACTAATGGCTAAGGTGGTATTTTTTTTAATCTCTGTGCCAAATTTAAGTAGTGTGTAAATTTTATATTTGCTTTGTCAAATCTTGATATATAAACTTTATATTTTCTATAACTTGATTATTCATATTGTTAGACATCTATGTGTGTTCTTGTGACAGTAGAGACAGGAGTACATTTTTCTCCAAAGAATAGATACGAGACAAAATGTTTTTATCTTTTGGTCCTGACTTGAAATTAGAACAATAAAAACAACAACAACAACAAGAAAAGAGCTCATGTTTCTGGAACACAGAAGATCTCTATATCATTATTATTATGCATGAGCCAGTGGTAGGGAAAGTAACAGTACTCCTCTAAAACAAGATGTCCTAAAAAAACAACCAAGAAAAGAGAATGATTCCTAAGGTTGTTTAAAAGCAAGACAAAAGGAAGTGATTAATTTATCTTCCACAGTTACAATTTAGTGTTTTGCATCTTTGCGGCTTGCCTCATCCTAAAAGCTAGTATTATTCAAAAATGCCCTAAGAACCTAAGGACACAGAGCGGGTTAAGGACTATAGTGCTAGAGTTGAATTGCATGATTTATTTAAACACAACAAAACAAGGATACAGCAGCTATCCCTCAACTTTAGCCAGTATTACTTATGAAAACTAAAGATCCTTAAACTCTGCTCCCAATGATTAACTTGGGGGGGGGGGGGTGTTGCAGGAATCTATGTTTATAAATGATTATGACAAGGACCAATGTGGAAACCTCTAAAAGAGATGGGAATCCTTGGAAAGCTCTTTCCTCTTCTCTGTCTTGCTTTTTCCTCTACTGCAATCACTTTCCCATCCAGAATTGCCCATAAGGACTCCCCGCTGATCACTAGACTTATACTTAGCTATATCATTAAAAATAAACGTTGTACTGTATATATGCTCCCAGTCTTATAGACATTCTGCCAATGGAAATGGCTACATATCAACTTTGTATTGGAGATTCCCTTTAAAAATAAGGCATTTAAAGACTTAAGCAGTTCAACATGTCCCTTTCTCTGAAAACCTCGGCATAATGCTAAGGTTTGCCCAAGACTTTTCCAAATTTAACACTAAAAATCTTGCAGCACAGGAACCCCTTAGTTCTGGGCAAACTGAACAGTTGGTAACCCCACCAATCACTCTGTGCTTGAATGCTTATATTTCCCAGATGCCTATATGGAAAGTGAAGCAATAAAAACAAACCAAAACCCTTCAGAGTTCTTTCTTCTGTTTCAATTGCACTCTTGCTCCTATTCTGCTAATATACTTCACATATTTTTCAGAACAAGAAACAAAACATTAAACAGCCAAATCCAAGAGTGACTTGAGGGCAAATACAGCATTGTATTCAACTTTCCATCTCCAATGTCTACCCTAGCGTCTGACACTGTGAGTGGTATTCAATGAAGTTTGGAGGACGAAAGAGGTTGGAGGACTTTAAAATATTGTTTTCCATATGCAAGAAAGAAGTCATTTCCTTCTGTGAATATGCTCAGAGCTAGTTCTCCTCACTCCCAACTACCAACAAATGGACCCTGCCAATCTTATGTTTCAGATACATTATGTTCCACTGGCAATCTAGCCTTGCTCCTCTAAATGATCTTCATAAAATAGTAGCTCTCAAATCTCTCTGTCAGAAAAACTGTGGAAGTGCCAGAGAAGAAATCTGTCACCTGCTGTGAAGTCTGCTTTAGGAGAATCAATAAGTGCATGTATGTACACAGTCAAAGATCAGGGCATTCATCCTAGGCTTTTGGATGTCTATCAGTAAGGACACCAGGACAGTCAGATTAAGTTTAGATACATTTCTCCTGATTCCTAGTAACAGCTGGCAGGCATTTGACAGCCATTCTCACGGTGAAAAAGTTTCCTCCTATGAAGGAGAAAACGATAGAATCGAATACCAAGCTAGGACACTGAAGCGAACACTCTAAGGCTTTCCAGAGACTTTTCAATGAAGAGGCTTAAGAAGAAATTCTGACTCTTATTTTAAACACATATCACAGAAGCAACAATTAAAAAGTCAGAAATCAGTAAATCCAGTGTTACCACCCCATATCAACTGAAATTATGAAGACTTCCAGCTGTCCAGGAGTGTGTGTGTTTGTGTGTGTGTGTGTGTGTGTGTGTACACGTATCTGGACAGGTGTGCTTAGATCTGGGAAGAAAATACAGTAGGACTTTGAAGAAGATACAGATCCCATTCCTATACAAAGAACAAGTGATTTGGTAGCTGGCAGGTTACACTGGTATAGCTGATTTGAAAACTCCATATGTAAATGACTCTTCTCCACAAACCCTAACACTCACTCTTGTACTAACCACACAAAATCCTTTACACATTTCAGTCACCCATTAATAATGATGAAAGCCCTTGGAAAACATCCTTTGAGCCATAACCTTTCAACACGGTCTTTCAATATTCTGTTGCTCCGGGTTCCACCACTCATATTTTCCTATCACCTCTGCCTGAAACAGCAAGTTCAAGGCCTTTCCTCTCCTTCCCATGTATGCTCCATCACTTTGAAGGCTTTCCTTCAACATCCTAGCTCCTCTTGCTTTGGCAAACAGACTCATGAAGGACAGAAGCACGTGGCTTTTACAAAGTCTCTTTACTTAGGTGGTGTAGGATGATGCAACCCAATCAAATTCTTCCAAAGAATTCAATAGGCACTGAGAATATTTCTGTTATTTCTCCCATTTCACACCCCATCTCTCTGTGCTGACAGCTGGCTTTAACAGTATGTTCCATTCCGATGTCACCCCAGGTATACGACAGGTCAGATCTTTAACAAGAGTGATTCAATCTGGATGAAGAGGAAACATATTGGTAATAAAGTTCTGGGTGTATTTACTTGATAACAGCCTAAGATGATGGACCCATTTATTTTTAAAGACAAACAATTATTTTAATAGTGCCTCCACCATTGAGCTTTGTGTTTGCTTTCTTTTTTTTTTGCTTTGGGGAAGGGGGGGTGTTTTCATTTTGTTTTGATTTTGGCCTTAGCACTCAATAATAAGTGCTAATTATAAGTGTTTTGTGATTTCCTTGAAGGAGATGAGCATTACCACTAGAATTCCTCCACAGATTATTTTTAAAGTTTCCCTTGCAAAGTATGTCGTTTGGCTGTCTTGAGAACTTCCAAGATGAATAGCAGTTTTTGGTTAAAAAAATAAATAAATAATAAAGTTGATATACACTCTGCAAATAACATTGCACGTGCACATATTAGATATTTAGGGGTAAGTCAGTGATTATTGTTAGAACTTTAAAATCATCACAGAATAAGAAACGATCTTAGTTGCAACACGTCTTGTATAGATTACAGGCTTGTGAGAGCCAGGAATTTTTATAGATTTAGGTATGAAACCTTTTATGGTTTCATGCAGACTGGCTGAAGAAAACAGAAAATGTCTGGTCATGCACAGAAGTGACTGCCATGGACGAAAGGAGGTGCAGAAGTTGGAAATCTGCATGTCTACCCCTTACCAGTCACACTCCACTCCTGCTCAAATTCAAGTTTATCTGCTCCTGGGTTAAGGTGGTAAGTGACAAAGACTCTCTCCTTGACCAAACTCCAGTCAGGTTTCGTTCAGCTCTTTTGTCTAGGTCCTGGCCTCAGGCATGTCCTTAAGAGCCCATTTTAGCAAGATTCCTGTCAAGTCATATTAGCCAGAATCCTCCATTCTTGATATCCAATCACTTTCCTCATCCCTACTGTCCCCCCAGGTGATGTCTGATCACCCTGGCTTGCCTTTAGTAAGAATCCTATTAGGGGGCTTCCCTGGTGGCGCAGTGGTTGAGAGTCCGCCTGCCGATTCAGGGGACACAGGTTCGTGCCCCGGTCCGGGAAGATCCCACATGCCGCGGAGCGGCTGGGCCCATGAGCCTTGGCCGCTGAGCCTGGCGTCCGGAGCCTGTGCTCCGCAACGGGAGAGGCCACAACAGTGAGAGGCCCGCGTACCGCAAAAAAAAAACAAAAAAACAAACAACAAAAAAAAGAATCCTATTAGGTAGGTTTGGCCAGAATTCCTCCTTACCCCTGTTTCCTTAGTCATTTTCCACCCTGCTTCTTGGCTATAAATTCCCATTTTTCCTTGTTATATTCAGAATGCAGCCCAGTTTCTCCCCCTACCGCAAACCCCACTGCAGTGAGTTCAATCTCTCCCTGCTCCTAGAAAACCCCACCGCAGTAGTCCCTACACCTTTCATGATAGTCCTAAATAAAGTCTGCCTTAGTGTTCTTTAACAAGCACCATGAATAATTACTTCTTTACATAAGACACTCGAAAGATATTTTAGGAAGCAATGATTATTTTGTTAACTGAATGCTACATCCAACTGGGGAGTTAATTCACCTGTGAAAAAAAAAAAAGCTAATCTCCCTGGGTGCATTTTTGTTGTCCAAGGAGGAGAAGATGTGGTCCTACCAAGAAAAACAGGACTGGAAAAGGAGAGCCACATACTATTGCAATGTGTCTACTGAGGAAATGCTAGAAGAACGAATGGCGGATCAGTGAACCTAGTCAGAGACAGAAAGATGAAAGTTCATGATCCCAAGGATAAAGAAGTCTCTCTTGCCCAAGCAGATACTCGGGATGATCATTAGGGTTTGTGGTATTATGTGGAAATGATTCTGCACTGGAAAGCAAGAGGCTGTTACCAAGGTTCACCGACATCTTTGTCACCGTCTTGTTCGATTAGAGACGGCAGAGTTTGAAAGGCTATTTTAATTTTTTCATTCTCTTTCACAAATAAACCATGAAAGATTGGGAGGGGAGAGATTTGTAGGTTTGGGGGAGTGAGAATTAAGGATTTTGGAGGTTTGTTTTTTCTTTAAACAAAGTCACATAAAGTAGCGTACCACACCCCTATTGAGCTCACAGCTACTTTTTCACATTGTACTCCTTGCTTCAAATTAGACTTTTCGAGGGATTCTTCATTTAATTTTAAATAATATTTGGATTTCAAAAGGGAAATCATATTCCTCAGCTGGAGTCAACTCTTGTGGATGGGAGAGACTAAAGCTCACATCATGGTGGACACAGCATTCCATCCTTGTCTTTCCTACTGTCTATCGCTATTCTGAACTGCTACGGACACACTGAAAGAATATGTATGCTGTACATGTTTTGGAAGTCTATTTTCCCTCATTTCCCCTTTACCAAGAAGAAGCTTTGATTAAGTTTCATTAATTGGTCTATACCACAGCTAATATTCAGAGGCAAGATTACTGGTGATTCACCACAGCTGTTCTAGCCTGAGCTTCTTCCAATATTTTCCCATTTCAGCTATTTTAAACTATCTAATGTTAATTTCATTGGGTTTTCTAGGTCATTTTAGGAAGGAAGGAAGGGAGGAAAATACATGTTAGGAGATATGCCCATACATTACGAATAGTTCATTATAGGGTGACAATTTGCATATATACATAGATATGTATGTATGTATATGTGTGTGTGTCACACTCAAAAAAGTTAAGAAACCTGAGGAATTACAACGTTTTTATAAAAATAATCTTTCATATTTCAAAAATTTTATGTACTATAACACGTAAATAGCCCTTTTTCTGATTTTTTTTAAAGACTTTTATAAGTCCCCTATAATCTCTCTTTCATTAGGGAACATAAAACAAGAAGTCATGGTCCTTCATCTGGAGTTAAGTAGACAAAATACACACATATAGAACAACTGAAGGACAATAAAATCAAGTGTAAGTTTCTATGATAGAGTTCAAAAGTGTACAAATTCTTATTCCATAATGACCGTCCACTCTGTCAAGTCATTATAGAAAAGGATTTGACTTGGTTGTCCAACGGGCAATCCAAGAAAGACATACCATACACACAAGGTCACAGAGGAGGGCAGAAGTATGGCATGCATATTTTAATGTATTATTATACACAGGAGCAGAGGCCTGGTAAAGAAATAATAAGAGAAAGTGTAGAAGAGAAGAGAATGGATATCTATATATTAAACACTTTAAAACTAATTGGAAATCGTTTCATAAATTTCTACCCAATTTACAAGCATGGGTATCAGTCTGCCATTTGTTTGTAGAATTTTCTGCTTTTTGTGTCCAGAATCTACCATTCCCAATTGTGACTTTTTCTATGTCTTCATTTCAGTGAGTCTATGCCAGGTACCCCCGAAGCAAAGAGTGTGGTATATTCTCTTTTCTTTGTTTTAATTGTTTAAATGACAGCTAAAATAATGCTCTCACTTCTAAGAAAATCAAAAAGTAAAGTTACCCATGCCTGCTCTGATTCCACAGTCAAAAGCAGCTGGAGTTTATACAAGGTCCAGCAGTTCAGACAGCTCCCAATTGGAGCAGCTTTATTTTCCTTTTCCACTTCTGACTGTGAAAGACCTGGTGTCAGGTTATCGTTTCCAGAAAACATCTATGCCAGAAAAACCTGCAGATAGAGACTTTTTTTTTCTTTCTGAATTGTTAGTTGGTCTCTCAGCACATTTTGAATGTAACCTTTTTAATCCCTGTATTTGCAATTAGAGATTAAAATTCCATTCCAAGAGCCATTTGGCAGATGGCATAGCATGAAAAAACGGGAGATAGTTTAAAATTGTATTTATACAGAACACCAGATGAATTTGCCAGGCTGTTTCTTCCTGAGCTTATACACTCGCTTGTGAAAACTGATTGTTTAAGATGTAAATTTCATTTGCTGGGATTTAGCATTTTTATAGGATTTTAAAGCATCAATTAATCCATCTATTTTGTTCAGCACAGTTGCTTTAAATATGGAAGTAAAATCTATACTTAAAGAAACTACTTCTTAAGAAGATTAAGTCACCTGAGCAAAGGTCACTAAGGTAGGTTCAGAAAGGCCACATGATAATGGAATGGACAGGCCACTGAACCAAAGCATCTGTTAAGTGGAAGCCTCAACACATCTTATGCCATTTAGGCAGTCTGATTCTTAATAAAGATTTTTCCTTTAGCTTCACCCAAGAGCTTTAAAAAAAAAAGTCCTTATAGCTTTTAAATGTTGATTGACGCATAACAGATACAGAAAAGTGCACAACTCATAAATGGACAGCTTAAGGAATTTTTTAAAGTCAGCGTACCCATGTAAACACCTCCCAGCTCAAGAAATAAAAACTTACTCACACCATACCATACCCCACCCCAGAAGCCTCCCTTGTGTTCCTTCCCAAGTTATTTCCTCCCCCAATATAACCACTATTTTAATTCTAGCACCAAAGACTAGTTTACATCTTACTGAAATGTACACAAAGAGTCTCATATAGTGTTTACTATTTTGTATCTGGCTTTATTCACACAACATTCTGCTTGAGATTCATCCATTCTGCTGCACAGAGGGGTATTTTGTTCACTGCCATTGCTGTACATAAGCATATTTTATAACTATACAACAATTTATCCATTTTACCATTGATGAACTTTGAGGATTTTTCTAGTTTGGGGTGTGATCACAAACACAGTAGACCCCTTTATCCACAGTTTCGCTTTCTGTGGGTTCAGTTACCCAGGGTCAACCTCAGCCTGAAAATAGTAAATGGAAAATTCCAGAAATAAACAATTCATAAGCTTTAAATTGTGTGCCATTCTGAATAACATGATAAAATCTCACACCGGCCTGTGCCATACTGCCCAGGACATGAATCACCGCTTTGCCCAGCTTATCCCACCCAAAGTCACTTAGGGGGTCTCTTCTTGGTTACCAGATCAACTGCCACGGTACTGCAGTACTTGTGTTCAAGCCACCCTTATTTTATTTAATAATGGCTCCAAAGTGCAAGAGCAGTGATGCTGGCAATTTGGATCTACCAAACAGAAGCCCTAAGGTGCTTCCTTTAAGTAAACAGGTGAAAGTTCTCAACTTAATAAGGAAAGAAAAAAAAAATATGCTGAGGTTGACAAGCTCTACCGTAGAAACGAATCTTCTATGCATGAAATTGTGAAGGAAAAAGAAATTTATGTTAGTTTTGCTGTTGAACCTCAACTGCAAAAGTCATGGCCCCAGTATGAGGTAAGTGCTTAGTTAAGATGGAAAAGGTATTAAATTTGTCCAAGATATTTTGAGAGAGAAAGACCATATTCACATAACTTTTATTATAGTATATTGTTAAAATTGTTCTATTTTATTATCATTATTAATCTCTTAGTGCACCTAATTTATAAATGAAACTTCATCATAAGTATGTATGTAAGGACAAAACAGCATATATAGGGTTTGGTACTATCCATGGTTTCAAGAATCCACTGGGGGTCTTAAAACACATCCCCTGCAGATAAGGGGGTACTGCTGTAGTGCTTCTATGACCATTTTTATACATTTTTTTGGTGAACAGACATATGCATCTCTGATAGGATTAGATGTATTTGTGCAATTGGTCACAGTTTTCCAAAACAACCAAATCCACCAGCAGCATATGAGGGTTTCAGTCTCTCTCCATCCTTGATAGCACTGGACACTGTCGGTCTTTTTCACTTTAGCAATCTGGTGGGTACGTAGTGGCTTTTTATTGTAATTTTAATTTGTACTCCCCTGATGACTAATAAAATTGAGCACACTTCCATATTTATTGGTCATTTGTAAAATGCCTGTTGAAGTCATTTGGCCATTATTCGATGGATTCATCTTTTTTTAAAATTTATGCTAGATGTAAATCTCTTATGAGATACATATATTGCAAATAATTTGCATTCTGTGGCTTGCTTTTTCACTCTCTTGGGTACTTAAGTGGTTCTTAATTTTAAAGAAATTCAATTCACCAATAACTTTTTTTCTATATGCCTAGTGCTTTTTATGTTTTATTCAAGAAATCTTTTCCTCTCTTAAGTCCAGAGACTGAACTATGCTATCTTCTAGAATATCTTTTTTCCTTTCAAACTGGGTCAACAATCCAAATGTATTTTTGTATATGGTGTCAATAGGGATTAAAGTCATTATTTTCCATTAGATATACGATTGATCTAGCACCTTGTATTGGAAATACCACTGTTACTGTTTATCCTCAATTTACTGCAGTGACATCTTTTTCATAACTCAATCATTCCTATATATGTGGGTCTATTTCTTTTTTAAAAAATTTATTTGTTTTTATTTTTGACTGTGTTGGGTCTTCGTTGCTGTGTGCTGGTGAGCGGGGGCTACTCTTTGTTTCGGTGCGCAGGCTTCTCACTGCGGTGGCTTCTCTTGTTGTGGCTCATGGGCTCTAGAGCGCAGGCTCAGTAGTTGTGGTGCCCAGGCTTAGCTGCTCCACAGCATGTGGGATCTTCCCGGGCCAGGGACCGAACCCACGTCCCCTACATTGGCAGGCGGATTGTTAACCACTGCGTCACCAGGGAAGCCCCTGTGGGTCTATTTCTGACCTATTCTATTTGTCTACCCCTGTATCAACAGCACACCATTTAATTGTATAGCTTTATAAATCTCAAAGCTGGTGGAATAAGTCCTCCAATTTTGTTCTCATGCAATAATTCATTGGCTATTTTGGTCCTTTGTGTTTCCATATACTCCACATATTCCAATACATTTAAGAATCATTTGTGAATTTCCACAAGAAAACAAAACTTGAAGGGATCTTGACTGAAATTGCATTGCAAATAGGTTATTTTGGTGAGAACTGACATCTCTGAAAAACTGTATCTTTCATTCTGTTAATATGGTAGTTCCCTCTCCTTACTGAAGTCTTTAATTTCTCTCAATAACCTTTTGTTTTTGTCTGTGTATGGTAACTATACATCATTTAATAGGCCTATTCCTAGTTTTTGCTTTGCTTTGCTATTGTGCTTGGTATAGCTTCAAATTTTATTTTCTGACTTTATATTGCTAATATTAAGAAATGTGTGCATGTGCATGCGTGTTGAATGTGATTTCTGAGAATTTGCTAAGCCTACTTATTAATTCTAATGGTTTGCCTGCACTCCTTTGGATATTCTAAGCATACAATCATATTTGTAAATAATGACTTTTTTTCCTTTTTTTCATATATCTTTTATTTCTTTTACTTTCATTACTGCCCTGGCTAGAACTCCCAATAGACTTTCAATAAAAAGTAGTCATAAGGGGAATCTTTGTTTTACTCTGGATCTGAGGGGGGAAGATTTCAGTAATTCATCCTAAATTAAGATGTTCACTATAGCCTTTTTTATATTCTAAAAAATTGTGGAAGTTCTTTTTTTTCCTTATTTATGATGAGTTTTTATCACGAGTAGGTATTCACTTTTATCAAATGCTATTTTTTGCATTTACTGTGATAATCATGCATTTGTTTTCTTTTTAATTCTATTAATGTGAAGTTCAGTGACTGATTTTGAAATATTACACACAGCTTGCATTCTTGAATTCTACATAACTTTGCTGTGCTGTATAATACTTTATATATTGTTTGTTTTGTCTTCCTAATATTTATAGCATTTTTCATTTACGTAACATAAAAGGGTTTGGTCTATAATTGGGCTATCCTGTAATGCCCTTGACAAGTTTTGGTATCATGATGCTAGTTTTATAAAATGAACTGAGAAGGATTCTCTCATTTTCCATCCTATGGAAAAGTTTGTGTAGGGTTGGTGATAGTTCTTCCTTAAATTTGCTGGAAGAATTAGTGGTAAAGCTCTATGTGTCTAGTGTTCTCTTTTATAATGTTATTATTCGCAGATTTATTTTTTATGGGTTCCATTTTTTGCTTTGATACAGAGCAGTTCAGAATTTCTATTTCTTCTTGTGTCACTTTTTATAACTGTATTTTTATGGGGCTTTATCCATTTCACTTAAATTACAAACTACTATTAAGATTATTTTATGATACCTTTTTTAATATTTTCAAATGTCCATAGGCTCTGAGGTGATTTAATTTTCTTCATTGCTGATATTGGCAATTTGTACTTTCTTCGTTAAGAGTATTTCAATTATATGAGTTTCTTCAGAAAATAAAATTTTGGCTTTACTGATTTTTCTATACAAATTTACTATTTTATTAGTTTCTCTTATCTATTGTTTCCTTTTCTTTTAGTTTACTTCCTGTTTTTTCTAACATTTTTTCATTTGATAAAATTATTGCCTTTTCAAGATTTTTCTTCTTTTGTAATATACACATTTCAGGCTGGAGCTACATCTCATGTGTTTTAATAAGAAGTACTTTTTACCACTTAGTTTGAAATGTTTTCCACATTTTGTTTTGATTTGATTTCTTCTTTGACCCATGGGTTATTTAGAAACGAAATTTACGTTTTCAAAGATACTCTTTGTTTTTGATCTTCTGCCAATTTCAGTGTGGTTGAAGAACACACTCTGTATAAATGTCATCTTAGGAACTTGTAAAGGTTTGCTTTAGGAACAAACACATGGTCTATTTTATGTGCATTTGAAATGAATGAACTCTGTAATTGTTGGTATAGTGTTTTACACATATCAATTAGATCATGTCATGCATTGATAAATTTTTCTGTATTTCCACTAATTTTCTATTATATCTTGCATAGACAGGGATGACTATCCTGTGTGAAGCTGACTGATTTTTACTGTTTTTCTTTGTTATTGTATACACAAAATACAACTGTTATATTTTCCTAGTAGATCGATCCTTTTATAATTATGAAACTTCTCTGTATATCCAGCAACGTTTTTTCTTATAGTCTACTTTTTCTAATGTTAGTATAACTATGTCAGCATTCTTTTATACAGTGTTTGCCTCTTCTATCTTGTTTTAAAATCCTTTCATTTCAACATTTATCTGTCCTTATATTTATGGTGTACCTCTTATAAGTAGTATACAGACAGGGCTTGTTTTTTATCCAGACTGACATTATTTTTCACTTGGGTGATTTAGTCCACGTACATTTAATAAATTAATTTTATTAATACATTTGAGTTTATCTACTACCTTATTCTTTCTTTTCTAATGACCCAATCTATTCTTTTTTAAAAAAGTTTTTATTTTATATTGGAGTATAGTTGATTAACAATGTTGCATTAGTTTCAGGTGTACAACAAAGTGATTCAGTTATACATATACCTTTATCTATTCTTTTTCAAATTCTTTTCCCATTTAGGTTGTTACATAATATTGAGCATGATGTTTGTTCTTTTTCTTTTCTTCCTTTCCTATAGTCTTTTGAAGTAACAACCATATTTTAATCCATTTTCACCCACAATTAGCTTTTTAGTTATACTTATTTTATTATTTTTTAAAGAATACCCTAAAGATTATACTACCATGTTTGACCTATTAAGTTCTATTAAGGTAGTACTTTTGCCACTACCAGGGCAAAGTAAGGATGTTAGAACTTTTCAAATCCATTTGCTGCTCTCCAGACTTTTATGTAATTGTCATCTATTTTGATTCCAATTATATTTATTGTTTTGTAAGTCAGTATACATTTAGATTTATCAACATATTTGCTTTCATTGCTCTTCATTATTTATTGCATCTTCATACTTTTATAAGGGGTCATTTTCCTTCTGCTTGAATAATCCCCCTAAATTGTTCTTTTAGCATGTTTCTGCTAATGATAAATTCCATTTTTTCTGGTAATATTATCTTCTCCACTTTTGATTTTTCAGGTTGGAAGTTACTCCTTTCAGTACTTTAAAGACATCATTTTAATGTCTCTGGTTTCCATTATTTGTGCTAAATATCTATCACTCTTGTTGTTATACCTTTGAAACTAATGTGTATTTTTTTTCCTAGCTATTTTTTAATATATTCCCTTTATCTTTGGTTAGACTATCATGAATCGAGATGTGTGTGTGTGTATGTGTGTGTGTGTGTGTGTGTGTTTTAATTTATACTGCTGACAGTTTAGAGAAAAACTTCCTAGATCTGTACATTGATGTAATTCATCAGATTTGGAAAATTCCTGGCCATTGTATCTTTAAAGATTGCTTCTGTCTTATTCAATTCTCTCTTCTCCTTTTAGAACATTACACATATGATAGACCTTTTTGTACTAGCCCACACATCTCAAATGTTCTTTTATGTAGTATATTAGTTTTCTCTTTTGCTACTAAACCAAACTGTTGGGTTTATAATTTCTACTTAATTTTTCAGTTCTAGAATTTCTATTTAATTATTATTTATCCTAATGTTTAATTCTCATATTCTTATCTATTTTCTTGAACATAATAATGAGCAATTCTAAAGTCTTGAACTCCAGTTTTTGAATTGCTAAAATCAAGATTCCAGTAGAAACTTCACCGAGATTTTTTTTTTTTTTTTTTTTTTTTTTGCAGTACGCGGGCCTCTCACTGTTGTGGCCTCTCCAGTTGTGGAGCACAGGCTCTGGACGTGCAGGCTCAGCGGCCATGGCTCACAGGCCCAGCCGCTCCGCAGCATGTGGGATCTTCCCGGACCGGGGCACGAACCCATGTCCCCTGCATCAGCAGGCGGACTCTCAACCACTGCGCCACCAGGGAAGCCCTTACCGAGATTTTTAGCCTCCATTCCTTTCTGCTTGGCTTTTTAGTCCTCTGTCCTGCCCAGAATATGGATCAATAAATGCCTCAATGAGGCAAGAACCACAGAATGTCAGATCCATTTGGTTTTTGCTGTTTCCTTCTCTCTAGAACCTCAGCCTCTGCAGTCCTGACTTCCTTCATAACCCTGATTTCCATCTTCCATCTTCTCAACCTGAGGGGACAGCCAAAAGCTCTGAGCCACTATTCTCTGCCCATACTACTTATGAACCAGAGAACAATTTTAAGGAAAAGTGGAGGAGAAGGTTAGGTTTACCTCACCCTTTTCTTCAGAATCTTTAACACCTAAGTCCTGGATGCTTTGGTTGCTTTACTATGCCTTTCATATTTTTACTTATCCTTTATGATTGTTCTACATTGTGGGTTAGTAAGATACAAGCTATTCTATCACAGCCAAAAGGAGAAATATCCTAGCTCAGAGTTTTCAAAACTTCAAAGTTTGAAGCTGTAAGAGAGACTGGAAGAAAAATCAGTGTATCTTTGGTCAGTCTTCATAGTTTTCTTTTAAAAAGTGGTATTATAGATTGAAATATAAGTTGGGAAATTGTTAAGTCCAAATTGGTAATCAACCTATCCATTATGAATATGGGGGGAAGGGAGAAACTACAGGATATGGAATAAAAGGACCTATTTTTGAACCCCAGTAATGAGATTCACTAGCTCTAGGACCATGGCTGATCACATAAACCTTCTGAGGGTTGGTTTTTATCTGTAAAGAGGAATAATAATTAGTGAGATTAAATGACATTTTAATGTGAAAATTATTTGTAAATTGAAATGCAATATGAAAATATGAGATAAAACCAATTGTGATACCAAAGAAATAAAGAAAACTTCAGAAATATTTATATTAAAAAGGGTCATATTTTGAAGAACTTAAGTTGACGTATACTAATCTGTTCCACACATAAAAGCAAGTATTTTATGGGTTCTGAGAAGGTATCTGTCAGTGGGTTTTTATTTACTCAAAACATACCTAACTAAAATATGATTTCTATAAAAGGAAACAGAAAATATGAGTAGACTATGACAATAAAGCGATTGAATCAGTAATCAAAAATATACCTACAAAGAAAAGCCCAGGTATAGATGATTTCACTGGTGAATTCCACAAAATATTTCAAGAATTGAAAAGACATCATAAGGAAACTATAGACCAATATCTCTTGTGAATACTGACAAACAAATCTTCAACAGAATACTAGCAAACCAAACCCAACAACATGAAAAAAGATTATACACCATGACCAACTGGGCTTTATCCCAGGAAGGCAAGGATAAATATGCATAAAATCAATTAATGTAATAGAACATATCAACCGATAAAATTAAAAACCAAAACCACATAATCATCACTAAATTGCAGAAAAAGCATTTGCAGAAAACCCAACACCCTTCCATTATAAAAACACTCAACAATCTAGGAATAGAAGAAAACTCACTCAACATGATAAAGGGCATCTATGAAAAACCCACAGCTAACATCAACTTAATTATGAAAGGTTGGGTGCTTTTCTCTAAAGATCAGGAACAAGATAAGAATGTTTGCTCTCTTTACTTCTACTAAACATTTTACTGAGGATTGTAGTCAGGACATTAGGACAAGAAAATGAAATAAAGGGCACTTAAACTGGAAAAGAAGAAATAAAACGATATTTGCAGATGATATGAACTTACACATAGAAAATTCTAAGGAATCTACTATTAAAACTACTAAATGAGTTCAACAAGGTTAGAGGATACAAGATCAATATAAAAAGCCAATAAAATTCCTATACTATAGCAATGAACAATCTAACAATGAAATTAAGAAAATAGTTCCGCTTAACAAATAACATCAAAAAGAATAAAGTGCTGCTTAGAAATAAATTTAACAAAAGGAGTGTTCGATTCCTACTCTGAAAACTACAAAACATTGTTTTAAGAAATTAAAGAGGCTTTAAATGAACAGAAAGACATCCAATAATCACGGTTGAGAAGATTTAATATGGTTAAGATGGCAAAACTTTCCAAATTGATACACAGACTCACTGCAATTTCTATAGAATTCCAACTAGTTTCTTTGTAGAAATAGACAAGCTAATCCTAAAATTCATATGGAAATTCAAGGGACTCAGAAGAGCCAAAACCATCTTGAGAAGGAAGAACAAAGCTGGAGAACTCATACTTCCTGATTTTAAAAGTTAGTACAAAGCAGCTGTAATCAAGACAGCATGGTACCAGCATAGGATAGATATACAGCTCAAAGGAATAGAACTGAGTATCCAGAAATCAGCTTTGGATTTGGCAGCAGTTTCTTAAGCATGACACCAAGCATAAGCAACAAAATTTTTAAAAGATAAATTGAATTTCATCAAAATTAAAAACATTTGTGCTTGGAAAAAAAAAAACAGTATTAGGAAAGTGAAATCATGACCTACAGAATGGGAGAAACTACCTGCAAATCATATATCTGACAAGGCACTTGTATCTAAAATACATAAAGAGTTCTTACAACTCAATAATAAAAAGAATAATAACCCAATTACAAAATGAGCAACAGATTGACTAGACATTTCTCCAAAGAAGATATACAAATGACCAACAAGCATGTGAAAAGATGCTCAATTTCACTAGTTATTAGGGAAATGCAAATCAAAACCGCAATGAGATACCACTTCACCCCCACTAGTACGGCTTGAAACAAAAAGTCAGATAACAACAGGAGTTCATAAAGATGCAGAAAACTTGGAACCACTATACATTGCTTGTGGGAATGTAAAATGGTGCAGCTGCTTTGGAAATCAGTTTGTCAAATCATCAAAAACTTAAACACGAAATTACTGTTTTACCAAGCAATTTCACTCCTAGGTTTATACTGAAAGGAAATGAACAAATATATCCAAACAAAAACAAATACAGCATTATTAATAATAGGCAAAATGCTGAAACAACCTAAATGTTCATTAATATGTGGCATAATATGTGGTATATATGGATAAACAAAATGTGGTACACCCATGAGATGCAATATTATTCAGCAACAAAAAGAAATGAAATCCTGATACATTCTTCAACATGGACTAACATTGAAAACATTATGCTAACTGAAATAATACAGTTACAAAAGACCACATATTATTTTATGAAGTGTTCAGAATAGGCAAATCTATAGAGACAGAAAGTTAATGATTGCCTTGGGATGAGGAGAGTTGCGGGGATTGGAGAATAACAGCTAAAGGGAATAGGGTTTCTTTTGGGGGGTGACAAAAATGTTCTAAAATTGTGGTTGTGATGCTTGCACAACTCTGTGAATATAGTAAATACCATTGAACTGTATAGTTTAAATGGGCAAATTGTATGGTATGTAAATTATATCTTGATAAAGCTACTATCCCCACCCAAAAAGGGGGGTACATGTATTCAGCACTAGTACTAGGTACTACAAGGCTTAAAATATATTAATCCCTGATTTTGATAAATATAATAAAGTCTATAGAAAAAAGATATAGATTTTTTTTCAGTTTTTTTAAGCACTTATTTTTAAAGCACACTGATAAATACCTATTTGCCTCCTTTTTCAGATTCTAACTTTCAATGGTTTTAAAAATCTTCACATGTCTAAAAGTAGGGTATATCTTGGGACTTCCCTGGTGGCGCAGTGGTTAAGAATCTGTCTGCCAATGCAGGGGACACGGGTTCGAGCCCTGGTCCAGGAAGATCACACATGCCGTGGAGCAACTAAGCCCGTGCGCCACAACTACTGAGCCTGCGCTCTACAGCCCGCGAGCCACAACCACTGAGCCTGTGAGCCACAACTACTGAAGCCTGCATGCCTAGAGCTCTGCAACAAGAGAAGCTACCGCATGAGAAGCCTGCGCACTGCAACAAAGAGTAGCCCCCGCTCACCGCTACTAGAGAAAGCCCGCGCGCAGCAACGAAGACCCAACGCAGCCATAAATAAATAAATTTATAAAAAATCAAATAGGATATACCTTAAAATCAAGGTATAATTTAATTCAGGTTACCATCCCTCATAAGAACTGAGTGACTCTTCTTCAATAACTTAGAATCAAATAAATGTTGAGGAATGTAATGGAAAATAATTCGTATTATACAGGTCTAATCTCATTGTGAATTCATGCAAGAAGTCCCATACTACTGAGATCTGAAATGGTCAGAGAAGCCTTTGTCAAGATTTGTGCTCAAAGAAGTCTTTGAAGACTGAGCAAGGCACAGATTGGGGGGAAAAGCAAAAAAGAACTTTCCAGGCACTTTTTACAGAATTTCTGCAGATGCCGTATACTTTCATTCCCTTTTGCTTCTATTTCTATGCCCTTGCTTTTAACCATCTTGGACACACACATCTGCTGCATATAATCACCCAAATAAAAAATGAGGTCCCTGTCTTTTCCTTTCATAAACCACATATTAGCCAAACAAATACCTCACACCATTCAAGACAAAATGGATAAAAACAGAGGATTTTTAAATAAAAGATGAGGAAATTACAATGATTCTCTGATAGTCTATTGTTTTATTCATACATGAGCAGTGATTATATTTATAGGAAATCCACATTCATACAGGGATTTTACATTTTACATAATTTCTTTCATCCTCCTCGAATGTTACATCAAGAGCTACACAACTAACTAATCCCACAAAACAATATAGGATAAGCCCAGGCATAATTTCCTTTAAAAACTAGACAGAGTAGTGTAATTGTTAAGAGCTCAGGCCGGTTTCAAAACCAAAACTCTGTCATTACTATCTGTAAGACCTTGTGCATATTCCCTAATCTCTGAGTCTCAATTTCCTCATCTTAAAGTGAGAATAATAATAATATTTAGCTGTAAGAAAATGGATTTGTTTTCATAGTCTTCATATGAATTTAGTATCAGAACCACTCAGATAAAAGATTATTAAACCAGGGCTTCCCTGGTGGTGCAGTGGTTGAGAGTCCGCCTGCCGATGCAGGGGACACGGGTTCGTGCCCCAGTCTGGGAAGATCCCACATGCCACGGAGAGGCTGGGCCCATGAGCCATGTCCGCTGAGCCTGCGCGTCCGGAGCCTGTGCTCCGCGACCGGAGAGGCCACAACAGTGAGAGGCCCGTGCACCGCAAAAAAAAAAAAAAAAAAAAAGATTATTAAACCAGAGTTGAAGTAGACTTCAGGGAAATGGATTTATGTAGTTCAAGAAAACTAGAGGAAGCTGTAAATCTACTTTCTGTTTCCAGTTAAGGATATAGATTTGATATTACTAAGTTTGGTTTCAGAATCATGAGTGTCTCATTATTGGAAAGAGTCCCTTAAAAGGGAACATAGTTTGTGCAACTTTCTGAATAGTGACACAAAAAATGACTGTGGCATGGCAAAAATGATGATCTCAGGTCTGCCAAAAGCTTATCAGTAGTCCTGGGTGATCTCCTGTTAAGGTCTCTGGAATACATAGGAATTATGCTAAGATATGCTGAAACTGGTCCTGCTTTCTCTCAGCATACACCTCACTTACACAAAGACTTTGCATCCTTGACTAATGAACTCAGGCTCACAATGTAACCTACAAAGGATCTCTGTATAAGTGCCAGTCTCTTCCCGGGATCTGTAACCTCCTAGGCCGCTGTGTGCACATAAGCATGTAACATATTCAAAGTGCTTAGCAGAATGCCTGCTACAGAGTAAAGCCCTAAACAGACACGAGTTAGGACTGCATGAAGGTGATGACGCTGATTATGAAATGAACAGAGGCACATATGATGTCAGCATTCTATTTTGGTGGATGATCAATAAGACAGGAGGAGGGGAAGGGTCTCCTTTACCCCTCGAAAGCTCCTGGCATGAAAGAATAGGGATTTTAATCAGAATCTTGCTTCTCCTCATTTTCTGAGAATTTTAGACTAAGATAATTAAAGGCAATGTGATGTAATCCAGAAATGACCTCAAGGATCACTTTTTTTCCTTTGTATTTAAACTAAAATTGGAGAGATGGATATTAAATTAAGTTGGAATTTGACATCCCAATCGTGGTCATCTTTGTGATTCAGAGGGAGTCTGTGTTCAAAGTTTAATACAACAATGTTTCACTCACTTAGCAGACCACCATGCAAAATCATCCAGAAGACACAGAGAAGATCTAAAGGCCCCTCAGCGTGAAAATGATACATACGAATGAATTACCATAGCCTCTGTTTCTGTCTCCCTTCTATTAAAGATTTGCTATTACCAGCTTTGTAGCCTCACGCAAAATACTTAACCTCTCAAAGTTTCATTACACTCACTTGTGAAATGGAAAAAGTAGAAGCTACCTCATACGTTGTGTGGGTGTTATTATTACCATTTCACCATTATAAGCATTATCAAAATGTCTTAATTAAAATGGATGGAATAAAAGGAAACCAAGGTTATTCAGAAGCCTTGACATAGTACCCATCTTCCTTTCTAACTTCGTCTATAAAACAGCCCTTAACTCTTCCTACATTTCAGATACCTCAAAATATTAGTTGCTTCTATAAAGAGAAAAATGTTCCCTACCCTTCCAGTTCTGCAGGGATCAAGCCATTAGCCACTGCACTCGCCCACCCACAGTGCACCCTGAGGGGAATTCAGGATGGAGAAAAACAGGAAGTAGTCTGCACTGTGGATATACTGGTCCTTAGATAGTAAGATACATATCTAAGGAAAATTTTCAATGACCCCCAGATTCTTGCACCTAAGAGCACTAAAATCATTAACTTAAAACGTCTATTCTTTGTGATTAGCAGTAATATTTTTATGCTTGACCACGTATTTTCCCAGCAAAAAAAAAGTTCATATATAACTGGGCTCCTCCCTTCCCTCTTTGGAGCAGTTCTTCAAAGGCATCTGAGAAGCTGTCTTCTGGGTTATCATCCTCAGTAAGGCCCCTGAACAAAAGTTAACTCACAATTTTACACTGTGTGTTTTCATTTCAGTGGACACTCCTTAATTACACTTAATTCTTTCATTCTCAAACATCAGTTAAGCACCTGCTATCTTTCAGAGCACTGAAATACAACAGTGAAACAACTTGGACCCTGTCCTCAGGGAATTTATAATGTAGTACAAGACCATTACTGACATTTCTCTTAATCTAAACATAATTCTCTACTACCAACTTCCACTCAGGAAACATTTTCCAATACATCCAAACAGTCTAGATCTGTCTGCCTTCTCTTGTTACATTTTTTTTTTTAACTTTGAATATAGCACTTAAAACACTGGGTTATACAGAACAGTTAGTAGTATACACAGTAAATTCCATTTTGGAAAAGATGGCGTCTTTTTTTATATAGGGTCTCATTTCTGTGTATCCAACAGTACCAGTTAGCTATATCTACCATCAGACATGATACCTTAATATACCTTAAATATACCTACTTATATCTATCATCAGACATTACACCTTAATATACCTAAACATACCTAATATACATTAAATATACCTACACACAAATAATAATACCTATATTCCTTTGGTATTTTATATTTTCAAAACACTTTCTCACATACCTCTTCTTTTAACCTCACAATAATTTCTACAATACATTAATGTGAAAGAAAATAAGTCTGCTTTAATGAGTTGCCAAAAGTCACCAAAAGTTAGAGCTGGGGAATCTAGAACAAAAGACTTACAACTCCTGCTTCAGTGACTTTTACGTGAGGAGCTCATTGCCTTCTAAGAGCCATCCTACGATTTGTCCATTTTCAGACAGGCTTTAAAGAAACATTTCAGCAGGAGATTGGAAGTTAGAAAGGAGAAAGACCAGGAGAATAAAAGATTTATTACCTTCCAGGGCTTCCCTGGTGGCGCAGTGGTTGAGAATCTGCTTGCCAATGCAGGGGACACAGGTTCGAGCCCTGGTCTGGGAAGATCCCACATGCCGCGGAGCAACTGCCCGCATGAGCCACAGCTACTGAGCTGCGCGTCTGGAGCCTGTGCTCCGCAACAAGAGAGGCCACGACAGTGAGAGGCCTGCGCACCGCGATGAAAAGGGGCCCCCCCTTGCCACAACTAGAGAAAGCCCTCGCACAGAAACGAAGACCCAACACAGCCAAATAAATAAATAAATTTATTTTAAAAAAAAAGATTTATTACCTTCTTGAAAAAGATGAAAAGCTATTGTTAGCAAATGACAAGATAAATTTGAAAGGCAATTCTAAATAACTTCTGGCACTATTCACCTATTAGTATATAACTAAAGTCAAAACCTTTCCACCTGTGGGAGCTACTAACCTTTTTGACTTTGAACCTGAAGCACAAGGGTTCAGGACTATGTTCATCTCCCATTAAAAAACCTTATGATATTGGTTACCGTGTTCATAAAAGACATGACCGGTTTCCCTACATGTGTATACATACATGTATTTTGTGTGTGTGTGTGTGTGTGTGTATGAGAGGCTCTGTCATTGTACAGAAAAAGCACTAGACAAGTTCCTAATTCAGAGAGCTCTCTCACCAAATAACCTACCCTAAAATTACTGTGATTCTCATTGGAGAAAGGACACAACTGAACAGAATCCAGTGACCTGAGCCTGGAATTCATGAACTATTATCTTTGATCCACCCAATTCTTCCTGTCATTTAATCTTCTCATTTTAGGAAAATTAGTTGTGATTTAAATAGTTATCTTTCAACATGTATGATTTGCTGGTCGATATTGGTACTAGAAATGTATGCTTAAGGAGGCATTTGGGGGGCTTCCCTGGTGGCACAGTGGTTAAGAATCTGCCTGCCAATGCAGGAGACACGGGTTTGAGCCCTGGTTCGGGAAGATCCCACGTGCTGCAGAGCAACTAAGCCCATGTGCCACAACTACTGAGCCTGCGCTCTACAGCCCGCGAGCCGCAACTACTGAAGCCCATGCACCTAGAGCCTGTGCTCCACAACGAGAGAAGCCACCACAACGAGAAGCCCGCGCACCAAGATGAAGAGTAGCCCCCACTCGCCGCAACTAGAGAAAGCCCGCGCACAGCTACGAAGACCCAACACAGCCACACAGCCCAAAATAAATAAATAAATAAGTTAAATTTAAAAAAAAAAAAAAGGAGGCATTCGGGTCAGTTGAGGGACACATAATGGACTAAAACAGACTAGGTTGAAATCATCATGCTTCTACATTGTCAAAGATGAATAGGCATGAGACTCCTGAATTCCAGTGACCTCTGTTCTTTCACCTCACCACTACCTCCACAGTCATTTGGATGAGCCCATGCAATGAAGCAAAAACTTCCCACTGATGCTGAGCTCATCCCTTTCTCCTAAAGTTCAGAGTGACAGAGGGACTGTTATTTTATTGTCTATAGAAAATAAATGGCTTTGAAGCTGGGGGGAAAAAGGGGACAGAGAAGAGTACAGATTTTAAAGCAAGAAGATATCCCTACATCCTGAAAATTTGCTAGGTTCAAAATGTAGCCCACAGATGCACTCAGTGTTTCTCTCTATTCTACCTCCACAATGTTGGACATACGCTTTCTAAAAGGATCTTAGTCTCCAGGTGTTTTTTTTTTCCAAGCTCTCCCAAGTTTTAATTATCAATTCACATGATAGGTCTAAAATCAAGTACAGGAACAGATTTGTTGCCATGGGGACAAGCCTCTGTTGTCAGCCCTGTTGGCCAACTGGCAACTCTGTTGGCACACTCTTGCAATTACTTCCAGGTCATTAGGCCCATCTTGAGTAGATATTGTACTGTCACTAAGAAAAGTGGCGTAATGACATTCAGTGATTTCATGATAATAGTCATAAAAGACAGGGGCAAGCGATGCCAGCAAGGAAGACTTACAGGCACTGAATCTGAGCTAAATTTTATAAGAAAAAAATATTAAGAAGAAAACTAGCATTATCATACACTAATTACCAATAGATTTGTTTTATTCAACAAAACTATATTGAGGGCTTACAGTTAGCCACTGTTCTAGGTGCTAAAAAATAGAGCTTTGGAGAAAACAATGTACCAGAATGTATTAGCTGTAAGCGCAATGAAGAAAATAAAACTAGATGATATATCAGAAAATGATGACCAGGGACTTAATAATACAGAAGTTCTCCCTGAAGCATCACACTTAAACTTAGACCCAAATGCCAACAAGTACCCAGTCATTTGGAAATCAAGTAAAAGCTGAGATATCTGGTACAAAGCCTGTGAGACAGGAATAAACTCTGCATGCTTTAGGAACAATAACAACAACCAAAAAAAAAAGTAAGTCTGGCTAGAGAATATTAACCTAGAGGAAAGGACTGGAGAAATAGAGTAGATCATGTAAGGCCTGGTAGGCCCATATAATTGTACTCAATATTTACTGAAAACCTGGTATGTACCAGGTACTATTGTAAATTCCAGAGTTATATCAGTGAACAAAAGGGCAAATTCCCTGACCTCAGGGAGCTCACTGTCTAATTATTAGAGACAGACAGTAAACAAATTTTTAAAAATACAATGCTATGGAGAAAAAAATAAAAGGCCTAAGGAATATAATTGCTATGTGGTGGGGAGAGGCATGCTATATTATACAGAGTATTATGGTCAGTGAAGGATGACTGCAAATTCTTTGCCACTCCTTACATTAAGATGTTGAGTCTGATTCCCTTACCCTTGAACCTGTGCTAGCCTTGATGACTTTCTTCAATAATAGGATCCAGTGAAAGTGATTTTCTGAGACTTGTGCAGCTAGAACATAACAATCCTTGTGGCTCCTACCCAGGTCTCTTGGAACAGTCTTTCTGGGAGCTGTTGAGAGCATCACATGGGAGAAGTCATGCACAGACACTCCGGTTGTGGTAGACAGCATCTAAACTGGCTCCCAATGATCCCAACTTCCTAACATTCATATCCTTGTGTATTCCCCTCCCCTTGAGTATGGGCTGGACCTAGTGACTCACTTCTAACCAAGAGAATAAATACCACAAACATGTTGAAATGTCACATCCACCCATTAGGTTCCAAAAACCAACGTCTTCTGTCTTGCTTGATCAATCTCATACCCACTGCCACCCTTGCCCTGCACCAGATCTCTCACTCCGGGGAATGCAAGTTGCCATGTTGTGCTGTTGTGGTCAACCTACAGAGAGGCCCACGTAGCAAGGAACTAATATCGCTGACCAACAACCAGCAAGGACTTGAGACCTGCTAACAACTGCATGAGTTTGGATTCTGCTTCTTCCCCAGGCAAGACAAGGTAACTACAACCCCAGAAAACACCTTGATTGCCTTCCATGTGAGAAACCCTGAGCCAGAGGACTCAGCTAAGTTCCACCTAGACTTCTGACTCACAGAAACTTCAAGACAATAACGTTTGTTATTTAAGCCACTATGTTTTGGGGTACTTTGTTACGCAGCAAGAGATAACTAATACACTGGAAAACCATCCTAGTTGAGACCAGCCTTCCATCATCCCTGCCAAAGTGCCAGGCATGTGAATGAAGCCTCCCTCCAAGCCCATTTACCCACTAAATAGCCCTGAATACCTCTGTCAATATCAATTTCAATAGATTCTTCCAGCCAAGCCCTGCCCAAATTCCTCACCCACAAAATTGTGAGCTTAATAAAAATGCTGCTTAAAGTCACTATGTTTTGGGGTAGTTTGATATGGAGCAACAGATAACTGGAATACATGGTCAGGAATAGCTCTTTGATAAGGTGACCTCTGAGCAAACATCTGAAGGAAACAGGGGGTAAGACATGCCAGTTTCAGGCCAAGAGAACAGCGAGTAAAGGACCGAGGTGAAAGCTTGCAAGGTATGTTCAAGGAACATCAAGGAAGTGGCCCTGTGACTGGAATGGAGTAAGTAAAGAATAGAGTGGTAGGAGATGCACTCAGAGCGAAAGCAGGACAGCAGATCAGGAAGGCCATTTCAAGGACTGGCACCTGCTGTGAGTTCATTACAGAGTTTCGAACAGTGGCTCAAATTCTGAGTGGAATATTCTGTCATAAAAATCTGTCTCTTAGTCTGACTCCCTTCCCTTATAAATGTCATGTCCAAATGGTGAGCAGCACGAACTTACAAAAGACACCCTTCATAGCATCAAGCACCCAACACAACCAGTCATTGTCAACTTCCCCTAAGGAATGGCTCATGGACCCTGCAGTCTGTGTATGGCCTGTGCCTTTATTTCTTCCCATCCTTCTCCTTTGCCTGGCCATAACTGCAATTCAGCACCTGGTGCTTTCATTTTCAGATTGTTTACATTAACTTGAAGTTGTTAACCTAGTTGTGTTGCAGCATGTTTCAGACAATGCCAGAGGCTATAAATAAATAACAGTTATTTCAGGTCTGCCTGGCAAACAAGCGCCTGGATTCTGCTGAGGCCACAGAGACTATGACTGCTGCAGTGCTGAATACCTCAAACAGGGCTAAAGCAGGTATCCTCAAGGAATACTAAGCAGATGCACTCCAGCTGACACAGTTATGTCTCCCATCAACATACATTTCCTGATTGCCTTGGAAACCAATAAATAGACCTCTCTCATACCCACTCGGAATAAACCATGGCTAACCTGAGCCCAATTACTACATATTACCAACCAGACTTCTGATCTCACCTTGAACTTTAGCAACTGACAAATGACCAAAACAAAGTCTTCCAAGGATATTTTTTAATGTATGCTGTCATCTAGAGCAGTAGATCCCCAGTTTTTCAGTAAGACCTATTTTTTTTAACATCTCATTAATGACCAATATATAGCTATATGCACTTGGACCAGATAATTCATCTCTCTGTGCCTTGGTTTCTCTACTTGTAAAATGGAAATTAAACTACCAACTACCGATGTCATAGTTAATGAGAACTTACATGAGATAATACAGGTAAAGTGTTTAGAAAAGTATCTAATCTGCGGTTAACAGTCAATAAATATCAGCTCATCATCATGTAAAAATATTATTGATTATTCTCTCCACATAATAGAAGTTATACTTCTAGCCAGTTTTTCTAAGGAAAACTGTAATGACCATGTTACAATGAATTCAGTAGCACTTATAAATGAATTAATAATTCATTATTCATTAGAGGACTGCATATGCTTAAACCGTAGGACGTATTGGAAGAAGACAGGGCTTATCAAGTCAGTCGTGCCTCAGGAATATGTGGCCATTATAGAGTTTGGAAATCTCTGGTCCAGGGGTCAGGGTACATTTATCCCTATCCACTTTATCATTTATACCTCTAGCATTATACACTGAAAATTACTGTTCAGAATTATGACACACTGCCCCAGCAAGAGTCTCACCAAAGAATACAATTAAAAATTACATCAGAACATTTTAAGAGAAAGATGCAGGAAATATGAAGTTGAAACTCTTTAGCAACAAAACTGAAACAAAAAAATGTCCTTCTGATTCATTTTCAGCTAAGTAGAAAATTCAACCTATCAGAATTCCTCTTTCTTTGGCAATCGAGCTGGTTAAGATTTTATAACAATACATTTCATTGAAGTACCTCAGGATGCAAACTGGCAGTCCACTGCTTCATCTATATATTTTTTAATTTATGCAACTCAATCTTTCGACAAAATGTCACTTAATATATAGACTAAGGCTCTTGGGAAATGGCTAAGGGTGGTCAATTTTCTCCTCGTAGATTTCCGATCTCCTTATAATTAAGTATACTATTTATGGAAAAACAACATCAATTTCATCTGTTAGTTTATATATTAATTTCAAACAAAAACAGAAGTAAATACTTTTTCCAATATACTAAACATTTACTAGGTTTTCATGTGGGAGGGAAAGTAGAGATACAGAACTGAAAATATTCAATTCATATTCACAAATTTAGCAATGAAATTACATAATATATTGTGAATTTGAATTAAGGCAAAGTCTTAGTTACTAGGTTATAATTGTCTTCATCTAGTTTAACTTCACTAACATGTTTTTGGACGTAACTTTACATGTAGTAGAGAGAACTATCCCCCCGCCCCAATTAATTCCAAGGTTGTAAAGGAGCAAAATACAGTATTTTAGAAAAAGGGGAAAGAGGAAAAATCAATAAGGTTTTAGAGTGGGAACTATTGATAGTATCATTAATGAATCCACCCATCTTTAATAATTTTTCCCTCATATCCATTTTCGCATTTGCCATTCTTAAGAATATAAAAGATTCCTTATAGATAAGCCAAAGTGCAAAATTAAATGCTATCAGGACGTCTAATTACTAAGAATAACTGTCTTTTGAACAAGAGAACTTATTACTACTAATCTTCAGTAATGACTTGGATCAAAATGTTGACTGTTTTTCATCCCCAAATTAGCTGACCACACCCATGTAAAGACCCTGCCTTGGGGCTTCCCTGGTGGCGCAGCGGTTGAGAGTCCGCCTGCCGATGCAGAGGACACGGGTTCGTGCCCTGGTCTGGGAAGATCCCACATGCCGCGGAGCGGCTGGGCCCGTGAGCCATGGCCACTGAGCCTGCGCGTCCGTAGTCTGTGCTCCGCAACGGGAGAGGCCACAACAGTGAGAGGCCCGCGTACCGCAAAAAAAAAGACCTTGCCTTTGTTCTCTTGCTTGTCTTGGAATTCATACATCCCTAGTTGCCATTTGCAAGTTGAGGTTGGACCAGGAATGCTTCACCCAGGTCTTTACTCCCAGAAACTCTTGATAGTATGGGTTAATTATCTCTCATCTCACCTGCCATTACCACTCATTCAATTAAATACAAATTTGAATGAAAAACGCAGTTTTCTTCCCACACAAATGTTTGGTTTTAGCCTAATGCACTTTTTAAGTAACTGGTTGCCATGGTGCCAGGCGCTTTGGACAAAGAGTCTCAGAGTGAGTAAAGATCATTAAAAATGACTAATTAGCCATGAGATAGGAAGCTGCTATTTTCATGCTCAAGTGAGAACCAGAATTCTCCTTGCAGATTTCAGAAACATGCATATAAAATGAGAGAGGGATAAAGGTAAACAAAACAATGTTTTCTTTTATCCTTCTTTCTTCCCAACCAGGGCTCTATTTCAAAAACATATTATAGGTTACAAAAATTGCTTGATCCTCTTGGTTACCTGAGTAACAATTACTCATGCCTTTCTAGAATATCTATCTGGTATCCATCGTTTCATGGGTCTGTTGTTTGTGATGTGTACGAAAAGAATGTAGGCAGTGGTACTTTAGCCATAATTAGATTCTGCTACTTCCCTCACCAATTCAAAACTCACGATTGTATTTCCAGAGAGATGTTTCTAAGCACAAGGTCATAGAGACACTACCAATTTCAGTTTAACCTGCCTCTTCAACTGACGACTTAACTGACAACTCTAATTGTCCACCAGTGAACACACTTATACATTAAAATGTCTGGTTTCATTGTTCTAAACCAAAGGATAATCTGACTTCAATAATCAGGTTTGAATTTAGAGGCTAATTGTATCTCATCCTTTAACCTTTAAAATGACTTGCCCTTATAATTTAGCAGAATTCTCTGCACATGTGTCTAAAACTAAAGGTTCAAAGGGGTGGAAATAAAGAGATTATTCTGTGACTGAAAAGTGACAAAGCAATGACCCCTCAAGTCTTCAATTTCAAAAGGGTTGTGAAATCTATGTTCATATTGTGTACCTGCTGGATTTATAATGTGTTCATTGCCCATTGCTTTGATTTGCATGAAAAAAAAAGAGGGAAAGGTCAATATGTTCCTTCTAAGGTGTCTAAACTTCAATTCCAAAAAGCATTGTTTAATGGATGGTCTCTTTTCCTTTCTCCCTTTCTCCCTCCCTCCCTGTATCTCTTTCCAAAAGATACAATCCCATGAGGTAGACTTTCATTTGGTTTCGGAAACATCTGAGCTTTGATCCTAACACAACCTTTACAAGTGGAATAACCCAGAGATCCCTCCCTCCCTGTATCTCTTTCCAAAAGATACAATCCCATGATGTAGACTTTCATTTGGTTTCAGAAACATCTGAGCTTTGATCCTAACACAACCTTTACAAGTGGAATAACCCAGAGAAAACATACATTGTTTGTCTCTGGAGTATAAAGATTATATTTATAACCTACTCAGTTACCAGCAGTCTTGTATATGCTTAATTGATAGTCATTTGATATTTGTTTGTTGCCATATCATCGGGTACATTTGTAAAAGCCTGAATAGAAATGAGCAAATTATGTATGTTTATTAGGGACCACAGCTGCTGGCTGCCTCCAAACAGATCATAACCATGCATCTACCCAGGTTAAGGAAACAATGAAAATGTGCCCTCAGAGAAGGATGAATCCATATTAAATATCAGGTGTTACTACTTGTCTAGATTTCTCTAGCACTTGTCTACTGTGCTATACAAAAGAAACAATAACTCACAACTCACATGCTTTTCTTCTAATTCTTAAACTGACTCTAAATTGTAGGTTCTGTCATTCATTCTGATTCCTTCCACATGCTACACAACTTTCAAGCAGGTAATACTGGTGAAAAAAATATTACGAAAGTAAAGTACAAATGTGTCTGTGCTTATTTGACTGGACCACTGAATTAAATGTACTTTTGAATTTTTGACATTTTGTGTATTTGAATGGAATGAAGAGAATCCCTCTTCTCTGACCAGAAGTGCTTATTTATAAAACAGAAATAGAGTCACAGATGTAGAAAACAAACTTATGGTTACCAGGGAGTAAGGGGGGTGGGGAGGGATAAATTGGGAGATTGGGATTGACATATACACACTACTATATATTAAACAAGTAACTAATAAAAGACCTACTGAATAGCACAGGGAACTCTGCTCAATATTCTGTAATGACCTATATGGGAAAAGAATCTAAAAAAGAGTGGATATAGGTATATGTATACCTGATTCACTTTGCTGTATAGCAGAAACTAACACAACATTGTACATCAATTATACTCCAATAAAAATTAAAAAAAACAAATAGAACTGCTCTATCAAAAGCCTAAGGTAATCTAGTGGGAGTTGGGAGTGTCTGTTCAACAGGTATAAAGTCTCAGTCATTCAAGATGAAAAAGTTCTAGTGATCAGCTATACAACATTGTGCTCAGAGTTCACAATGCTATAGTGTACATTTAAAATTTTGTTAAGAGGGTAGATCTCATGTTATGTGTTTTTTAATATGATAAAAAATTAAAAGTCTAGAAAAGTCTTTATTTCACAGATGATTAAGAAACCACTGGGGGGCTTCCCTGGTGGTGCAGTGGTTGAGAATCTGCCTGCCAATGCAGGGGACATGGGTTCAAGCCCTGGTCTGGGAAGATCCCACATGCCACAGAGCAACTAGGCCCGTGAGCCACAACTACTGAGCCTGCGCATCTGGAGCCTGTGCCGCGCAACAAGAGAGGCTGCGACAGTGAGAGGCGCGGGCACGGCGATGAAGAGTGGCCCCCGCTTGCCACCAACTAGAGAAAGCCCTTGCACAGAAGAAACGAAGACCCCACACAGCAAAAATAAATAAATAAATAAAAATAAAATAAAGTAACTTTCATCTTAAAAAAAAAAAAAGAAACCACTGGGGTTTGAAGAAAGCATTTGAAAATCAGCTATTTATAACTAACAGATTTAATGATGACCGGCTGCCCTCCATAAGTGAAAATGCTATTTCTGGTGTCCCACAGTAAGCAAACTAGACTTGGTTTACTTGCTTGACATGTAGTTTCTATAACTCCCAAAGATTCTAATTCAGTAGGTCAGCTTAATGGTCCCCAAATCTGCACTTTTAACAGCACTTCAAGTATTTATAGGCCTATAAATAGGAATATAGGTCTATAGTCCACACTCTGAAAAGTCTGTGGGGGGTATGCCCCTTCTACCCCAAATACCAGGGGTATTTGATGAATTCATTTACAATACCTTTCATGGTTTCTGTTGAAACATGCACTTGGAAAACAATGGCCTGAATGTACCTGAAAGCCTAAAATAGTGCAATATTAAGGGGTCAATTCTGGGAATAAAATCTATGACTCTGGCACTATTAATACCAACAACTGGTTGCCATGGTGATGGAACTATGGTCAAACTGCCTCACATAGAAAGAAAATTTCATTAAAAATGACTAATACACCATCAACAGGAAATTTACTAAAATAGCTATAATTCACGAGCAAGTTAGCTTAATAAAGGAAGAAATAAAGAGGAAAGAAACGACTCTTGAATCTGTCATATCTCAGAGCCTTTTTTTTTTAAAGCTCCTAATAAATACAATGAGGTTTCTGAATGGTGATGCTGCAACTTTAGCTGTTCATTTGTCTCCTTTCAGTAGGACACCACTAACTTTGATTAGAATATTAAAATTCCAGGAGTTATTGCAATTTAAAAAGAAAACATATTAAGAAAGGCTGATGATAACAAAGACAGGGAAAAAATATATCAGCAGGCCACAGGACATTTCAAGATTACAATTCTCTTCTTTTTTCTTTTATTAGAATGAAAACCTTTTTCCACTCAAAAATCTTCAAATCATGTTCATCACATCTTGGTATTCTTGGAATATCCTTCTTTTCTATATAAGGTCCAGTGATTATAAATCAAAACCATCAAATAGAATCCTACTCCCAGACAATAATTTCCTGGATAACTAACCTTGTATATTTTAAGATGTCTCAGAATATGTAAAAATCCTCCTTCCCTAATCAGACCTGCTTCAGTAGAAGTCTAAGAAAGTCTTTCATACCATGGGTGGTTAAGAAACAACTGGAATGTGAAGGAAGGATTTAAATACTCCAATCTCTATAATGTTGGAAAGTTATCAAATCATTCACAGATCACTTGCATTTGTATTCTTCTTTCTTTGTATATGTGAACTTCAACAACACTCACAAGACCAAGTGATCAATTAAAAAATAATCAGTCTCAAGCAAAATTTACATCTAGATTTTGATGGATACCCTAGACTGTTTAATTCACATCTCACAGCCTTTAAAAAGTTTGTTACCGTTTTCTACTTGTCAAAAATACAATACTGCCATCAAAATAGAACTTGCAAACCATAAATACTGTAAATGGAGTCCAAAACTCATGTTCCATCTTCCTAATCCAAAGAAAAGGTTTCAAACTAAAAACAATAATTTGACTATCTTAAAGATTTTGCTTCCATTAAAGTAGCAGACACTGATGAGGATAATATGGGTCTCAAAACACATGTAAGGGAATAGAGACAACAAACTAAACTACTGCATCCTGAAGGAGCCTGCAGTCTAGCAGGCCTGACCATTACAGGGCCAGTTTCTGCCAAAGTGATGAGAATCACAACCCAGGTATGCAAAAACTGTGTGGGAGCACGGCTGAACTTTAGAGTGGCTCTCTTTGTCTAGGGGAAGAGTCACTACTCAATGAAATACCTATTTCACAAATCCCACTCTGTCCCATGAGCAAAAGTAGATCCTGGGCAGGTAGAAAAGAATCAAATGGAGAGGGGCATATGTGGTGGAGGGAATATTTGTCAACTGCACAGACTGCTTCATGGGGCTGAAGGATGGAGTAAATGGTGGGCACTGGTAGGAGATGAGAATGGAGGTCTTTCCAATCAAAAATCTTTCAAACAAGTTTCTCTCTTTCTTCAATTCACCAGCATCTTCTGAGCACCTACCATTCTCCTTTCCCCCTGTCTTAAGTTCACAGCATACACATACACACACATATAAAAATACCTGAGGGGCACACTGAAGTAGAAGTTCCTCCCAGGACTGAAGGAAGCCCTTCAGCACACCTGAAACTCATTTCCAGCCCAGCAATGGGAGGATCCAAGTCAGAGAAGAGCAGCCTGATTAAGAATCAGACATCTCAGAATTAAACTCCCTAGATTCAAATCTTGATTCACTTACCTTTGTGAGCTTAGAGAGGTTTCTTAACCTAGCTAAACTTCTGCTTCTTTATCTGCAAAATGGAGATGATAATATTCACTTGCCCATGGTGGGAGGATTGAATAGATAGTAGAAGTTAGTAGCAAAATTTACCTAACAGATCACCAAATGACAACTACTACTATCATCAGTATTATTTCCCCTGGGGAATAGAGAACAACTAATAATAATAGTAGCTTTTATACACTGACCCCCTACTAAGAGGCCAAAGCTATTGAATCTTCCTAACATTCCAATGAGGAAGGCACTGTGATCATTCTCCTTTTACAGATGAGGAAACTATAACACAAAGAAGTTACATAACCGCATAAGGTGCACAGCTAACAAGTGAGTCAGGTAAACTGTCACTCCTGGGTGGCTCTCTAGCCCACAGGAGAAACTTCTTTAACAAAGAAGTTTGTTGCGTGCCACAACTACTGAAGCCCATGCGCCTAGAGCCTGTGCTCCACAACAAGAGAAGCCACCACAGTGAGAAGCCTGCGCACCACAATGAAGAGTGGACCCCGTTCACCACAACTACAGAAAGGCCGCGCACAGCAATGAAGACCCAACGCAGCAAAAATATAAATAAATAAATAGGTATGCAGGATAATCGTGTTTTTTAAAAGGCATGGGGGCAAATCCAAGATCAAACAGCTAAACTGGATTAAAGTCATTTTTCTGAAAGCGATGTAGCAGCAGGAAGTTGGTTGGGAAGGATCAGGGTACAGCTGTTTTTAGCTGTTAGACATTTGAACACTTGTGCAAATTACTCTGTCAGAGAATTAAATACCTTTGGAAGAGTATTTAATGCTCATTTGCTAAAATATACAAGTGCAGAAATAAATATTTAACCTGAGGATGATATGGCTATGATATATGGCTAACGTTGAGACATGAGGCCAATTTAAAGTTTGACTACTAGTAAAATATTCACCCTCTCTTGAAGAAGCAAAGAAATTAAAATAAAGTCAACAGTGCAGTCTACTTGTTTAATCAGGAAACTTTTAAAACATGAATCGCTTCGAATAGAGTTTCCCCCATCAGTTTGAGAATATAATTTACTTCCTTCTTCCCTATACATTTATTATCTGTGTTATTTATCAGATAATCAATACTCCGCAGTTAGTCCAAAAACCCTTTGATGAAAAGTCCATATTTTCTTCAATTCTTATCACATATAGTCACTTCCTACTGTAGATACATAATGACGGGAGAAAGAGAGGGAGGGCAGTTACAAGAAACAAGCTGGGCAATTACTATCCAGTGTTTTTACAAACAAAAGTGGTTTAACACCCCTCTTACACCAATGGACAGATCATCCAAACAGAATATAAATAAGGAAACACAAGCTTTAAATGACACAACATACCAGATAGATTTAATTGATATTTGTAGAACATTCCACCCAAATGTGGCAGAATACACTTTCTTCTCAAGTGCACATGGAACATTCTCCAGGACAGATCACATCTTGGGTCACAAATCAAGCCTCAGAAAATTTCAGAAAATTCAAATCATTATCAAGCATCTTTTCTGACCATGCTATGAGATTGGAAATCAATTACAGGAAAAAAACTGTAAAACACACAAATTCATGGAGGCTAAACAGTGCACCATTAAATAACCAAGAGATCACTGAAGAAATCAAAGAATAAATTAAAAATACATAGCAACAAATGACAACAAAAACATGACAATCCAAAATCTATGGGACACAGCAAAAACAGTTGTAAGAGGGAAGTTTACAGCAATTCAATCTCACCTCAAGAAACAAGAAAAATCTTAAATAAACAATCTAACCCTACACTTAAACAACTAGAGAAAGAAGAACAAAGAACAACCAAAGTCAGTAGAAGGAAAGAAATCATAAAGATCAGATCAGAAATAAATGAAATAGAAAAGAAATAAACAATAGCAAAGATCAATAAAACTAAAAGCTGGTTCTCTGAGAAGATAAACAAAATTGATAAACCCTCAGCCAGTCTCATCATGAAAAAAAGGGAGAGGAGGCAAATCAATAAAATTAGAAATGAAAAAGAAGAAATCACAACTAACACTGTAGAAATACAAAGGATTATAAAAGACTACTACAAACAACTCTATACCAATAAAATGTACAACCATGAAGAAATGGACAAAATCTAGGAAAGGTAAAATTTTCCAAGACTGAACCAGGAAGAATTAGAAATATAAACAGACCTACCACAAGCAATGAAATTGAAACCATAATTAAAAATCTTGGGACTTCCCTCGTGGCGCAGTGGTTAAGAATCCACCTACCAATGCAGGGGACACGGGTTTGATCCCTGGTCTGGGAAGATCCCACATGCCACGGAACAACTAAGCCTGTGTGCCACAACTACTGAGCCTGCACGCCTCGACCCCATGCTCCACAAAAAGAGAACCAACCAAAATGAGAAGCCCACGCACCACAATACAGAGTAGCCCCCACTCACCACAACTAGAGAAAGCCCGTGTGCAGCAGCGAAGACCCAACGCAATCAAAATTAAATAAACAAAAAAATAAATAAATTAAAACAAATAAAAAATAAAAATCTTCCAACAGACAAAAGTCCAGGACCAGACGGCTTCACAAGCAAATTCTATCAAACATTCTGAGAAGAGCTAACACCGATCCTTCTCAAACTCTTCCAAACAACTGCAGAGGGAGAAACACTCCCAAATTCATTCTACGAAGCCACCATCACCCTGATACCAAAACCAGAAAAAAAAAAAATCACAAAAGAAAATTATACACCAATATCACTGATAAACACAGATGCAGAAATCCTGAACAAAATACTAGCAAACAGAATCCAACCACACACTAAAAGGATGATACACCATGATCAAGTGGATTTATCCCAGGGATGCAAGGATTCTTCAATATACGCAAAATCAATCAATATGATACACCACTTTAAAAAATAAAGAAATAAAAACCACATGATCATCTCAATAGAAGCAGAAAAAGCTTTTGACAAAATTCAACACCCATTTATGATTAAAAAAAACTCTCCAGAAAATGGGCACAGAGGGAACCTACCTCAACATAACAAAGGCCATATATGACAAACCCACAGCCAACATCATTCTCAATGGTGAAAAACTGAAGCCATTTCCACTAAGATCAGGAACCAGACAAGGTTGCCAACTCTCACTACTCTTATTCAACACAGTTTTGGAAGTTTTAGCCACAGCAATCAGAGAATAAAAAGAAATAAAAGGAATCCAAACTGGAAAAGAAGAAGTAAAACTGTCACTGTTTGCAGATTACATGATACTATACATAGAGAATCCTAAGATGCCACCAGAAAAATACCAGAGCTAATTAATGAATTTGGTAAAGTAGCAGGATACAAAATTAATGCACAGAAATCTCTGGCATTCCTTTACACGAATGATGAAAAATATGAAAGAGAAATTAAGGAAACACTCCCATTTACCACTGCAACAAAAAGAATAAAATACCTCAGAATAAACCTACCTAAGGAGACAAAAGACCTGTATGCAGAAAACTATAAGACACTGATGGAAGAAATTAAAGATGATACAAACATGGAGAGATATACCATGTTCTTGGATTGGAAGAATCAATACCATGAAAATGACTATACTACCCAAAGCAATCTACAGATTCAATGCAATCCCTATCAAACTACCAATGGCATTTTTCACAGAACTAGAACAAAAAATTTCACAATTTGTGTGGAAACACAAAAGACCCCGCATAGCCAAAGCAATCTGGAGAAAGAAAAACGGAGCTGGAGGAATCAGGCTCCCCGACTTCAGAATATACTACAAAGTTACAGTAATCAAGACAGTATGGTACTGGCACAAAAACAGAAATATAGATCAATGAAACAGGATAGAAAGCCCAGAGATAAACCCATGCACGTATGGTCACCTTATCTTTGATAAAGGAGGCAAGAATATACAATGGAGAAAAGACAGCCTCTTCAATAAGTGGTGCTGGGAAAACTGGACAGCTACATGTAAAAGGATGAAATTAGAACACTCCCTAACACCATACACAAAAATAAACGCAAAATGGATTAAAGCCCTAAACGTAAGGTCAGACACTATAAAACTCTTAGAGGAAAGCATAGGCAGAACACTCTATGACATAAATCACAGCAAGATCCTTTTTGACCCACTTCCTAGAGAAATGGAAATAAAAACAAAAATAAACAAATGGGACCTAATGAAACTTCAAAGCTTTTGCACTGCAAAGGAAACCATAACAAGACGAAAAGGCAACCCTCAGAATGGGAGAAAATATTTGCAAATGAAGCAACTGAAAAAGGATTAATCTCCAAAATTTACAAGCACCTCATGCAGCTAAATATCAAAAAAAACAAACAACCCAATCCAAAAATGGGCAGAAGACCTAAACAGACATTTCTCCAAAGAAGATATACAGATTGCCAACAGACACATGAAAGAATGCTCAACATCATTAATCATTAGAGAAATGCAAATCAAAACTACAATGAGGGGCTTCCCTGGTGGCACAGTGGTTGAGAATCTGCCTGCCAATGCAGGGGACAGGTCTGGGAAGATCCCACATGCCGCGGAACAACTAGGCCCGTGAGCCACAACTACCGAGCCTGCACGTCTGGAGCCTGTGCTCCCAACAAGAGAGGCCGCGATAGTGAGAGGCCTGCGCACCGCGATGAAGAGTGTCCCCCGCTTGCTGCAACTAGAGAAAGCCCTTGCACAGAAACAAAGACACAACACAGACAAAAATTAATTAATTAATTTAAAAAAAACAACAAAAAAAAACTGCAATGAGGTATCACCTCATACCGGTCAGAATGGCCATCATCAAAAAATCTACAAACAATAAATGCTGGAGATGGTCTGGAGAAAAGGGAACCCTCTTGCACTGTTGGTGGGAATGTAAATTGATACAGCCACTATGGAGAACCATATGGAGGTTCCTTAGAAAACTAAACAAAGAACTACCATATGACCCAGCAATCCCACTACTGGGCATATACCCTGAAAAAACCATAATTCAGAAAGAGTCATGTGCCACAATGTTCACTGCAGCTCTATTTACAATAGCCAGGACATGGAAGCAACCTAAGTGTCCAATGACAGATGAATGGATAAAGAAGATGTGGCACATATATACAACGGAATATTACTCAGCCATAAAAAGAAACGAAACTGAGTTATTTGTAGTGAGGTGGATAGACCTAGAGTCTGTCATGTAGAGTGAAATCAGAAAGAGAAAAACAAATACCGTATGCTAACACATATATGTGGAATCTAAAAAAGAACAACTGATACTGATGAACTTAGTTGCAGAGAAGGAATAAAGATGTAGACACAGAGAATGGACTTGAGGACATGGGGTGGGAGGCGGAAACTGGGGCGAAGTGAGAGTAGCATCAACATATATACACTACACAATGTAAAATAGTTGGCTAGTGGGAAGCAGCAGCATAGCACAGGAAGATCAGCCCGGTGCTTGCTTTGACCTAGAGCGGTGGGGTAGGGAGGGTGGGAGGGAGCTCAAGAAGGAGGGGATATGGGGACATATGTATGCATATGGCTGATTCACTTTGTTGTACAACAGAAACTAACAGTATTGTGAAGCAATTATATTCCAATAAAGATCTATTAAAATAAAAGAGTGGTTTAGTATATGTACAGCTGATTCACTTTGTTATAAAGCAGAAACTAACACACCACTGTAAAGCGATTATACTCCAATAAAGATGTTTAAAAAAGTGTATTTGTTAAATAAATATTCATTAATATTAAAAAAAGTGGTTTAAAACTATCTTGAACTTTGGCAGCATGGCTTTTCTGTTCTTTGGGTGTTTTTGTTTAATTATACAAGAATAATCTCAGAAGCTCGTGGTTTCAATTTATCTGATAAGAAAAGTTAGAGAATTACCCTTCATAATATTTAATTAAACATTTTTATCAATTACACTGAATAAATATACAGTCACAAGTACCACTGGTTCAGTTGATGTTTAAAAAGCTGGCATATATTAAAGCCCCAGTTTGGCTATGCAACACATTCACTTCGGTTAGCAAACACAGCAATTGTTTTTCCTAAGAAAATTGTTCCTTTTAATTAAAGCATTTGCTCTTCTCTTAGCACTCTACAACGTGTGATACAAAACAAGCATAAAATAGTAACTGCAGATTTTTCCTCAGCTTTCTCAGTCCAGATTCAGAATAATTTTTTAAGGGTTTATTTCCTTGAAATGGGAGCAAAAAATACTACTGGCAATTTTGGTAATCAGCAAAACTACTTCATCAATAAATCAGACTACTAAGAAAACTCCTACAGAAAACATAATGAGATATTATGCAATGGAAAAGGAAATCTCCAGTTATATATTGAGATGTCTGTTGAAAAAACTGAGTCACCTGGGAACATGACTGTTTCAGACACTGAAGATCAGGTAGAAATAAAGAATATGGATCTTGAGCCTCAGGTAATTTATCAGAACTGGATGTTCTTTCTCTTTGAAGTACTGTAATTAGTTAAGGGTGAACTAGTTTTGAGTTCATTTTTTAAACTAATCTCTGATCATAATATAAATTGACTTATTCTTCAATTACAATTTTAAAATGTTGTAGTTTTTTTGTCCCCCTTTCTCTTTTTTTCTCTCCATACATATTTAACTTATGTGCCAGATCCACTTTTTAAACATGAGTATTTGACGGAAAAAAAAAAAAAAAAAGCAGTGTGATTCTGCTGGATTTTCTCTTCAAGTGAATATTAACAAAGGTTTTAGGAGCCATGGAATCAATTCCTCTTGTAGAACCACTGCCAATAGGAACTAAGTATAGAATTGCCAGTCTATACACTCACCTGTATACTGAAGTTTTTAAAGAAAAATTCAATGAAACCTTTTTATGGTCCTCTGTGATGCCAAATGCAGGTTTCTTTTTTTTAATCAGGTGTTTAGAATTCACTGGGTTTTTTTAGCAAACAAAAGCCCACTCCACCTCCCAACCATGTGTGTGTATAAAAGTTAAAAGAGTAGGTCACAAAACTAAAGACACAAAGTTCATCTTTCCTCATAAGAACACAGAATTAGGAATTAGAACCAGAAACTATACCCTCTGTCTACCCCTCTTTCTAGGGGCAAGCACGCCTGCCACCTGCCTCATGTCTGTCCCTTTCCCCACACTCCTTCTTGTTCCCCCTTCTACTGAATGGAAGGAGAGTCTTCATTCTGAACTAACTCCTTACTTTCCCTCCTTCATTTTGAAAAAGCGAAACTGGAATGTCTGGAGTGTGTTTTACCAATAGGAAAATCTCTGTCAAAAGTCCAACAGAACTGACTAAGTCAGTGAGCACTGTGGGACCCAGTCAAGAGTCACTTGAAACAAGGAATAAGTGACGTAAGATGGGCCTTTCATGTGCGTATATCCTGCAGATGGCAGGCATAAAGGAAAGGTGGCCAGTTCCTATCATCCATAGAGCAGAGCCTCCAAGTACTAAATACGCTCCACAAGCAAAGAAATATGAGCATTTATGGATCTAAAGCACTATAATGGGAATAAAACAATAGGAATCCAGCCCGAGGTGAGAGAATTAGCTTCAGAGTGAAAATACCTTGGATGTGATTTCTGACGGAATTACTGTTAGCCAAGCAACCCTGGGAAAACAGCTGAACCTTCACGTGTGTCTGTTTCGACTCTTGTAAAATGGAGGTAATATCTACTTGATAGGGTTGGTGAAGTAAAGGAGCTAATGCACATAAAGCTTATGACACAGTGACAGGCTTTACCAAGTGTGTGTATGGGCTCAGGGGTGAGAAACGTATGCGATCAAATGTAATTCAAAGGAGAATGCAGAAGGGTATCTATCGTTCCCTCATCTGGTCAAGGCCTTCTGGACTGTGTGTCCCTGTAATTTCTTCCCCAAAGTGTAGAGTGCCAGAGTAAAGGACACTTGCACACAGAGCAGCTTAAATACCGCATGGAGCACCTCTCTTCAAGCCCCCCAAGATTGGCGAACTTCTATTCATCCTCTCACTCTGAGCTTAGGTGCTCCAAGAAGCTTCATCTTACTTGCTGGACTGCCTCCCAAAAACCAGGCCAGGCCAGCACTCCCTCTAACTGGTCCGGAAGCTATGCCCTGTGCTCTAATATAAATCACTAATTTGTCACATCTTTATTATCATACTGGGAGATTCTTTAGAGCAGGGAACATTTATTGGTCACTACTGCATCTCTAGCAATCCACACAGAATCTGACAAATGAGTGGCCAGAGTTAACATCTGCCGTTTGTTGTTTAGTAATCCAGCATCCAAAAACCCTCTGACTTCTGGCGAAAACTCCAGTGCATGAGTATTGGTAGTAATCAGGGCTGACAGAAGCCATACGGTACCAGAAATTCTCATTTTCTGATACCTAGAAATTAGGCCTTGAGCATGAGACCTAGGATTGGCCAACTGGACACGCTTGCCCAGGACTCTGAAGCCACGGGAATGAAAACAAAAGCATGTGAGACAGAGATTATTCTCAGTGGCATCTGTGCTATCAGGAGTCCAGTATTGACAATTATATCATAAAAAGACCATGGACAAGCTCTGGCACCTACCTTACCAAGGTCTGTGTTGTCATTTGCTTTGCATTCTCAGTCCAGGTCTTTGACTCTACGAACTGCAGTTTTCTACAAATAAGTCAATTTTCTGCTTAAATTAGTCACTCATGATTTCTGTTGTTTATCATCAAGACCCCTAAAGAAGGAAAGAATTCAAAATTTCAATATCTGGATGGTCACATGGATAGAATGATGCACAAATAATTAAATCAGCAAATGAATGAGTAAAACAAACAATTAAAGGAAGTCTAGGCTCAATTTCCATGGTGATTGCTATTATTTCTCTCTCTCCTCCCATGAATTGGGATATTATTCCTTAATAACAATTTTTAAAACAAATGAACATTCCAGTTTCCTAGAAACTCTTAAGGTTCTTATATAACTTATAATAATGATTCCTAAGACACTGGTTTAATTATATTCTACTAGAGTGTGAACTAGTTGAAGTAGAAGACTTGTATCCTCTCCTTGAAGCTCATTTATGTTTTTGAAACTAAGGAAGAGATTAGAAGAAAGGAAACGAGCATCGTTTCATTTACAAAAACTAGCTGAGCTTAGTATTATGCTAAAGCTTGGGTTTCAATAAATAATTCTGTTCACGATTCTAAACAGCAATTAGAGACCTTCCTGTGAGTGTCCCTTAGGTACCTTGAATTTAATGTCTTTAAAAATTAATTTACCTCTTTAATTCTAAACATGGTTTAAAACTTTGTTTATTCTTCATATTCCAAATGAAAACATGAGCCTATGGATAGATGTCTGCACTCCTTACCTTTAAATTTCCTTAAAATCAGTTGAGAAATATGGTCGAACAAATCTCTATTACAACTAGAAAAATATTTTTCTAACTGTTCCATACAAGTGCTACATATTTTCAGGCAATTCTATGAATAATGGAAGAAAGGACTAGAGACTGGAATTTCCATTACACAAAGGAAATGCCAGGATAGGGAGTAAGTGAAGGAGCCCCCAGCAGAACTATTCTCAGACCTCATATTCAGAGAAGCAAATGAGATCGGGCAGGGGGGAAAAAAAAAGAATTAATCCTATTGAAATAAGAGCAGGTTTTTCACATGGCAGCATTAAAATGTGGGAATCTATGAAATCTCATTTTGTGCTCTAACAGAGCACAGCAAATGTAACTGCGACTTTCAAAATTTTTTTCAATGGCTAACATCATGCAGCCTGTGCTCTGTACAATGGAACACTCTCTAAGGGAGCCCTGGGCCTCCATGTAAAATGCCTTACTGCTCTGAACAGCCCATGTTGGGGGAGCCATATGTAGGCACTCTGGTCAACACTCCCAGCTAAGTCTTGCTTCCAGGCATCCATGCCAAGGTGCCAGACGTGTAATTGAAGACTGTATGCCCAACCAGCTCTTTTACTAGCAGAATGTCATGGAATGACCTCCATCAACATCCCCTTGATCAGAAGAAAAATCAAGTCATGCCTTGCCTGAATGCCTGACACAGAAATTTAAGAGAAATAATTAAAAGGCTGGTGGCTTAGGTCCCTATGTTTTAGGGCAGTTTGGTATGCAGGTACAGAATTTGATAACAGAAATGGTAACACTAAAGTTACAACATGTGGTGTGGATCTGGGAAACAAGCAATGAATAAAAGCATGATAGGATTCAAGCTGGCTGTCAAAGGGCTTACGTGAGACAAAATATTTTGGAGGCTGGAGGAAAAGAAATTCTTGTTATGCAATAGCAAGAAGTTTGGCAACACTGTCCACTGGGCTAACATGCAAAATAGGACATATATTTAATGAATTCAATGACTTACTAAGGAGATTTCTGGACAGTGTTGGAGATACCATCTGACCTATCCTCAATGCCTAAAATACAATGAAAGGGGGAAGCAACTGATCAAAGAATGAACTCTTCAGTTTTTGAACAGAATTGGAAGGAAATGTAAAGGGTCCAGGAGAGTCTTTATAAGCAACCCAATGTTCTAAAAGATTTAGCCTTAGGGAAAAGATCAAATTCAGAGCATTGCAAATAAAACAAAGAATCCAAGGTTTTGGCTGTAAAATCCTTCCTTAAGATGTGAGAAAGATTTAAGTCAGTACCTCAAACACCCTTTCACTTATACAGAGAAGCTTCTAAGGAACACTAATAGCATGCCTTACATTGACTGTCAACAAGACAACAGTGCTTCTGAGACTCATAAAAATGCGAAAATCTATAGGCAGAGAACAGATGAAGAAAGTTACTTAGCTGCAATACTGGCTGTATTTTAGGGAAAGTACTACTCAGAAGGCAGAACCAAGAGTTGCATGGAATCATTCACAGAGAGCAAGACTGAGCCCCATTCATGAAACTGACAATATGTACAGAGCTGAATTTCAGAAGTGCTCTACTAGTGACTGCCATATACCTCCCATACCCCTCCTTTATTGAACAGGAGTGTCTAATGTGGCTAGCTCCCATCATGGTATCTTGCCTGTATGTGTCTTGAGGGTGGGAGGGAGACAAGGCATTATTCCTTAAGTTCACAATTCTTCAGAACGAGAATTGTGCCCAAGTAACTGAACTCAAAGAGGTTCATCTGCTCCCGGACATGAGTTAAAATGAGATCCTGGATCTCAAGCCAGTTTGAAGGCAGACTGTGGTAGTTTTGAAAGTGGATGCAAAATCTTTGATACTTCTTTCATCAAAAAGTGGAGCTTACATACCCCACCCTTGAAGTGAGGTAAATTAGTAGATGCTTCAACTAATAAGATATAACAGAAGTGATGCTGAATGACTTCTAGAGGGTAGCTCATAAAAGGCTATGAACCTTCTGCCTTATTCATTGGAAGTCTGACCGCTGCAAGGCTGCCATGATGGAGAGACCTCTATGAGCAATCTGGTTGACGGTTCCAGCTGAGTCCAGCCTTCCAACCATCCCCACCAAGGCACTTGAATGACAGTGAAGCCATCCTGGAGGGCCGAGAGCAGCCCTCTACCAGCTGAATACTGTGAGGTGACTGCCATCCATACCACATGGAAGAATCACCCAGCCAAGCCCTGCCTAAATCCTCAACTCAGAAAATCATAAGATGCAATAAAGCGTTTGTTGTTTTAAACTAACAAAGTTCGGGGTCATTTGTTAGGTAGCCACGGATAAGTGGAACACTTCCTGAAGCTTTTAGAGTGTTTACCATGCACTCCAGGCCATGTATCAGAAGTCCCACTGTGAGGATGATAACTGGCACCTGTTACAAATAATAAACTGAGTAATATGGGGGCTGCTGCTGGCAAAAGGAGTTAATCCCAGCTGATTTCAGCAAACCACAAAATAGAATCCCTTTCTCAGGATCTGAAAACAATTAGACACATGTATATGGATATACATACACATATACATGTACATGTATAACTGAATCCCTTTGCTGTACACCAGAAACTATCACAACATTGTTAATCAACCCTACTCCAATATAAAATTAAAAGTTTTTTTAAAAAATCCCTTTCTCTTTAAAGGATCACTCCCCCACAGATACATCCAGCCAGCCACAGGACCTTCCCTATTCTTCACCAAGCTTCCAGCTGGGAAAACTAAATTACAGAGAATTCTTCTCTCCCTATTTTTTTTAATGTCTTTTTTCTGAAATAAATAAATAAATATATATATATATATATATATACACACACACACACACACACACACACACACACACACACACACTCAAAAAAACTAACAGAATTGGGTTTCAATCTATATTCCTGACAAACATCAATGTAAACAAACAGAGAACAATCTCTAGGTATATGGGAAAACTGAGAAATTGAAAACAAGGGGAATAACCGCCTCTCTGACCCTAATGAACTCTCTTGCTTTGGAAAAAGCCTCCTCCTGAGAACAACTAGGAATGTGGATAAAATTTTTTATCCAGAGTCCAACACTCAGGGTTATTTATCCAGTCATCTCTATCAGCATTTGCCAATCACCTCAATCGAGAGGCTAAGAAACTGAAAATCTGAGCAGAAATTTTCGAGTTCAACTCCTTTATCCATTCATATGGAAAATCTGATGGATCACAGAACCAAAATATAATCATTAAAAACAAAAAGCCTTTAGAAAAGAACATAAAAGAATATTTCTGTGATTGTGGGAATCGTGGGATAGGCTTGGACAGGACACAAAAGCACAAGTAACACCCAAAAAAGTGACAAAGTGAACTTCAGTAAAATGTTCGCCCATCAAAAGACCCCAAGTAAGAAATGAATAAACAACCACAGACTTGGAAAAAAGATCTGCAGCACATATACCTGACAAAGAACTTGTATGCAAAAGAAAGAAAGAACTATAAATTACCAACAAAAATACCCTAAAATTCCTAATTTATAAAATGAATACAAGATGTAGATAGTTGACAACAAAACAAATTTAATTGTCTAAGAAAAACAAGAAAATGTACTCAACATTATTAGTCACCAAGGAAAAACAAATTAAAAAACACATTGAGATACTACTTCAAACAGAATGCTGGTGAGGATGAGGAACCATGTTCTCTCTTGGTTGGTAAGAATGTGAAAGATGCAACCACTTCGGAGGACTGCTGACATTTTTTGATAAATAAAACATAGATCTAGCTTATAACCCAACATGGCTAGTCCTGGGTATCTACTCAAGAGAAATAAAACCATATGTCTATCCAAAAACTTGTACAAGAATGTTTACAGCAACCTTATTCATAATAGCCAAATACTACAACAACCCAAATGTCCATGAAGAAGACAATGGATAAACTGACTGTGGCTTAGCCACACAATGGAATACTACTCAGCAATAAAAAATAAAGTATTGATATACTGATATTCTTTGTTTCATAAATTCCACTTCTAGAAATTAGAGAAAATGAATTAGGAAGATGTGCAAAATTTAACTACAAGATAGTCATTACATAATGTTTATAATAGTAAATAACTGAATCAACTGAAGTTCCCCCAATTAGGAAAGAGATTAAATTAACTGTAGTTCATACATGCAATGGGAACATATCAAAAATTAAAACTAGGATGCAGTTTTATGGAAAACTGGTCACAGTGTTTTAACTGAACAAGCCAACTGGAAGTAAATTCTGATCCTTCCTTAGCATATTTGTCTTCTGTTTCCTATTTAGTCACAAATATCACTGTGGTCCCCATGGTGGGTAGTAACTGTCAACAAATATTTAGCATAAGCTAAATGTTCTTTATCAACTTTTTTGAAAAATTAGTACTTAATTTTTTTAAGTATGCACTTCCAGTTTTTGAGCTCATTGCACCCAAAAGGATTTATTCAAAAATTAATCAATACATATAAAAACATAGTTATATATATGTCCATATAATAAACATCAATATTACTGTAACAATAATGTTCAGAATACTCTCAATATTCTTAGCCTCTCTTTCCTGAATATATTTCACATATACTTAACCAATAATTGTCCATGTTACCCACTGATTCCTCCAACTAGTGATCTGGAAACTTCACGCACCTCACCGGCCACAGCACAACCATCTGGCACACCAAGTAGGGAGAGCAATGAACATTTCTTCCATTGGTACCAAGAAATGAGTTAGTAGTCCCTAACTATTCTTGGGAGGTAATTGTTCCCAGGTAAATGAAAAGGATAAAAAAATATAAACAGATCATAGCTGAGTATTTCATCTTATTTTGCTTTGTTTCCCATATTTAGCCATGTAATAAAACAAAACCTCTACTGCATGGCAGAAGCTGGAAGGTCAGAGTGGAGATCTATAAAACCTTAACAGGTGTACTTTTCCAACAAACAGTTGGAAATTGGAATTAAAGAAATAATACCATATATAACAGCATCAAAACATAAAACACTTAGGGATAGATTAAACAGGATACGTGCAAGAGCTGTAGACAAAAATCTACAAAGCACTGCTGAGAACAAATTTTAAAGACCTAAATAAATACATAAGAAATCATGACTGTGGTTTAGAAAATTCATTATTAGGAAGATGCCAATGCTTCTAAAGTTGGCCTATTGCAAACTCATTCAAAATATCAGGAGAATCTTTGTAGAAATTGAGGAGCTGATTCTAAAATTAATAGGGAAAGACAAAGGAAATTTTAAAACCCCAAACAATTTTGAAAATGAAGACCAGTTGTAGAATTTATGAGACTACATTTCCAGACATCCCAGAAAGCAACAGTAACCAAAACAGTATGGTACTAGACAGACACATAAATCAAGAAACAGAATAAAGATGGAAAAAATACACACACACGCATTTGTATAAATTCATTCATGTGACATTCTGAGAAAGGCAAAACTACTGGGTCACAAAACAGATCAGTGATTTCCAGCGACTAGGGGTTAAGAGCAGAAGCCTGACTGCAGAGAGACAAAAGGGAACAATTTTGTGGTGATGGAAATGTTATACCTTGATTGTGCTGGTGGTTATATAACTGTATACATTTGTCAAGTCACAGAACTGAACACTTTTAAAAGTTGTATTTTATCATATGTACATTTTAGCTCAACAAACAGTACTTTTAAAGAAGAATAAGGAAAAGGAAATCTCAATTGAATCTCATTTTCTCTTGGAAATATTTCTTGCCTTCATTATTTTCAGCCTGTTGTCTCACTTCAGTGGTTACTTGGCCACTCTCTTGGACGTGCCTCTATCCTTGTGCTTAGTACCCTAGATTAAACTCAACGTTGTTTCTGTCGTTCTCCCACTGGATTGGGCTCCCTGAGAGGTTTATTTCCCCCAAAGCTGTATCCCCATGCTTAAAGTCATATCTAACACATAAAGATAATCAAAAGTTGTTGGGAGAAAGAATGAATGAATGAATGAACAGAAAAAGACAGTCTCTTTCATTACTGTTTTCTCTCCCAACCATGCCTTGGGGGAAAAAATGTTTTCTTCTGTCATTCTGTAGAGACCAAAGCTAATCTTAATTATAAAAATGTCCTAGATTTATGTGAACCTTGGATTTTGTTTTTATTCAGGTCAATAGATCAGGAGATGATTGTCATTGAAAAGACAGTTTGTTATCCCAGTTCCTAAGAGCAGGGGCATACCATGCAGGGCCACAAAGAGAAACACCAGGATCAATCAGGAGGTAAAAGGAGTGAGGAGAAAGGAGGAGAAGGTGGGTCAAAACCTTTATTGTGGTTTTCATGAGGGTATGAGTAAGGCAATGTAAGCAGCTGAGTAGGCTTAGGACTGGATGGTCTGAGTAACTTCAGTGGACTGTGGGCTATAAGGTTGTCTCTAGTCTTCTAGTACCTGGAATTGGGGTGATTCAGGGCAAGAGGATTGTGTCCCAGACTGCAGGAGCCTGACAAAAGGATGCAGAAGGGGGTAGTACTCAGGATTGGTTACTTTGCATATCAAAGGGACACTGCCAGGCAAGTATTCCTTACCTCTAGGAATGGGGCAGTCTCTTTTCCCCTCCTTCTGCCTCACCCTCCACCCCTATCAGTGAGGCTCCATCTGCCATAAGAAAAGAATACAGAAAATAAGAAAATATAGTTAATACAGTTTATGTAGGATCTTCCTTATATACATTATAGTTTATCCCATAACCTTTAGAATAAAACTGGATGTGCACTGCTGGTTATCTAAGTATTATTACTATTTTCAGTCTATAAAATGCATCTAACATCTTGCTAAATATCAAGTGAAAAATTGCTTAGATGATGTACTAAGGCATATTTCTCTATATTCTGCAATAAGCACCATGTAAACACTGAGAGAGATATTTAATTTGTGTATGGAAAGACAGATTACATAGTCAACTGCTTTAACTTTTATTTCCTACTGTGAATCAACAAAAGCCACGCTTTAGTGCCTCCCAGGATAAGTAATAGAAAACGCCACAGACACAAACTGCTGAGTTATTTTTACCCTTGTTCTTTTATTTAATATTATGTCCCTGTTATTTCATTTAATGAAAGATACAAGGGGTGAGAAAACACAATAGTGTGTCTGTACATGTAAAGATATAGGAGAATCAATTACAATATAACAGAAAGCATTATATTTTCTTACATACATTTTGTTTAAAGTATTAGGAAAAGGCCACACTATATTAGATCCCAAAATATATATATTTTAAAATAAACTCCACTATAACAAGATAACAAAATATTTATCACTGTTCTAAGATCACTATTGGGTTTTCATTTCTGATGTCTCTCTTACATGTCTGCTTTTGGCATTATTCAGGGTTAAAGTTGGGAACAACAATAATTAAATATAAGACCATCAGATACTTTCATCATAAGGTTCTCAACTGCTGGGTGAATGCATAAAATAACATTCATTTAGGAAACTGTGTTTTGTGTCTCAAATGGCTTCTCTCAATTGCCCTCTCATTTCCAAGAATATAAATATAAACATTGGCAAACTCCAAAAAGAGTGTTTAAACATAACCTACAATAACAATAGTAATATTAAACAGCTAATACTTGATATCTTACTATGTGCTTATGAAGTGTGACATATATTATTTCATTTATTCCTCCAAATACTGCATGAGGGATGTATTTATGCCAACCCCATTTACAGATGGAGAAACTGAAGGACAGAGAGATTAAGAAACTCACTCTGTCACTTAGCCACTACGTGGTAAACCCAGGATTTCGATGAAAGGCTCTCTGACTCCTGAACCTACACTTTTTACCACTCTATTAGGTTGCACCTCAAGTATAATCTGCTTGGTTGGAGTGATTTCCCCTAGAAACAGTGTTTACAGCCCAATGAGTACCCACAAAAGCATAGTGTACCCACATAAAAGTATGAATACTATTTTACAAAATCTGACCATAATGTATAAAGTTGGTTCTGTGAGACAATACATGCTAAGATTTTTACTCTTGACATAGCACGAAAAGATTTTTGTATTTATGTAACTGGACAATGGAATCTTTCCCCTTTCCCCTGTGCCCTATTAAACCTGGATACAGCTGATTATGTGGGGGTTTGTGATAGAATAAAGAAGTAAGAATCACATTCACCATGGAGGGGACAGAGACAGGGCATTCTAGAAAGACTAAAATAACTCTAACAGGCACAGTCGAAGTTGAGAATCTGTTGAACGTTTGTTTTTGAGAGAATATAGTGCTATCATCTATTATGTACCTATAGTTTCCAAGCCCTTGCTAGATATTTTACAGACATTACTGCTAATCCTCACAGCATTCTTATAGCATAGATACAGATATTTTTATTTCATAGTTTAGGGTCAGCTGAAATGACCCTAATGAAAAGGTGGTTCCCATAGCAGTAGAATCAGTCTCTGAATTCCTAGTATGTCCACAGCCTAAGTCTCCCCTACAGTGTGGTCACTGGTGATGAAAGATCTCTGACAAAGGCAGTTAACTGTCTGCCTGAATGTCAAGGTTGTTTCCACAGTCATATGTTATTTGGTGCACCAAGTGTTGTAAGTAATTTTTAACTTAAGTTCCTTTGTCACCAATTTGTTACAGTCTCCATACACACCAGCTCTTACACTCAGCTTCCAACACAGTTACATTAATTTTGTGGCTCCTGAAAGAACTGAAGAAACCTGAAGGAGGAAGATGATGATAATGATACTATCAAGATACTATACAGAAGCTCTTCAGTAAATGCTTTACGTGTATCATTCCACATTTAATCATAATAACCACCCAACGTGTTAGATATGATTATTCCCATTTTATAGATAAGAAAATTTATTAATTTGCCTAAGGCCACACAGCTCTCTAGTGGTAGAGCTGGGATCTGAATAAGTCTATATCACTCAAACTGTGCTCCTAACTACTAGTTGTATTGCTTCTACTACAGGACTACATTGTAAATGTTGCCATTAAAAATGACTCCTGAACAATAGCTAGAAGCATGAGAATATGCTCTAAGAAGTAGCAAAGGAAGATGACTAATCAGTGGACTCTCCCTTCCTTTAAAAAAGAATCAGCCAAAATTTCAATTCAACTCAATTTCATACACCTTCTATTGAGAAAACCTTCACCCTAGGAGGTTGACTTAATTTTCTAGAGGATTTGAGGCTAAATATTCTGTCCTTTGATTTCACTCTTGAATCAATGGCCCTCACGTCCTTCTGTCACTGTGAAGACTACAGCATCTTACCTCCAGACAGCAGAAGAGCAAGCGTGCTAGAAGGGAAGAGGCTGATGTATTAAAGAGAACTGCAACGTGGGCAGAGGATTGATGGTGGCTTCAAGAGAAGGCGCTCTCCCATCCACTCACAAGTGTAATTTAAAGAGGATTTTTCAAGGCATGGATAGACACCATTACTCACATCAACTCGCATTGCCTTCTCCCTCTATAACTCTTTACCAATTCTGGTCCACAGCTACCCTGCCCTGTTTAATCAACAGCATGCATTTGAGAAGCATTCTCCAGCATCTCCAAATGAATTTCTTATAACGCAAATCGAATGAAGTGGTGAAAATGATAAATATGTCTGCAGTGTAACAGATGTGTTTCAAGCTGTAAGATCTGCCTGAGGGTAAAAGGGACTTCCCAAACAAACTATGCCAACTTCAGATTCGAAATTATCTATTTTGACTATTATCATACTCTCACTTTTTCTCCCATGATTTTTTTTTACTCTGTGAAAGTTTTTATCTACAATGTTTTATGATATTCAGGTCAATTCTCTGCTTGGAAAGCAAAGTTATAAACAAATTCAAGGACATCAGTTTAGGCAAGACAAAGATTTCATAAAGTAAAAGGTATTTGAGATTCACGATGTTTTCTAACCCTTTCTCCGTATGAAAGTTGTGATAGAATAAAGATGTCCACGTCCTAGTCCCTAGAACCTGGGAATATGTTATGTTACAAGTCAAGGGTATTAAGGGCTGCACATAGAATTAAGTTTGCCAATTACCATGACCTTGAGATGGAGAGATTATCCTGGATTATCTGAACGTAATCACAAGGGTCCTTGTAAGAGAAAAAGAAAGCCAGGAAATTGAGTGTCAGAGGGATGTGAGAAAGGAAGGGGCCATGAGCTGAGGAAAGTAGGTGGTCTATAAATCTCCATGGAAAAGGCAAGAAAACAGATTCTCCCCTAAGGTCTCCAGAAAACAAGGCAGCCCTGACAACACCTTGATTTTACTAGTGAGATCCTTTTAAGATTTCTGATCTTCAGAACCATAAGGTACTAATTTAAGCCACTGCATTGGTGGTAATCTGTTAGAACAGCAAAAGAAAACAATACAGATACTGGTACCTGGAAGTGAGATGATGCTATAACAAACATGTAAAAATGTGAAAATGGTTTTGTAAATAGGAAATGGAAAGAGGATGGAAGAAATTGGGGGGTCATGATAGAAAAAGGCTAGATGGCCTTGAACACAGTAAAAACATGGATGATAACAAATCCGTTTGTAAGAAAGCAGAAGGAAATAAAAGGATGGTAGAGAAAAACATGTATTATGTCTCAGAGAATACCTAAATCATCATGAACAGACTGTTTGCCATGAAGGTGTGAGTATTACATCACTATATGCCTGCCAAACATGGGCGATAACAATTATATATACTTTATATATAACTCTGTTAATTCTTTCTAAGAATTATTGAGAGACCAATAGGAATTTGGTTGCAAACTCAGGAAACAAAGGTAAAAATCTTCACAGGGTAAGTAACCACAGGCATTATTTATTTTAAAGCAGATATGTTGCATTATAGAATTCCAACTGCTCTTAAAGAGAAGGCTTCCCCAGGCTCCAAATCCAGATGGGTTTAGAAGTGCAGGTTGGGAAAAATACTTGAGAGAGGAGAAGTACTCATATAGTTATGGGTGAAAATATGTTAAGGGTATAGAAACCTCAGGACATGGTCCAGCAAGGTGGGGCAGGCACTCCATGGGAATAGAGGGAAGATCTGAGAAGCCTTGGGCAGAAAGCCCAAAAGAGACTTCAATAAATAAAAATACTGAATAATTGGAAACTTACATCTAAACAGCTAATATAAATATGAAAGGGTGTTGCACCTCGTTAGTCATCAGGAAAATGTAAATTAAAATCAGAACTAGATACTATTGCACCAGCTAAAAAGACTGACAATATAACGGTTAACAAGAATGTGGAACGATGGAAATTCTCATAAGCTACTTTTAGGAAGTAAATTGCGTGACTCTGACCTACCAATTTCACTCCAAAGTACATACCCAAATTCAGCATTATATCTATGTCATAGCTCTCACCTGAAAACAGCCAGAATGTTGATCGACAGTGGAACAGATATATCATTTGCGCTATGTTCGTATAATGCAATAGTATACAGCAATAAAAATAAGCTAACTACAGCTACACATAACGACTTGTATACTGAACACATACCCACAAACATATTACTGAGCCAAAGAATCCAGACACGAAAGAATGTGGTGTGTGACTGTCCACATAAAGTTGGAAAATTTATATTCAGGAATAGATACTTAGGTATAAACTTAAAAGGAAAAGCAGAGCAGTGATTCCCCTACAAGTCAGGATGATGGTGACCTTTGAGAAACACTGGCAGGGACGGGAAGAGGGGTTCTGGCATGCTGGTGACAATCAATTCCTTAACCTGGGAAGTGGTCACACAGGTATTCATCTTTGTTTTATGTACTTTTCCGCATGTGGCGTGTATCTTATAACAAGAGTAATGACAAAGAGGAAATTCAAAGTTGCAAGTTGGAAAACCATAGTACCGAAGGTCCACAAAATCACCACAGACAATTCTGTTTATGTCTTAGCTACCTTTTTACAAGACAATATGGTTTTAAACTCAAGTCATGATTTTTACCTCAAGGATGTAAATCACTATCATTGCACATTATAATGCATTTGACGTTACTTCCCATAAACGTGCATGTCTCTTTGTCTCCTTTAAAAATCTTTAATTCAGAGAGCACTCCAGACTTGGAAACAGCAGCACAAAATAACAGCATTCTAAAACATGTCACTATGTCCATTATTTCTGTGACATTGGACCTGGCCACTGCAGTTATAGACCCCTACCTAAATAGGGAGGGAGGAAATGACTGTTTTTTAAGCAATAGCTCTTCCACATATAGTGTGCATGAATAAATGAATAATTATAGACTAATGGAATCATACTTATTTGTCCTACAAGTTACCGCAATTAATTCTTACATATTTCAGCAAATGAATATTACATGATGATTATTATCTCTAGTAGCAGTTTCAGGTGCCCAGTGAATAAAGCCAAAACCTAACCCTCTGATGAGACCTTTAGATGTATTTCCTTGGTACAAGGGAATGCAGTATCAGTATTCCATGTGTAAATAAGTTCAATTAACAACGAGTTATAATTGCAAAGGGAGATGAAAATTAGTTTAAACAAGTCAATTAAATCATAAACATTTCATAAATAAGAGGATGTGTTTGTAATCCAATTAGTGTGTTAATACACTAATAAATTTACTGATTTGAATGGTACCTTAATTGTATAGTAGGGCACCAGAAGAAAAACATAGTATATTTTAATTGTCATAAAGGGAGCTTTGGCTGCAGCATGACTACATAAGTTTGGAGAAAATTATCCATGTTAATGAGATCAAAATGCTTCTATCTAGAATAATAAATAAGGTTACTTGATGGTTTGGTTAATAAAAATGCATCCAAGGGACAGGGGAAATGACTGAACACAGTGTTGTCTGCCAGACACTAATTACACTAAGTTCCTGATGGGAGAGAATGGGACATTTTATACCATGACCAAAAAAAACCACTTCCATAGTTTAAACACTCAGATGATCATGGGAATAAAATATTCCAGGGATAATTCTTTATTGCTACCTCAATTACCACAAATTAAGCTGATATTAATATACTTTACTGCTGCTCAGCCTTAAGTGAAATCAGTTGCACTTCACATATAACTCAAGGGAACGAGCTGATCTCCTATTTCTGCATAATTACCTGTAATTTATGGAGCACGGAGAGACCTGTGAGCAGCCTAGTCAAGGTCACCTAAGAAGGTTGAATCACATCGTGTTCAATCACCATCTGTGATCTGGGCTGAGGTTGCCATCTCTCCAACTGCCACAAGAGGAAAGGACCCCTTCCCAGCAAAGGGGTAATAGGACCAAATCCTCAGGCCAGGGGCAGAACGATCATGAGCTTTATACAAAGTGTGCCTTTTAACGAGTAGATGGCATTCCGATGAGAAGGCTGAAATAGATAAATAATGGGTTTTAGTGCTAACTGCAACATTTTAAATCAATTGGAATGCCTGCAAAGAATTCTGACAACCCACTCTGGATGAATTCCAACTTATTCCTGCAAATGTGGTCTCCTCCTCAAGGCTTCTACTCTATTGCAGTACGTGTGTAGCATCCCCTCCAGATCTCCCAAACTTGGCCAAAACTCCAGCCATTTTAAAGATCACCAAAAGCCATTGTTACTCCACAAATATTTCTCAATTTTTACCTCACTCTAATAAAATTCATTATGAGTGTTTTCTATTTGCTTATGTGCTTGTTTTCTTGCTTTACAAAAAAAAAAAAGTCAAGTGGAAAAGCATTTGGGAAATGACATGCAGGGTAAATCACTAAACCCAACGACAAACTAGAAGTAGCTGAATGTGAAGGGAAAAGATAATCTGGGGTTTCTTGGTGAGCACTGTGTGCAGCGTTTTAATAAAACAATAGCATTTTTCAAGCCAAAGTCAGGAAACCAAGATAGAGAATGATCTCATATCAACTAATTTAACAAATACATAATGAGCACTTGCTTTGTGCTGGCCACTAGAACACAACAGGGCCCCTCATGATGGCCTGGGGTTCACAACTCCAAGTTTATTGCTTAGGAGGCAGATAGTAAACAAATAAACAAGAGTAAATAGAAAATATAAATGATAAACGAAGAGAAAAATAAGGCAAGATCAGGAAGAAAAGGAATAGGGGGAGGGGGAATTTTTATTTATGGTGATAAAAGGCGGCTTTTATCTAATAAGCAATAAGATAAAAAAAAAAAGAAGGCTTATCAAAGAAGCAATATTTGACCACAATCAGGAGAGAGAAATCTCCAGTAATCTCCAGTGATTACTGGAGAACGAAAGTGTCAGGCAGAAGGAAGAATATGTGAGGTTGGGCCATGATGTGGAGGTGTGCTTGGCAGGTTTGAGGAAGGGGAAGGAGGTCGGTAGGGCTAACGTTTAGGAAGCATAAGGGAAAATTGTAGGACATGGTATCTGGGAGATCACAAAGGACCAGATATCAAAACGTGTTGTAAGCCATTGTAATAAAATTTTCTTTTGCTCTGAGTGGTATGCCCATGTTATTGGAAACCACTGGAAGATGCTGTGATCTGACATGTTTCAAAAGAATCATTTTGACTACTGGATGGCAAATGGATGTCAGCATAGGAAAGAGAACAGTTAGGAGACTACTGCAATCATTCAAGTAAGAAATTATGGTTGTTAAATCAGGAAGATAGCAGTAGATATAGTTAGAAAATATCAGAATTCTGTATATAAATTAAAGGGAGAGCCAAAGAGACTGTCTCATTGGAAGCAGGACTGGAGAAAAAGGCAAGGGTCATGGGCAAATCCAAGATTTTGGTATAAGCAGTTGGAAGGATGAAGTTATTCTTTACTGAGATGGAGAAGACAAGAAGAAACAGGCTGGGAAGGAGAGAGGCATTGGCAGTTGAATTGCAGACATATAAAGTATGAGATGCCAATTTGTCATCCCAATGGAACTGTTGGGATAGCAGCCAGATAGCTGAGTTCATATTGGTCCAGGCTGCAGATACAGATTTAGAAATCACCAGTTTTTAAATAGTTTTAAAAGCAAGAGTCTGGATAAGATCACTCTGGAGTGAGAGTAAACAGAGAAGGGAAGAGATCCAAGGACTAAGATAAGATGAGGAAACATTAGCAAAGCAGATAGAGAAGTATCTAATTTCTAAGAGGAAAACAGTAACCCAGAATCCAAGTGTTATATGTGAGGTCAAGAAAGATGAAGCCTAAGATATGGCCATTGGTTTTGAGCCCTGTGGAGGTCATTGGATTTTTCTGACAAGTGCTTTCAGTGGAGTGATGGGGATAAAAACTGTTTTGAGTATGTTCAAGGAATTTGGGAGCAAGCAAATAGACACCTCTTTCAAGGAGTTTTATAGGAAAGGGGGTCAGAAAATAGGGCAGAAGCTAGAGGGAAATGCGAAGCCAGGAAATGTTTTTTCAGATGTGAGAAATTATAGCATATTTGCATTCTATTAGAATAAATCAGTAAAAAGGAAGTGAGGGGGGAAACTGCTGTAGCACAAGTGTTGTTAGAGAGAAACACTGAAGTTTCATTCCTAATAGTTCCAAGTTGACTGGCAGATGCCAGAATGGGACCATGTAGAAATTTTCTTTTAAGTGCTTTTACTTTCCCAGTGAACTAGGAAGCAAGGTTATCAAATGAGCATGAAGATGAGACAGTATGTGTTGAAAGTTTAATGAAAATGAGATGAAAAGGAAATAGTCACCTAGGAGAGTAAAAGAATGAATGGACTAGGAAAATGAGGTAGGATGGCTGAACAGTAGATAAGCCTGCTTGAATAAAGCGGCCATGGATTTCAAGTAAGACTATTCATCATAGCTTTGTTCTCCAGTCATGTTCAGCCATCTAGGTCCAGAGGCATAGTATGTAGAGAGTTGGATTCAACCATATGTGTTTCTATGTAAATAAAATGAAGGGGTAGAGGAAGAAAGGACAACATAGTTGAGAGTGTATTAGGGAAGTGATGAAAATGGCAGACCTGTTAAAGGATGACCAGAGACCAGAAATATCAAAGCTGAATGTATTAGTCTGCCATGCAAGGGAAAGTCACTCTGGAGTAGACAGTGAGTTTCTCTGAATGTGAAGTCTTCGGCTAGATATAGGACAAGAAGGAGGAATTTCTACCCCAGGAAGACAGGATTCTGAAAAGCACTTTTTGATTACAGAAGAAAGCAATGAAAGCCTTTCTCAGGATTGGTCATTATCTCAGAATGACTGGTCATTTGTGCAAGAGTAAAACAGGGCCTGATTCTCAACAAGATGGCATAAAGTAACTTAAGTGTCAAACTAGCTCAGGGTTAGGAGTGATCCAGTCCTAATGAGCAGGTACAAGACTGGATCACACATTGGGTCAAGCAATGGTCAAACCCTGAATTGCAGTACAAGGTTTGAGCAGAGATATTTCACAGTTAGACCACAGAACTCAAGCTAAGTAAGGTATGAAGGAGAGAACAGCAATGAAAATGTGATGTTAGTGTAAAGCCAACAGAGTGAAAGAATGGTTGCCACGTGTTTTAGAGGGTGTGAGCAAGAAAGATGATGGCTGGAGAGTAAGATGCCTGTAATTAAAATTATGAAAGAGTCATAATTTTAGAGAATCTGACAGTCTAGGGTTCAGCTAAGGAAGTATACAACTGTAGAAGGTAGAGGACAGGTTCCCTGGAAGAGAAGTCAAGGAATTTGGAAATCAGGGTGGTAGAAGAATTATTAACAGGAAAATTAAAATCAGTCACAATGATGATGGGAAAGTGTGAGAGAAAATGACAGTGAGCTACGAGCTAAAATCTTCATAAAATGAGAAGTTATGTGTCCATGAAGACTACAACAAAAGAGCGGTAGCAGGAAGTGCAGTCTGACCCTTTGGATTTCAAGACCGGAAACTTTGGGGGAGAAGAGAGAGAGAGACAATGAACTCTGACTGACAATGATAAAGACACTACACCTTTAGAAAGAGTGGAAAGAGGCCAAAGAGGATGAAGCTGAAATCAGATGAGTGGATGTGCAGAGCCAAATAAGAATGAAACTCCAGGTCTTGAAAGACGACCTGGGAAATCTTAGGCTTCTTGAAGAGGCTGAAGCATATAGAAATGAAGGGCATATGGGATTATTCCTGGTGGACTCAAGTCAGATTGCAGAGGAGAGACCATTAGTATGGAGGAAAAGAGAGAAGTAGACCTCTTGACTCTGGAGCTCCACTACGATGCCTTTCAGCTCTTCTCTTTTAGCTTTCACTGCATTATCCCTGGAAAAAGTGATTCTATGCTTTGTTAAGAGTTTCCCATAGTCCTTGGCAACCACCCCCTGCTTTAAGAAACCCCTTGCATAAGAAAACTGGTTCTTCTGGGGAATCACATATTATATATCCTCAACAGAGGCCTGAATTACTTACCACTTTTGTTCAGAGCCCTCAAATATGCCTTATCAAACAAGTTACATCTTATAAACCCTTACTTTATACTGAGGAGAGCTGGAGAGTTCAGCTAAAATCTGAACCTGTAATTTCAAGTATTCTGCCTTTCCTTTAATCAGTATTCAATCAATTTTCAACCAAACTTTCCATTTTACTTCTGTCTCTTAAACATTGTCCCCAATTTATCATCTCCAAACTTGTTTCAATCTTCAAAAAGAAAGTTACCAAGCGTCTATTATGTGTTAAGTGCAACAGAAGATACAAAGATACAGATGCTATTTCTGCCCTGGAGGAGCTCAGAGCCTTGGGTGAGAAGCAAACATGGAAATGAGTAATGTAAAACTTTGTAGAATGTGGCACTAACAGAGGGATGTTCAAAACACAGTTTTGTTTCTAGGTTCCAAAACTGACTTTAGAACTGATAACCAGAGTTTTTATTGCCTTTTTTATAACTTATTGGCCACTTTCTAAGTCAATTTGCAAGAGATGACTTGCCTCTTTCTTGTATTCAAAGTCTTTCTTATATTTATAGCAACAATCCAGAGCTCTAACTCCCCCAAATTTGCAACCACAACTACATGTCAGCAATTACCCGCCACAAAACCCCTTCATATAGGTTTGAGCACTTATAGAAAGAAACAGAATGAAGGAGTGACTTCAGCATCATGGCAGCTTGAGACACTCTCTTGGTCTCTCCCCCTCAGTCTACAAGCAGTAAAACCCTCGAAACTCAGCAAAGGTGCCTCTGCCCAACATACCAGGATGCCAGAGAATTCCAGATGTCTGTGTATCTAAAGGTGTGAAAACTGGGACACACAGAGGAGGCAGAATCAGGTGAAAGTTGGAGGGTGACTATGATCCCTGACCTTCAGCCACGGTAGCCAAGCCTGCAACCCCAGAGAACCCAATAGCATCAGGGAAGGCAATGGACACAACGCCCATGCCTCGGCCACAGTGGAGCCCACAGACACAGGAATCAGGCAGAAGCAACAGAGGAAACTGCAACCTCATCCCTTCATTCACAGAGGCACTCACAACTCTAACCCCCCCACCCCATCCACAATTGTGGCACCCTAGAACATGAAAACCCCAAACATGGCAGAGGCACCCACAACCCTAGCTCCTGTCCTACTCTCCCCTCCCCTAGCAGCAGTGGAGCATGTGACTCAGGAGACCCTGGATGTGGCAGAAACACCCACCATCCCAGTGCCCCAAGGAGCAATATCAATGACACCAACAGTGGCAAAGAACCAATGACCCCACAGCAGCAACAACCAGGGCACTGACTGACACCTCTTATGGAGGTAGTGGAGTATAGAAAGTGCCAATTCTCGAATATAATTACAGGTAAAAGAAACCAAACACTTGTGCTACAACATACCAACAGGGGGAAAATAAAGGCACCTAAATTCTAACTAGTTGAATCCTTAGAATCCAGTGGGGGGAGTGGGGGAGAAGACCTACCTAAAAATGAAAAGAGTTTGCAACTTCAAATGGGCTGGCAGAGAAATAACCCGTCAAGCATTAAAAAAAAAAAAAAAAACAGTAATACTGTATCACAAGAGAAAATGAAAATTTCCCCAGAAACCAAATTTAAGTCACAGAATATTGTGGTCTAACTAATAAAGAACTCAAAATAGCTGTCATGAAGAAACTCAACAAGCTGAAAGTAAAACTCAGAAAGGCAGTTTAATGAGCTCAGGAATAAAATTAATGAACAAAAGTAATATTTAACCAAAGAGATTTTTTAACACTAAAAAAGAATCAAATGGAAATTCTGGAGCTAAAGAACTCAGTAAATGAGATGAAAACATTAGAAAGCACTGGAAATAGAGAAGACCATGTGGAAGAGAAAATGTGCAAGCTCAAAGATTCAAATCTAGAAATGATACAAGTAGAAGAGGAGATAATATCTAAAAATAGTGAGGAAATATGCAAAGAACACTCCAACCCTTTAAGGAAGGATAACATAACAATAGGGGGTATCCCAGAAGGAAGAGAGGGAGAAGACAGTAGAGAGTTTATTTAAAGAAATAATAGCTGAGCACTTCCCAAACCTGGCGAAGGACCTGGATTTACAAGCTCATGAAGCTAAGAAAACAACTAATAATCTCAACACAAAAAGACCTTCTCCAAGCACGTTATATTAAAACTGTCAAAGTCAATGACAAAGAAAGAATTTTAAGGATAGTCAGGGAGAAAGTATGGTAACTTACAAAGGAACCCCCATTAGGCTAACAGCAGATTTCTCAGCAGGAACTCTACAAGCCAAGAGGGAGGAGAATGACATTCTCAAAATATTAAAAGATAAAAACTGTCAGCCAAGAATATTCTATCCAGCACAGCTATCATTCAGATATGAAGAAGAAATAAAGGCTTTCCTAGACAAACAGAGCTGAGGGAGTTCATCAACACTAGACCTGCCTTACAAGAAGTTTTTAAAGGAGCTCTTCCATCTGAAACAAAAAGGCAAGAGTACATAAAATTTTGAGCAAGGCGATAAATAGAATCAGAAAAATGCAACTCTATATCATGATAGGTGTTGAACACTTAATTAAAGCACAAAGGTTAAAAAGCAGTAAAAATAACTATGGCTACTTCAATTTGGTACCAAATTGAACATAAAAATTAATAATTTGAGACAACAAAAACATAAAAGGGGGAAAGGAAAATGATAGAATCCATACAGGTAATTGAAGATAAGATGCTTTCAGCAGAAAAAGGACTGTTTTATCTATGAGACATTTATACAAACCTCGCAGTAACCACAAAACATAAATCGAGAGCAGAGACACTAAACATAAAAAAGAGGGAAAATGAGAGAAAGATCACAGAAAACCACCAAACCAAAATGGCAGACAGAATCACAAGAAAAAAGAAACACTGGAGACAGAGCACCAGAAAACAAAACATAAAATGGCAGTACTGAGTCCTCATTTATCAATAAGCACCATAAATGTAAATGGATTGAACTCACCAATCAAAAGACATAGAGTGGCTAGATACATTAAAAAAACAACACAACTATACGCTGTATCCAGGAGACTTACCTCAGCTCTAAAGACAAACATAGGCTCAAGGTAAAGGGATAGAATTTGATACTCCAAGCTAGTGACAGCCAAAAGGAAGTGGGTATCACCACACTTATACCAGGTAAAACAGACTTCAAGCTAAAAAAGTAACAGAAGACAAAGATACACAGCATCTAATGATAAAGAGGACAACTCATCAAGAATATATATGCACCTAACACAGGGGCACCAAAATATATAAAACAATTATTAACAGACCTAAAGGGAGAAACTGACAGCAAGACAGTAATATTAGGGGACTATAACACCTCACTTTTATCAATGGACAGATCATATAAACAGAGAGTAAAGAAGAAAATGGTGCCTTTAAATGAAATATTAGACCACATGGACTTAATAGATTTATAAAGAACATTCCACCCAAATGCAGCAGGATACCCATTCTTCTCAAGTGCACAATGGAATAATCTAAAAGATGGATCATATACTGTGATACAAAAGAAGTAATAAATTTAAGAAGACTGAAATCACATCAAGCATCTTTTCCAATCACAATGGTATGAAACAAGAAATCAACTACAAGAAGAAAGCTAGAAAAAATCACAAATAGATGGAGACTAAACAACATGCTATTGATAATTATTGAGTTGAAAAAGGAAATCAAAGATTTTAAAAAATACCTGAAGGCAAATGAAATTTAAAATTCAATATATCAAAATCTATGAGATGCAGCAAAATCAATACTAAGAAGATAGTTCATAGTAATACAGGCCTACCTCAAAACACAAGAAAAGCTCAAATAAACAATTTAACCTTACACCTAAAGGAACTGGAAAAAGAAGAACAAATGAAGCCCAAAGTCAGTAGAAGGAAGGAAATAATACAGATCAGAGTGGAAAATAAATGCAATACATATTAAAAAGACAATAGAGGGGCTTCCCTGGTGGCACAGTGGTTGAGAGTCCACCTGCAGATGCAGGGGATGAGGGTTCGTGCCCCGGTCCGGGAAGATCCCACATGCCGTGGAGCGGCTGGGCCCGTGAGCCATGGCTGCTGAGCCTGCGCATCCGGAGCCTGTGCTCCGCAATGGGAGAGGCCACAACAGTGAGAGGCCCGTGTACCACCAAAAAAAAAAAAAAAAAAGACAACAGAAAAGTTCAATGAAAATAGGAGCTGGTTCTTTGAAAAGATAAACAAAATTGACACACCATTAGCTAGACTCACTAAGAAAAAAGGAGAGAAGGCTCTGATAAAATCAGAAACAAAAGAGGAGAAATAACAATGGACACCAAAGAAACACAAAAGGTTAGAAAAGAGTACTGTCAAAAAATTGGACAGCCTAGAAGAAGTGGATAAATTCTTAGAATCATACAATTTACCAAGACTGAATTAGGAAGAGATAGAAAAGCTGAAAACACCAATTACTAGTAAGGAGATTGAACAGTAATCAAAAACCTCTGAAAAAACAAAAGTCCAGGATCAGACAGCTTCACTGGTGAGTTCTCCCAAACATCAAAGATTTAATACCTATCGTTCTCAAATTCTTCAAAAACCTGAAAAGAAGGGAATGCTTCCTACATCATTTTATGAGGCCAAAACCAACACAAAAAAATTACAGGCCAATATATGTGATAAAAATAGATGGAAAAATCCTCAACAAAGTAGTAGCAAACCAAATACAACAATACATTAAAAGGATCATATACCATGATGAAGTGGGATTTATTCCAGGGATGTGAGGATGGTTCAGCATCTGTAAATCAATCAATATGATATACCATATTAACAAAATGAAGGATAAAAATCATATGATCATCTCAATAGATGCAGAAAAAGCATATGACAAGATTCGACAATCATTTATGATAAAAAAAACTCTCAATAAAATGGATATAGAAAGAACATACCTCATCATAATAAAGGCCATATAGGACAAACCCACAGTTAACATCATACTCAATGGTGAAAAACTAAAAACTATCTCTTTAAGATTAGGAACAAGACAAGGATGCCCACCTTCACCACTCTTATTCAATGCAGTACTGAAAGTCTTCACCAGAGCAATTAGTCAAGAAAAAGAAATAAAAGGCATCCAAATTGGAAGGGAAGAAGTAAAACTGTCACTACTTGCGGATGACATTATTTTAGATATAGAAAAATCCTAAAGACTCTACAAAAAAAAACTATTAGAAATAATCAATGAATACAGTAAAGTTGTAGGGTACAAATCAACATGAAAATTGTGTTGCATTTTTATATGCTAACAATGAGCTAGCCAAAAGAGAAATTAAGAAAACAATCCAATTTACAATCACAACAAAAAGAATAAAATACCTAGAAATAAATTTAACCAGGGAGGTCTAAGACCTATATAATGAAAAGTATAAGACATATTTGAAAGAAATTGAACAAGACACAAAGAAATGGAAAGATATTTTGTGCTTATGGATTGGAAGAATTAACAGTGTTAAAATGTCCATACTGCTTACAGCAATCTACAGATTCAATGCACCCCTATCAAAATTGCAACAATGTTTTTCACAGAAATAGAACAATAAATCCTAAAATTTATATGGAAGCATAAAAGACACAGGATACCTAAAGCAATCCTGAGAAAGCAGAGTAAAGCTGGAGGTATCACACTCCTTGATTTCAAGCTACGTTACAAAGCTATGTAATCAAAACACCATATGATCTAGCTATTTCACATCTGGGTATTTATTCAAAGAACATAAAACACTAAGTTGAAAAGATTCTGCACCTCTATGGTCATCACAGCATTGTCTACAATATCCAAGATATGGAAACCATCTAAGTGTCCACTAATGGATGAATGGATTTTAAAAATTGCGCTATATACATCTATAAAATATACTACTACTCAGCCATAAAAAAAGATGAAATCTTGCCATCTGCAACAACATGAATGGGTCTTGAGAGTACTATGCTAAGTGATATGTCATACGGGGATGACAAATACCATATTTTTATTCCTATATGAGATAAAAACAAACAAACATAAATAAATAAATTTACAAACCAAAACAAACACGTAGATACAGAGAACAGATTAGTAGTTACCAGAGGAGAAGGGACTCGGGGAAGGAAGAAATAGGTGAAAGCAGGCAACTGTATAGCAACAGATGGAAACTAAATTTTTGGTGGTGATCATGCTGCAGTGTATACAGAAGTACAAATATTAATGTTGCACATGAAACCAATGTTACTTCTATTTAACAAATCAGAATGGAAACTGAAAACAGAGAGCTTTAACCAAAATCCTACCTTATATGGTAACTCATGCACTCCTTTATTCATTCATTCTTTCACTCATTTATTCAATATAAACACTGATTAAATAAAACCTATACAGTAGGCACTGAACAAGGTTCTGCCTAGTGCCTAATGAGAATAAATCAGGGGACACTTATGCCCTCTCAGGAAAAATATCTCCAAGTAGAAAGACACTGGGGGTAGGATAAAGTTTCACCTATCCCCTAGCAATTCATGACAGAGGCAGAAACATGTTCTAGACTTCAAGCATCAAATGAGAATGCCTTATTCAAGGTCAGCCTGGAAATAAAGTGTCCTTGTAAGACAGAGTTGGATACCAGCCTAAGGTTCTACTCAGCAAGAGAGGTTTCCCTTGTCCGATGTTACGGTTTCAGCCACAGAAAGAATGATATTTTGGAACCTTCACAACATGGGCAGCATAAGATTGCAGGCTTTAGGGTAGCAAGTAGTGAGAATTTCCACTGGACCATTTCAATTTTCTCCCTGTAATCGCCCATACTAAAGTAACAAATATGACCTTCCTGCTCTTAAATCCAATAAATGCTTTGTTGTTCCTGTCTTCTTGAACCTCTTAGCTCTACACACTCCCTGTTTCTCATAATGCTCTGCTCTCCTGACTTCCCTAACATTTTACACTGCTAGATATTTTGCTCTACTTTTTCAGTTCTTCAAATAATAGTGTGCCACGCCCCTCCCGGGAGTCTGTGCAGCCCTCCACTGTCAGGGTCCTGTGATCCAGGGACAACTTCCGGGTGGGGGGGGGGGGACACACAACACTCTTCCGGCTGGTGCAACAACACGGTGGCCTCTGCTGCCGCAGGCCTGCCCCACACTCCGTACCCCTCCCTCCCCCTGGCCTGACTGAGCCAGAGCCCCCGAATCAGCTGCTCCTTGAACCCCATGCTGTCTGAGCGAAGAACAGACACCCTCAGGCGACCTACACACAGAGGCGGGGCCAAATCCAAAGCTGAGCCCCGGGAGCTGTGTGAACAAAGAAGAGAAAGAGAAATCTCTCCCAGCAGCCTCAGGAGCAGCAGATTAAAGCTCCACAATCAACTTGATGTACCCTGCATCTGTGGAATACATGAATAAACAACGAATCATCCCAAATAGAGGAGGTGGACGTTGGGAGCAATGATATATATATTTCTTCCCTTTTTCTCTTTTTGTCAGTGTGTATGTGTATGCTTCTGTGTGTGATTTTGTCTCTATAGCTTTGCTTTTACCATTTGTCCTAGGGTTCTGTCTGTCAGGTTTTTTTTGTTTGTTTTCTTTTCCTTAATACTTAAAAAAATTTTTCTTAACAATACTTTATTTTTTTAATAACTTTAGTTTTATTTTACTTTATTTTATTTTATCTTATTTTCTTCTTTCTTTCATTTTTTTCTCCCTTTTATTCTGAGCCGCATGGAGGACAGGTTCTTGGTGCTCCAGCCAGGCATCAGGGCTGTGCCACTGAGTTGGGAGAGACAAGTTCAGGACACTGATCCACAAGAGACCTCCCATTCCACGTAATATCAAACGGTGAAAATCTCCCAGAGATCTCCATCTCAACGCCAAGACCCAGCTCCACTCAATGACCAGCAAGCTCCAGTGCTGGACACCCTGAGCCAAACAACTAGCAAGACAGGAACACAACCCCATCCATTAGCAGAGAGGCTGCCTAGAATCATAATAAGGCCACAGACAACCCAAAACATACCACCAGACATGGACCTGCCCACCAGAAAGACAAGGTCCAGCCTCATCCACAAGAACACAGGCACTAGTCCCCTCCTCCAGGAAGCCTATACAACCCACTGAACCAACCTTAGCCACTGGGGACAGACACCAAAAACAATGGAAACTGAACCTGCAGCCTGCGAAAAGAAGACCCAAAACACAGAAATTTAAGCAAAATGAGAAGACAAGAAACACACAGCAGATGAAGGAGCAAGGTAAAAACCCACCAGACCTAACAAATGAAGAGGAAATAGGCAGTCTACCTGAAAAAGAATTCAGAATAATGATAGTAAAGATGATCCAAAATCTTGGAAATAGAATGGAGAAAATACAAGAAACGTTTAACAAGGACCTAGAAGAACTAAACAGCAAACAAACAGTGATGAACAAAACAATAAATGAAATTAAAAATTCTCTAGAAGGGATCAATAGTAGAATAACTGAGGCAGAAGAACGGATAAGTGACCTGGAAGATAAAATAGTGGAAATAACTACTGCAGAGCAGAATAAAGAAAAAAGAATGAAAAGAATTGAGGACAGTCTCAGAGACCTCTGGGACAACATTAAACACACCAAAATTGGAATTATAGGGGTCCCAGAAGAAGAAGAGAAAAAGTAAGGAACTGAGAAAATATTTGAAGAGATTATAGTTGAAAATTTCCCTTATATGGGAAAGGAAATAATTAATCAAGTCCAGCAAGCACAGAGTCCACACAGGATAAATCCAAGGAGAAAGACGCCAAGACACATATAAATCAAACTACCAAAAATTAAACACAAAGAATAAATATTAAGAGTAGCAAGGGAAAAACAACAAATAACACATAAGGGAATCCCCATAAGGTTAACAGCTGATCTTTCAGCAGAAACTCTGCAAGCCAGAAGGGAGTGGCAGGACATATTTAAAATGATGAAGGAGAAAAACCTACAACCAAGATTACTCTACCCAGCAAGGATCTCATTCAGAGTTGACGGAGAAATTAAAACCTTCACAGACAAGCAAAAACTAACAGATTTCAGCACCACCAAACCAGCTTTACAACAACTGCTAAAGGAACTTCTCTTGGCAGGAAACACAAGAGAAGGAAAAGACCTACAATAATAAACCCCAAAAATTTAAAAAATGGTAATAGGAACATACATATCGATAATTACCGCAAATCTAAATGGATTAAACGCTCCAACCAAAACACATAGATTGACTGGACGGACACAAAAACAGGACCCATATATATGCTGTCTACAAGAGACCCACTTCAGACCTAAGGACACATACAGACTGAAAGTGAGGGGATGGAAAAAGATACTCTATGCAAAAGGAAATCAAAAGAAAGCTGGAGTAGCAATACTCATATCAGACAAAATAGACTTTAAAAGAAGGACTTTTACAGGAGACAAAGAAGGACACTACATAGTGATCAAGGGATCGATCCAAGAAGAAGATATAACAGTTGTAAATATTTATGCACCCAACATAGGAGCACCTCAATACATAAGGCAAATACTAACAGCCATAAAAGGGGAAATCGACAGTAACACAATCATAGTAGGGGACTTTAACACCCACTCCACGTTCACCAATGGACAGATCATCCAAAATGAAAATAAATAAGGAAACACAACGTTTAAATGATACATTAAACCAGAGGGACATAATTGATATTTATAGGACATTCCATTCAAAACAACAGAATACACATTCTTCTCAAGTGTTCACGGAACATTCTCCAGAATAGATATCTTGGGTCACAAATCAAGCCTTGGTATATTTAAGGAAAGTGAAATCATATCAAGTATCTTTTCAGACCACAATGCTATTAGACTAGATATCAATTACAGGAAAAAATCTGTAAGAAATACAAACATGGAGGCTAAACAACACACTACTTAATAACCAATCGATCACTGAAGAAATCAAAGGGGAAATAGAAAAATACCTACAAACAAATGACAATGAAAACACAATGACCCAAAACCTATGGGATGCAACAAAAGCAGTTCTAAGAGGTACGTTTACAGCAATACAATCCTACCTTAAGAAACAAGAAACATCTCAAATAACAACCTAACCTTATACCTAAAGCAATCAGAGGAAGAAGAACAAAAAATCCCCAAAGTTAGCAGAAGGAAAGAAATCATAAAGATCAGATCAGAAATACATGAAAAAGGAAATGAAGGAAACGATAGCAAATATCAATAAAACTAAAAGCTGGTTCTTGGAGAAGATAAACAAAATTGATAAACCATTAGCCAGACTCATCAAGAAAAAAAGTGAGAAGACTCAAATCAACAGAATTAGAAATGAAAAAGCAGAAGTAATAACTGACACTGCAGAAATACAAAGGATCATGAGAGATTACTACAAGCAACTCTATGCGAATAAAATGGACAACCTGGAAGAAATGGACAAATTCTTTGAAATGCACAACCTTCCAAGACTGAACCAGGAAGAAATAGAAAAGTTGAACAGACCAATCACAAGCACTGAAATTGAAACTGATTAAAAATCTTCCAAAAAACAAAAGCCCAGGACCAGGTGGCTTCACAGGCGAATTCTATCACACATTTAGAGAAGAGCTAACACCTATCCTTCTCAAACTCTTCCAAATACAGCAGAGGAAGGAACACTCCCAAACTCATTCTACGACACCACTCTCACTTTGATACCAAAATCAGACAAAGATGTCACAAAGAAAGAAAACTGCAGGCCAATTTCACAGATGAACATAGATGCAAAAATCCTCAACAAAATACTAGCAAACAGAATCCAACAGCACTTTAGAAGGATCAGATACCATGATCAAGTGGGGTTTATCCCAGGATTGCAAGGATTCTTCCATATACGCAAATCAATCAATGTGATACACCATATTAACAAACTGAAAGATAAAAACCATATGATAATCTCAATAGATGCAGAAATAGCTTTTGACAAAATTCAACACCCATTTATATAAAAAGTCTCTAGACAGTAGGCATAGAGGGAACTTACCTCAACATACATATGACAAACCCACAGCCAACACTGTTCTCAGTGGTGAAGAACTGAAACCATTTCCTCTAAAATCAGGAACAAGACAAGGATATTGGGTCACCACTATTATTCAACATAGTTTTGGAAGTGGTAGCCACAGCAATCAGAGAAGAGAAATAAATAAAAGGAATCCAAATTGGAAAAGAAGAAGTAAAGCTGTCACTGTTTGCAGATGGCATGATACTATACATAGAGAATCCTAAAGATGCTACCAGAACTCTACTAGAGCTAATCAATGAATTTGGTAAAGTAGCAGGATACAAAATTAATGCTCAGAAAACTCTAGCATTCCTATATACTAATGATGAAAAATCTGAAACTGAAATTAAGAAAACACTCCCATTTACCATTGCAACAAAAAGAATAAAATATCTAGGAATAAACCTACCTAAGGACACAAAAGACCTGTATGCAGAAAATTATAAGGCAATGATGAAAGAAATTAAAGATGATACCACAGATGGAGAGACATACCATGTCCTCGGATTGGAAGAATCAACAATGTGAAAGTGACTCTACTACCCAAAGCAATCTACAGATTCAATGCAATCCCTATCAAACTACCAATGGCATTTTTCACAGAACTAGAACAAAAAATTTCACAATTTGTATGGAAACACAAAAGACTCCGAACAGCTAAAGTAATCTTGAGAAAGAAAACTGGAGTTGGAGGAATCAGGCACCCAGACTTCAGAGTATACTACAAAGCTACAGTAATCAAGACAGTATGGTACTGGCACAGAAACAGAAATATAGATCAATGGAACAGGTTAGAAAGCCCAGAGATACACCCATGCACATATGGTCACCTTAGGTTTGATAAAGGAGGCAAGAATATACAGTGGAGAAAAGACAGCCTCTTCAATAAGTGGTGCTGGGAAAACTGGACAGCTACATGTAAAAAATGAAATTAGAACACTCTCTAACATCATATAGAAAAATAAACGCAAAATAGATCAAAGACCTAAATGTAAGGCCAGGCACTATCAAACTCTTAGAGGAAAACATAGGCAGAACACTCTATGACATAAATCACAGCAAGATCCTTTTTGACCCACCTCCTAGAGAAATGGAAATAAAAACAAAAATAAACAAATGGGACCTAATGAAAGTTAAAAGCTTTTGCACAGCAAAAGAAACCATAAACAAGATGAAAAGACAACCCTCAGAATGGGAGAAAATATTTGCAAATGAAGCAACTGACAAAGCATTAATCTCCAAAATTTACAAGCAGCTCATGCAGCTCAATATCAAAAAACAAACAACCCAATCCAAAAATGGGCAGAAGACCTAAACAGACATCTCTCTAAAGAAGATATACAAATTGCGAACAGACACATGAAAGAATGCTCAACATCATTAATCATTAGAGAAATGCAAATCAAAACTACAATGAGATATAATCTCACACTGGTCACAATGGCCATCATCAAAAAATCTACAAACAATAAATGCTGGAGAGGGTGTGGAGAAAAGGGAACCCTCTTGCACTGTTGGTAGAAATGTAAATTGATACAGCCACCATGGAGAACAGTATGGAGGTTCCTTAAAAAACTAAAAATAGAGCTACCATATGACTCAGCAATTCCACTACTGGGCATATACCCTGAGAAAACCATAATTCAAAAGAGTCATGTACCAAAATGTTCACTGCAGCTCTATTTACAATAGCCTGGACATGGAAGTAACCTAAGAGTTCATCAACAGATGAATGGATAAAGAAAATGTGGCACATATATACAATGGAATATTACTCAGCCATAAAAAAAAAATGAAATTGAGTTATTTGTAGTGAGGTGGATGGACCTAGAGACTGTCATACAGAGTGAAGTAAGTCAGAAAGAGAAAAACAAATACTGTATGCTAACACATATATATGGAATCTAAAAAAAAAAAAGGTCATGAAGAACCTAGGGGCAAGACAGGAATAAAGATGCAGACCTACTAGAGAATGGACTTGAGGATATGGGAAGGGGGAACGGTAAGATGGGACAAAGTGAGAGAGTGACATGGACATATATACATAGCCAAACGTAAAATAGATAGCTGGTGGGAAGCAGCCGCATAGCACAGGGAGATCAGCTCGGTGCTTTGAGACCACCTAGAGGGGTGGTATAGGGAGGGTGCGAGGGAGGGTGATGCAAGAGGGAAGAGATATGGGGACATATGTTTATTTATAACTGATTCACTTTGTTATAAAGCAGAAACTAACACACCATTGTAAAGCAATTATATTCCAATACAGATGTTAAAAAAAAAAGAAATAGTGTGCCAATTAAAACTACCATGAAGTACCAATACACACACACATTAGAACTCCTAAAATTAAAATAATGAATACAGTGCAGTGCTGGTGAGGATGTGGAGCAGCTGGACGTCTCAAGACACTACTGGGTGGAACATAAAACAGTACAGACACTTGGAAAAGTTCAGCAGCAGCTTCTTAGAATTAAAACATATATGTGACTTGGCAATTCTACTCATGGGTATTTACCCAAAAGGAAATTAAGACATTGGATGACTTTTAAACAAAATCTCACGGCAGTTTTAATCATAAGAGCCAAACACTGAAGAAGAAAAAATATCAATACATGAATGAAAAATAAGTGATGGTACATCCATACAATGGAATACTACCCATCAATCAAAAGAAATAAATCACTGATATTTGACATATACAACAATGTGGGTGAATCTCAGAAATATTATGTTGTACAAAGAAGAAATACACTAAAGAGTATTATTCCATTTATAGGAAATTCTGGAACAGGCAAAACTAATCTATGGTGACAGAAAGCAAATAAACAGTGGCTTGGGGCCAAAGATGGGGGTATGCAGCAAAGCACATAAGGAAACTTTGTGGGACAATGCGATTATTTCTGTGCTAGTAAATGCTTAACAGTCTCTGGGGGAAAAAAAATGCATATATATATATATGATAAAGTTTATATATATATAGTTTTTATAAGTTTTACTGATATAAAAAATGTACTATACACAATTTACAAATAAAATATACAACACACTTTATTATAAATTCCATACAGCCAATTAATCCTCACAGAATGCTTTCATTGATTTTTGCGAAACTCTTACATGCCTAAGCTACCTATGATTCCAATTCAACCAAGTTTCCACAATGATGTTGCATCCCAATTCTCTAATCTTTTACCCAATAAATTTATTTTCATTACATCCAGTAGGTCACATACTGGTAAATTCCTTCTCATTCTCTGGCAAATTACATTCATTAAGCTTCAGTACCATGTATGTTGGAACCCATCTTGTTCAATAAATACATGAGTAGTTTCTTTCCTGAACCAGATAATAGTTTTCAAATATAGGAGGAATATATCCTCAATTTTTAATGCTATTCATAAAGTAACAGCTATAGACATGGCCCTTTCAAATTTAATCTACATTATTAACATTTTACCCTTCACTTATGTCTAGACAATCAGCTAAAAAATGTCAAGCCCTGATTTGTAGTGTTTGCCAAATTCCATGACATTAATACTCTCACCATGGCCCATTTCCCAGTTACCATGAAATCAATGAACACGTGAAATCACTGAACACATACCAAAATACAGGATTTCCTCCATTCAAATGAAACACATATAACTCCAAGATCATAATAGAAATAAACACAGTAAATAACCAGGAGGTTTTGAATATGTTTTTTAATATAATTTATTTAATTGTAAGATCATATAATTTTAAACTAATGGCTGTATTTAATAAACAGCAACCAAATTTCCTAAAAATCAAATAATCAGAACTCGCAAGCCAGATCCAGCAGTGGATATTTTCTGTATTGTGATTAGTGTATTGGTTATGGGAATGTATACATTTGTCAGAATCATTGAAATGTCCACTTAAAATGGGTACACTTTGTTGTATATAAATTATACTTTAATAGAGATGACATAAAATAATTTGTATCCCTAACAGTTCTGTGTAAGCCAGTTTATCTCCTCCTATTACCAATTAATATCCGTACCTTGATAGCTCCTGACTCTGTGTGTGTGTGTGTGTGTGTGTGTGTGTGTGTATAGGGTGGTCCAAAAGGTTCGTTCGGTTTTTTTCCATAAGATGGCTCTAGTAGCACTTAGTTGTCTTTAATTTCATTCAGAACAATTTTGTTAGATTGTATGTGACAGTTGTCATATCAGCATGCATTTACAAAAAGACATCAAAGTTGGTGAATTTTTGTGTAGCCATTTTAATATTGAAGATGGAAAAAAAAAAGCAACATTTCTGGCATATTATGCTTTATTATTTCAAGAAAGGTGAAAACGCAATGGAAACGCACAAGAAGATTTGTGCAGTGTATGGAGAAGATTCTGTGACCGCTCGAACGTGCCAGAAGTGGTTTGTGAAGTTTCATGCTGGAGATTTCTCGTTGGATGATGCTCCATGGTCGCACAGACCAGTTGAAGTTGATAGCGATCAAATCGAAACAATAATTGAGAACAATCAACGTTATACCACGCGGGAGATAGCCGACACACTCAAAATATCCAAATCAAGCACTGAAAATCATTTGCACCAGCTTGGTTATGAGAATCGCTTTGATGTTTAGGTTCCACATTAAGTTAAGCGAAAAAAACCTGCTTGACCATATTCCCTCATGTGATTCTCTACTGAAACGTAATGAAAATGTTCCATTTTTAAAGTAAACTGTGACAGGTGATGAAAAGAGGATACTCTACAACAATGTGGAATGGAAGAGATCATGGGGCAAGTGAAATGAACCACCACCAACCACACCAAATGCCGGTCTTCATCCAAAGAAGGTGATGTTGTGTATATATGGTGGGATTGGAAGGGAGTCCTCTATTATGATCTCCTTTCAGAAAACCAAACGATTAATTCCAACAAGTACTGCTCCCAATTAGACCAACTGAAATCGGCACTGGACGAAAAATGTCCAGAATTCGTCAACAGAAAACGCATAATCTTCCATCAGGATAACTCAAGACTGTGTGTTTCCTTGACGGCCTGGCAAAAACTGTTATAGCTTGGCTGGGAAGTTCTGATTCATCTGCCGTATTCACCAGACATTGCACCTTCGGATTTCCATTTATTTCAGTCTTCACAAAATCCTCTTAATGGAAAAAATTTCAATTCCCTGGAAGACTGTAAAAGGCACCTGGAATAGTTCTTTGCTCAAAAAGATAAAAGTTTTGGGAAGATGGATTTATGAAGTTGCCTGAAAAATGGCAGAAGGTAGCAGAACAAAAGGGTGAATACATTGTTCAATAAAGTCTTGGTGAAAATGAAAAATGTGTCTTATTTTTACTTAGAAAACCGAAGGAGTGGGAAGCAGCTACATAGCACAGTGAGATCAGCTCGGTGCTTTGTGACCACCTAGAGGGGTGGGAGGGAGGGAGACACAAGAGGGAAGAGATATGGGGTATATGTATATGTATAACTGATTCACTTTGTTATAAAGCAGAAACTAACACACCATTGTAAAGCAATTATACTCCAATAAAGATGTTAAAAAAAAAAAAACCAAAGGCACTTTTTGGCTCACCCTATATATATATATGTATGTATTTCTCTCTCTCCTTTCTACCACTTTCATTAATCTGCACTTGGATATTACAAAGACATTCCAAACTCGGTACATCTAAAACTGTACTCAATATCTAATGATACCCAAACTATTCTCCCTCCTGACTCCCCAATTCAGAAAATAATATTTCCACCCACTCAGATGCACAAGCTAAAATTCAACATAAAACTTAAATCCACCCCCTCTCCCTAACTCCACATGTCTAATCAATCAACACCAGTCAATTCTGCTTCTAAATATCTCTATGTTCATCTGCCTCTGTCCCTACTCTCTCTGCTCTAGTTCAGACCACAACTATCTCCCACATGATTACCCCAAAATCCTATGACCTCTCAGCATTTGGCTCCTTGAATCATCCCGCAGACTACATACAGAGGGGTTTTATTTTATACACGCAATTCTGACCTTGTTGTATAGCTTACAAGTACCTACATAATTGGGTCCTGATTACGTCTACTACACATTTCCTTGACATTTACCCTCCATGTTCACTGAATTTTACCCTCCAAGTTCATGGAAATTTTTTCACTTTCTCTACACAAAACGGTTCTTTCTCCTCCTTTTCTCTAGCTATTCCCTATTCATCTTTCAGAAACCAGCTTACAGGTTGCACCCCTGAGGAAGTCTTCCTTGACTCCTTACACTGGATTAAACGTCCCACCTATATAATCCCATAGCTCATAGCCCACCATAATACTGGCCACGCAATTTTCTGTCTCCCCTGACAGACTGAATGCTCCTTTAGGTCAGGGACCATTTTTATTGTTTTCTGTTGAAACACTAGCCCCTAGCAACGTGCCTGAAAAGCAGCAGCTCATCATTGAGTATTTACTGAATGAGTCTTATTAATACTGAAGGCTGAAAGGTTGTCGGGTACAGCTAACCCTTCTCCGCGTCTCATAAACATCAGATTTCAAGCTTCTCGTCTCTAATGGTACTGGGGTTCCTTGGTGAGTGTAGGGTTCTGCTTTAAACTGATTTAAAAACCCACATAGGCTTCATACAACACTAATCATAATTTACTAAATGCCTGATCAATTACATGGATTCCTTTTATTTCCAAAACACAAATTCCTACCAATTTCTTCAAGCTGACATAGAAGACCTTATCAACAGAATAGGTAGTATGTTTTGAACTCACTAAAACACAGAATGTGTTGTTTTTAGCCTATTTTCAACTATTCCAAAGATTTCAAATATTTTTCCTCCTAGTTCAACTCTTTTCCCTCCTTGGATGAAGCACTAGTTCACCTCCTTCTCTTCTTTCCTCCTCTTGCCCCACCTCTAGCCTGCCCTTACTCTGCTGCCACTACCTTGAATGTCTTCATCCCTTGCAATTAATTTCTCATACTATCTTCAAAAAGACCACTCCAGCTCTTGACTTCTTCCTGCTTTCCATTCCTTGTTTTAAGAATATTTTTCAGCTCTCTCTCTGCTCCAAGAATAGAAACAGGTGCTGAGAAAACAATATTAAGTAATAGACTATATACCATGTAGGAGCTTGCATGTTGAGGAAGGGCGGTGGGTAGTAATTAAATACATAGTTTTAATATAACGTTATAAGATACTACAGAAGGTGCTGAGGCAACATCGAGAAGGGAAGACCTTCTGAGCATGGGATGTAGAGGAATAGGAGAAGTCATTAAAAAAACTGTCCTACCTCCTTTCTCTGGATTCCTATAATAAAATACCATGTCACAGTCATTCTAGCACTTTCTGTGCCTAACATCTGTTGAGCATACCCATTATCTCATTTAATTCTCATTACCAAGCTATAAGTTAGAACGACATAGATGCTACTATGGTCAGCATTTTAGGGTGAGAAAACAGACTAAGAAACACTGGGTCAATATCCAGGCAAAATTCCAATCATCTGGGGCTGATACAAAATATACTGGGGACAAGGGAAGGGGGTACATATGTCACATGAATCCTAGGACAGTAACTAGGCACACAATAAATTGTTTGCAGGCCTATTTTTATTTCTTAATAGCTTTATTCAAGTGTAACTGCTTTACAATGTTGTGTTAGTTTCTGCTGTATAACAAAGTGAATCAGCTATACATATACATATATCCCCATATCCCCTCCCTCTTGCGTGGACATAAAGAAACGAGCTGATCTCCCTGTGCTATGTGGCTGCTTCCCACTAGCTATCTATTTCACATTTGGTAGTGTATATATGTCAATGCTTTGCTCTCACTTCGCCCCAGCTTATCCTTCCTCCTCCCAATGTCCTCAGGCCCATTATCTACGTCTGTGTCTTTATTCCCGTCATGCCCCTACGTTCTTCAGAATCTTTGTTTTTTAGATTCCATATATATGTGTTAGCATACGGTATTTGTTTTTCTCTAACTTCACTCTGTATGACACACTCTAGGTCCATCCACCTCACTACAAATAACTTGATTTTGTTTCTTTCTATGGCTAAGTAATATTCCATTGTGTATAAGTGTCACATCTTCTTTATCCATTCATCTGTTGATGGACACTTAGGTTGCTTCCATGTCCTGGTTATTGTAAACAGTGCTGCAATAAACACTGTGGTACATGACTTTTTTTGAATTATGGTTTTCTCAGGGTATATGCCCAGTAGTGAGATTGCTGGATCACAGGAAGTTTTATTTTCAGATTTTTAAGGAACCTCCATACTGTTCTCCATAGTGGCTGTATCAATTTATACTCCCACCAACAGTGCAAGAGGGTTCCCTTTTCTCCACACCCTCTCCAGCATTTACTGTTTCTAGATTTGATGATGGCCATTCTGACTGGTGTGAGGTGGTACTTCCTTGTAGTTTTGATTTGCATTTCTCTACTGATGGGTGATGCTGAGCATCCTTACATGTGTTTGTTGGCAATCTGTATATCTTCTTTGGAGAAACGTCTATTTAGATCTTCTGCCCACTTTTGGATTGGGTTGTTTTTTTTTATAGAGCTGCATGAGCTGCTTGTAAATTTTGGAGATTAATGCTCTGTCAGTTGCCTCATTTGCAAATATTTTCTCCCATTCTCAGGGTTGTCTTTTGTTCTTGTTTATGGTTTCCTTTGCTGTGCAAAAGCTTTTGTTTCATTAGGTCCAATCTGTTTATTTTTGTTTTTATTTCCATTTCCACCCAGGAGGTGGGTCAAAAAAGATCTTGCTGTGATTTCTGTCAGAGTGTTCTTCCTATGTTTTCCTCTAAGAGTTTGATAGTGCCTGGCCTTAATTTTAGGTCTTTGATCCATTTTGAGTTTATTTTTCTGTATGGTGTTATTAGGAAGTGTTCTAATTTCACTCTTTTATATGTAGCTGTCCAGTTTTCCCAGCACCACTTATTGAGGAGGCTGTTTTCCTCCATTGTATATTCTTGCCTCCCTTATCAAAGATAAGGTGACCATATGTGCGTGGGTTTATATCTGGGCTCTCTATCCTGTTTCATTGATCTATATTTCTGCTTTTGTGCCAGTACCATACTGGCTTGATTACTGTAGATTTGTAGTATAGTCTGAAGTCAGAGAGCCTGATTCTCCCAACTCCATTTTTCTTTCTCAAGATTGCTTTGGCTATTGTGGGTCTTTTGTGTTTCCATACAAATTGTGAAATTTTTTGTTCTAGTTCTGTGAAAAATGCCATCGGCAGTTTGATAGGGATTGCAATGAATCTGTAGATTGCTTTGGGTACTATAGTCATTTTCACAATGTTGATTCCTCCAATCCAAGAACATAGTATTTCTCTCCATCTGTTTGTATCATCTTTAATTTCTTTCATCAGTGTCTTACAGTTTTCTGCATACAGGCCTTTTGTGTCCTTAGGTAGGTTAATCCTAGGTATTTTATTCTTTTTGATGCAATGGTAAATGGGAGTGTTTCCTTAATTTCTCTTTCAGATTTTTCATCATTAGTGTATAGGAATGCAAGAGATTTCTGTGCATTAATTTTGTATCCTGCTACTTTACCAAATTCATTGATTAGCTCTAGTACTTTTCTGGTAGCATATTTAGGATTCTCTATATATAGTATCATGTCATCTGCAAACAGTGACAGATTTACTTCTTTTCCAATTTGGATTCCTTTTATTTATTTCTCTTCTCTGATTGCTGTGGCTACCACTTCCAAAACTATGTTAAATAATAGTGGTGACCCAATATCCTTGTCTTGTTCCTGATTTTAGAGGAAACGGTTTCAGTTCTTCACCATTGAGAACAATGTTGGCTGTGGGTTTGTCATATATATGTTGAGGTAAGTACCCTCTATGCCTACTGTCTAGAGACTTTTTATATAAATGGGTGTTGAATTTTGTCAAAAGCTATTTCTGCATCTATTGAGATTACCATATGGTTTTTATCCTTCACTTTGTTAATATGGTGTATCACATTGATGCATATATGGAAGAATCCTTGCAATCCTGGGATAAACCCCACTTGATCATGGTATCTGATCCTTCTAAAGTGCTGTTGGATTCTGTTTGCTAGTATTTTGTTGATAATTTTTGCATCTATGTTGATCAGTGATATTGGTCTGTAGTTTTCTTTTTTTGTGACATCTTTGTCTGGTTTTGGTATCAGGGTGATGGTGGCCTCGTAGAATGAGTTGGGGAGTGTTCCTCCCTCTGCTGTATTTTGGAAGACTTTGAGAATGTTAGGTGTTAGCTCTTCTCTAAATGTTCGATAGAATTAGGCTGTGAAGCCACCTGGTCCTTGGGCTTTTGTTGGTTGGAAGATTTTTTTTTTTTGCAGTACGTGGGCCTCTCACTGTTCTGGCCTCTCCCGCTGCGGAGCACAGGCTCCGGATGCGCAGGCCCAGCAACCATGGCTCACAGGCCCAGCCGCTCCACGGTATGTGGGATCTTCCTGGACCGGGGCACAAACCCATGTCCCCTGCTTCAGCAGGCCAACTCTCAACCACTGCGCCACCAGGGAAGCCCTGTTGGAAGATTTTTAATCACAGTTTCAATTTCGGTGCTTGTGATTGGTCTGTTCACCTTTTGTATTTCTTCCTGGTTCAGTCTTGGAAGGTTGTGCACTTCTAAGGATTTGTCCATTTCTTCCAGGTTGTCCATTTTATTGGCATATTGTAGCTTGTAGTAATCCCTCATGATTCTTTGTATTTCTGCAGTTTCAGTTGTTACTTCTCCTTTTTCATTTCTAATTCTGTTGATTTGAGTCTTCTCCCTGTTTTTCTTGATGAGACTGGCTAATGGTTTATCAATTTTGTTTATCCTCCCAAAGAACCATCTTTTAGTTTTACTGATATTTGCTATTGTCTCCTTCATTTCTTTTTCATTTTTTTCTGATCTGATATTTACGATATTTACGATTTCTTTCCTTCTGCTTTGGGGTTTTTTTTGTTCTTCTTTCTCTAATTGCTTTAGGTGTAAGGTTAGGTTGTTTATTTGAGATGTTTCTTCTTTCATGAGGTAGCACTGTATTTCTATAAACTTCCCTCTTAGAACTGCTTTTGCTGCATCCCATAGGTTTTGGGTCATCATGTTTTCATTGTCATTTGTCTCTAGGTATTTTCTGATTTCCTCTTTGATTTCTTCAGTGATCTCTTGGTTATTTAGTAGTGTATTGTTTAGCCTCCATGTGTTTGTATTTTTTAGTTTTTTTTCCTGTATTTGATATCCAGTCTCTTGGTGTTGTGGTTGGAAAATATACTTGATACGATTTCAATTTTCTTAAATTTACCATGGCTTGATTTGTGAGCCAAGATATTGTCTATCCTGGAGAACGTTCCATGAGCCCTTGAGAGGAAAGTGTATGCTGTTGTTTTAGGATGGAATGTCCTATAAATATCAATTATGTCCATCTGGTTTAATGTATCATTTAAAAGTTGTGTTTCCTTATTTATTTTCATTTTGGATGATCTGTCCATTGGTGAAAGTGGGGTGTTAAAGTCCCCTACTATGATTGTGTTACTGTCGATTTCCCCTTTTATGGCTGTTAGTATTTGCCTTATGTATTGAGGTGCTCCTATGTTGGGTGCATAAGTATTTACAACTGTTATATCTTCTTCTTGGATTGATCCCTTGATCACTATGTAGTGTCCTTCTTTGTCTCTTGTAATAGTCTTTGTTTTAAAGTCTATTTTGTCTGATATGAAAATTGCTACTCCAGCTTTCTTTTGATTTCCATTTGCATGGAATATCTCCTTCCAACCCTCACTTTCAGTCTGTATGTGTCCCTAGATCTGAAGTGGGTCTCCTGTAGACAGCATATGTACGGGTCTTCTTTTTGTATCCATTCAGCTAGTCTATGTCTTTTGGTTGGATCATTTAATCCATTTACATTTAAGATAATTATCAATACGTATGTTCCTATTACCATTTTTTAAATTGTTTGGGGTTTATTATTGTAGGTCTTTTCCTTCTCTTGTGTTTCCTGCCAAGAGAAGTTCCTTTAGCAGTTGTTGTAAAGCTGGTTTGGTGGTGCTGAATTCCCTTAACTTTTCCTTGTCTGTAGTGGTTTTAATTTCTCTATCAAATCTGAATGAGATCCTTGCTGGGTAGAGTAATCTTGGTTGTAGGTTTTTCCCTTTCATCACTTTAAATATGTCCTGCCACTCCCTTCTGGCTTGCAGAGTTTCTGCTGAAAGATCAGCTGTTAACCTTATGGGGATTCCCTTATATGTTATTTGTTGTTTTTCCCTTGCTGCTTTTAATATTTTTCTTTAATTTTTGATAGTTTGATTTTGATTAATATGTTTCTTGATGTGTTTCTCCTTGGATTTATCCTGTATGGGACTCTGTGCTTGCTGGACTTGATTATTTCCTTTCCCAAATGTCAGGGAAGTTTTCAACTATAATCTCTTCAAATATTTTCTCAGTCCCTTTCTTTTTCTCCTCCTCTTCTGGGACCCCTATAATTCAAATGTTGGTGCATTTAATGTTGTCCCAGAGGTCTCTGAGACTGTCCTCAATTCTTCTCATTCTTTTTTCTTTATTTTACTCTGAGGTAGTTATTTCCACTATTTTATCTTCCAGGTCATTTATCCGTTCTTCTGCCTCAGTTATTCTGCTATTGATTCCTTCAAGAGAATTTTTAATTTCATTTATTGTTTTGTTCACCGTTGTTTGTTTGCTCTTTAGTTCTTCTAGGTACTTGTTAAACATTTCTTGTATTTTCTCCATTCTACTTCCAAGATTTTGGATCATCTTTACCATCATTACTCTTAATTCTTTTTCAGGTAGACTACTTATTTCCTCTTCACTTGTTTGGTCTGGTGGGTTTTTACCTTGCTACTTCATCTACTACGTATTTCTCTGTCTTCTCATTTTGCTTAAATTACTGTGTTTGGGGTCCCCTTTCTGCAGGCTGCAGGTTCATAATTCCCTCTGTTGTTGGTGTCTGCCCCCAGTGGGTAAGGTTGGTTTAATGGGTTGTGTAGGCTTCCTGGTGGAGGGGACTGGTGCCTGTGTTCTGGTGGTTGGGGCTGGATCTTGTCTTTCTGGTGGGCATGACCATGTCCAGCAGTGTGTTTTAGGGTGTCTGTGAACTTAGTATGATTTTAGGCAGCCTCTCTTCTATTGGGTGGGGTTGTGTTCTTGTCTTGCTAGTTGTTTGGCATGGGGCGTCCAGCACTGGAGCTTGCTGGCCGTTGGGTGGAGCTGGGTCTTAGCGTTGAGACAGAGATCTCTGGGAGATCTCTCACCGACTGATATTACGTGGGGCCAGGAGGTCTCTGGTGGACCAATGTCCTGAACTTAGCCTTCCGACCTTAAAGGCTCAGGCCTAACACCAGGCCGAGCACCAAGACCCTGTCAGTCACACGGCTCAGAAGAAAAGGAGAAAAAAAGAAAGAAAAAATAAATAAAATAAAATATTAAACTAAAAAAACTGAGTAATTTAAAAAAAAAGCAGAGAGCAGCCAAACCAATAAACAAATCCAACAATAACAAGTGCTAAAAATATACTAAGATAAACATAAAAATCAGAAGCAAGTCACTTGCAGACATCAAACCCCTAGTCTCAAAGTCCACCACCTCAATTTTGGGTTGATTCATTGTCTATTCAGGTATTCCACAGATGCAGGGTACCTCAAGTTGATTGTGGGGTTTTAATCCGCTGCTCCTGAGGCTGCACGGAGAAATTTCCCTTTGTCTTCCTTGTTCGCACAGCTCCTGGGGTTCAGCTTTGGATTTGGACCTGCCTCTGCATGTAGGTTGCCCTCAGGCTTCTGTTCCAACCCAGAGAGGAGAGGGTTAAAGCAGCGGCTCATTAGGGAGCTCTGGCTCACTCAGGCCGGGGGGAGGGAGGGTTACAGTAGTCATAATTGGAATGCGGGGCAAGCCTGTGGCAGCAGAGGCCAGTGTGACGCTGCAACAGCCTCAGGCGCGCCGTGTGTTCTCCCAGGGAAATTTTCCTTGGATCACGGGACCCTGGCAGTGGCGGGCTGCACAGGCTCCCGGGAGGGGAGGTATGGGAGTGACCTGTGCTTGCACACAGGATTCTTGGTGGCGGCAGCAGCAGCGTTAGCATTTCACACCCAATTCTTCTGTCCAAGCTGATAGCCACGGCTCGCACCTGTCTCTGGAGCTCGTTTAGGTGGTGCTCTTGCTTGCAGGCCCTTTTTTTTTTTTTTAGCTCTTATATATTTGGACCAAGGATAATCAAGCTCAGGGGTAGAAATGAAATCCACAGCTTCTAATCTCCCACTCCACTATGTTCACACATCAGACCTAGATTTTTTTTCTCTCTTGTTGTATATTTATTTGTTTTGTTTGAATTGGGGGTAGGCATGTGTTTATTTAATAGAGGAAAGTCTCTCAGGAAGAAGGAAGAAATACTACAGTACTGGCTCCTGTAGGAAATAAACCCAGATGTGAGAATTTGCTATCATTCCCCCCATTTTTATTAGAAAAAAAGAGTCTCTCTCTTGCCTTTCTCAGTGTAGACAATGAGGCATTCAGGCCAGCCCATGGGATCCCCCATCCTCTGTGCACACCAACCAGGCAAGGCTACTGTCCAACTGCCCTTCTGATACTTCTCTCGCTGTTTGCATGAAAGAAAAGCTTGAAATAAAATTTACTCTTTGCTCTCAGCAAGAACTAATACTCATCAAATGCCCTGGTCAAACACAATAAAATCATACTGTGTAAGGAAATTGCTTTTGTAATTGATTTACTAGTTTTCATACAGGAAAAAGCATTTCAGTAGCATTTTCATTAAATTGCTTGTCTACAACAACCAAAAAATATCTAGTTTTCAGTTTTTAAAGACCCAGTACCTCTGTCTTTTGGATTTTTTTTAAAGTAATAGAATAAGGAAAAATACTAAACCTCACGGTGTGCTGTATGGTAAATAAAAGATCTAGACATGTCCTTCATGGCAGAAAAGTTTAGAATTAGAGATTATTTCTAGGGAAGACAGTGCTTTTGTTTTTGTTGTCTTAGGTAGGAAGATAGAAAAATAAAGTGACAAAGGAGTAGTCTGGCTTTGTTTATTTTTTAAAAATGCCATAACCCAGTCCCCAGTGGAGGGTCCAGTAGTCAAAAACCGAATTCAACTGCTCAGATTCTGCTCCACAGGACTCTGTATGTCACCCAAGGCACCATGATGAGCCCATAAGCACCAATAAAAAGTTTTTAAAATATACTCGATTCAAAAGAGATCAAGGTAATGAACTGAATCCAAGTTTCCTATTGGTGAAATTACTTGACATAAAACCAAACCACAGAGCCTTTGGCTAAAAATCTGTATACAGTGATTTCCATATTAAATTGTAAGCACCCTAAGGACAAGGCCTGTATGTATGTGCAGCTGTGTCCCCAGGGCCAAGCACAGAATGTGATTCGCAATTAATATACACCTTTTGAGTAAATAAACAAATTTTAATTTCCCATTGAATCAAATAAAAAGTGTCTTTGAATAGATGTCAAAACAATGCCTTTCGGGCTTCCCTGGTGGCGCAGTGGTTGAGAGTCCGCCTGCCCATGCAGGGGATACGGGTTCGTGCCCCGGTCCGGGAAGATCCCACATGCCGCAGAGCGGCTGGGCCCGTGAGCCATGGCCGCTGAGCCTGCGTGTCCGGAGCCTGTGTTCCGCAACGGGAAAGGCCACAACAGTGAGAGGCCCGCGTACCGCAAAAAAAAAAAACAAACAACAATGCCTTTCACCATTAACCTTTCAGGGGGGAAATCTTCCCAAGCCGCCACTTGAATCTACAATTTTAGGGTGCATCAAAGGAAAGGAAAGAGATTTGGGAGCCAGGGCAGAAAAATAAAATAGGAATAGTAGAAAGAAAAGCTATAGGAAATGGAAAGATGTCACTTGGCATGATCGGATCAAAAGCTTGAGCTCCACATCCCAAATGGCAATCTTAGCTTACCTTTAAATATAAATACTGTGGGTGACTACATTTGGTAGGCACTACAAGAAACCAGGCAAAGTAAAAAATGTTTCCTTTGGACAAACTAGAGTATTGCAGGAAATGCACTTGACATGTTGACACAACTTGAGAGCATTCATTTACCCAACAAATATTTAGAGACCTGCTTTTTGCTAAGTACTGTGCTAAGTGGTGTGGATTGAACAGTGAACACACAGTGTGCATCTGAGATTTTTTTGAAGGTCCTAAATCAATTTAAGAATCTGATATACAGACCCTCTCCCTAGGGGAAAAAAACAGAAGAAACAAAATCACACATGTACATGCTTTACATACAGTTTCAAGGAAGTTGTAGAACAACCAAAGCCAATTCACATACCCAGAGTATATACAGGTATAGCAACCTACCGATTCCACTGCCCTCTGCCCAACCAATGATCTAACATGCTGTTGTATTTTGTCTTTTTGCATTTAAATTAAATTCAGGTTATGTACTGGACAGAAGCCTATTGATTAGAACAGAGGCTCAAAAAGGCAGGGCAAGATGGCAGGTGATCTCAGCCCCTTCCCAATCTTAGAGAGCTTCCTGAAGTAGTAGCTTGTAGAAATTAAGCACATCATTTTAATATATTTTTTAGAAACCTCCCCTAACTTGATTTATCAACTTAGAGAACTTTCTATTTGAAAGGTCTTACTCATTTAAAACACTTGCATTTTCAATATGTGGATAACAAGCCAGATATGATAAAGAGAAAAATCAAGCCCAGGTGTCCCATTCCACATAGAAAGAGAATGTCAGGTGGACATTTAAAATACTTACTTGCAGAATCTTTGGCTTTTTTTAAATTAATTATCCTGGTCTCACTTTCTTTATGTATTTTAATTCATGGATTACAGGAATTAAAAACTGAAAAATATGTAGATGTCACCTAGAGGTGCTAAACCAATTCTCCTCCTTAGAATTGCCTGTCTAAATAAGAATGACACTACCTTTAGCATTTTCTCTCTGATTAGAGACCCTATAGATCTGCAGTCTGCTCCACGCAATATAAATCAATAAAGAATAATTTTCCAGGCAGTAAGTCAATTGTCAGTTCACAGACCCTAATATCCCTGTGCAGGATTTATTGAAAAAATGAATGGCAGTCTTGTTACGAGATGTACAGCATGCTTTATAGGGACATAATAGTGTAAGCCCCAGACTATTACATTCACTACCGTGAGGAATCCAACAGACCTAACCCTTTCCTTTCCATGGAACACACACTTAAATGGATTTTCTAATGACAATACGAAAAAACTTAAAAGACGATTAAAAGAAAACACATCTCTGGAGTGGGAGGGTATGCCAATCTTGGGGACACCATAACACCTTGGCTGGGACTTTCTGCACTTTGGGTGTGGTAGACCGGAAAAGTTAATATTGCAAATCTCTGCCATCCAACAGATTATTCACTAGCCACATGGGGGTTTGGAGTTCTTATGATATGGCTAGTCCAAGCTGAGATGTGCTTTAAGTAGAAAACAAACATTATATTTCAAGGACTTAGTACAAATCAAAAAACATAAAATATCTCATTAATCATTTTTATACTGATACACTGAAATGGTAAATATTTGGTTATATTAGGTTAAATAAAATACATTATTAAATTAATTCAACTGTGTATCTTTTTTATGGGGCAACAAGAAAATGTAAAAGTAAATATGTGAGTCACATACTATTTCTATCTTACAACACTCTTCCACACAGTAAACTGATTGAAAAATTGTAGCACTATAAGTCAATGATGAACTAGCAAAGCCTCAGAGGATCAAATAGTTAAGTAAGGGAATGACAAAATGAGACTCCACTTTGAGGAGGTGAACAATACATGGGTTTTCTGAAGAGGTGGGGAGAAGACAATAGCCAGAAGTTCATGGGTGGGAGGGGGGAGGTCCCCACAGGTCATTTGGTAACTAACATTATTATTTAAAGTGCTTGGCCAATGAAACTAGAGAACATGAAAGAAGAGAAATGTCAGACCTACCAATGGCTACAAAACCAGATTTCAGCTAATGAGAAGTACAGGAAAGAGTAAGCCAAGAAAAGTTTGATTAATGCCCTATTAAGATATTTTAAGTCTGTTTGTACCAAAAGTTATCTTTGGTTCAACAGTGACAAGCAGTCTCATTCATTACTGGATGCCCAGAATCTTGCACAGGGCCTTACTCTAGAAAACACTCAACGAATACTTGGCAAATGAATGAATGAAATGATTAAATAGAAAAAAAAAAAAAGACCTAATGAACCTAAAGCATCATTCAAGTGCAAGAAAAAAAAGTATATTAATTCGTCTACTGCACTAAACTAGAAACGTGGAGCAGAGTGGAGAGACTGGAACGCTAGACAATGACAAAGAATTACTGAGAAAATGGTGGATAAAGATGGAAAGATTTTTAGACCTAAGAGTAAGGAGAAATTAAAATGTATACTAGCATTAGTAGTCATAAAACAGGGGAAGGTAAACAAGGATTAGAAGATGTAAAGAGTTATAGGATCTAAGACAATTTCTACCAGTCTGTGGCTGGGTGAGGCAAGTCATAGCTTTTTGAGTCTTGAATTTTGAATGTGTATAGTGAAGCTTCAGAATTAATTCTAAAATTCTGGTAGTCTGTAATATGAACGATATGGGGAAAAAATCAAAGAATGCAACTAACCATTCCCAAACCCTCAGGAAGTTCTTTGACAGGTTTAACGTCAAGGAGAAAAATGCATGTAAACTTAAGTGCTTCTCAACTAGGGATGATCTTGCTCCCCAGGGACGTTTGGCAATGTCTGGAGATGTTTTGGGTTGTCACTACTTAGGGAGTACTACTGGCATCTAGCGGGTAAAACCAGAAATGCTGCTAAATATCCTATAATACACAAGACAGCACCCCCAAACAAAGAATTACCTGGTGCAAATCATCAATAGGTGCAATGTATTGAAACCCCAATCTACAGTAATACAGAAATAGTATTTACAGAGCCAATGAAGGTAAGCCAAGAAAATACCAGAAATCTCAAAGCACTGCAGTGATAGGACAAAAGAGCTGGTGTAAGTCTTAGGCTTAAAAACATGAAATAACACCTAAATTCATCATTCACCCTTGCTTCTCCTCTCTCAATATCACTTCAGAAGTTCTGCTAGAATTTTTCTTAAGAAATCATCATCTCTAAAACAAATATCATATGCTAACACATATATATATATGGAATCTAAAAAAGAAAAAAATGGTTCTGATGAACCTAGGGGCAGGACAGGAATAAAGACGCAGATGTAGAGAATGGACTTGAGGACACGGGGAGGGGGAAGGGTAAGCTGGGGCAAAGTGAGAGAGTGGCATGGACATATATACACTACCAAATGTAAAATAGATAGCTGGTGGGAAGCAGCCGCATAGCACATGGAGATCAGCTCGGTGCTTTGTGACCACCTAGAGGGGTGGCATAGGGAGGGTGGGAGGGAGACGCAAGAGGGAGGGGGTATGGGGATATATGTATACGTATAGCTGATTCACTTTGTTATAAAGCAGACACTAACACAACATTGTAAAGCAATTATACTTCAATAAAGATGCTTAAAAAAAAAGCAATCATCATCTCTAAGAAAATGAGAAAAATAATTCAAATTTGTAGGGGAGATGTATGTGCATTTTATGTAGAGGAAGTAAAAATTTTGCTTTACTCTATTATGAATAAAAAGCATCATAAATTTAGACTTGGTTTATTTCTTTATGCTTAATAAAGCCTTCATGTGAGTACCTGAACAGAAAGTAGACAGAAAGTGTAACCATTAAAATATTTACCCTTCCAAGTAACCTAAAGCAGTAAGAAATATAGGCCTAATTATCTTCTCAGATTTTCAGCTATCACATGAATTTATAGTCCTACTACACTTGAAAAATAAAGAACACGTTCAATACCAAATTTAAATCTACTGCTTTAAAAATACCTTCCTTTGGGCTGCAAACTATAATCAAGTATTCTGTATCACCATGAGTTTTAGTACATTAATATGATATAAAGTATGCTTTAAAGATATAGTCATGATTTTTAACAACTGCAACTCTCAGAAACTAAAAGCCATAAGCATTTGACTTTTACCTTCAAGTATCCTCACTCAAATCAGTTAAAATACCGTCTGAACCAGCATAAGGGGGTCTACAGTAAGATATTAGAAACAATCATCATTTTTTAAAAGAATTCTGCTATTAAGTTAAGGTTTGATATGTTACTCTTCCCAGGTAAGATATTTTTATTTTGATAGGAATTTATTAATAATATACTTAAAAAGAACTCTAGTGATGTTATATTTCCAGGGACCCAGAGCTGGAAAGCACATATGTTTATGTGTGCGTGGGAGTGGGCATTGAGGGACAGGAAGACTTTTTGGAGTATCTTACCATTTTCATTTCCTGAGGCTGCTATAACCAACTGCCACAAATTTTGTGGCTTAAAACAACAGAAATTTGTTATTTGCAGTTATGGAGTCTAGAAGTCTGAAATCAAGATGACAGCAGGGTTGGTTCCTGCCAGGCACTCTAAGGAACAGTCTGCCCCAGGCCGCTATCCCAGATTCTGGTGGTTGCTGGCATTCCTCGGTACTCCTTGGTTTGTAGCATCATTTACCCTAGTATCTGCCTCCACCATGGCTTTCTTCTCTATGTCTCTGCTTTCTCTGTGCCTGAGTGTCTCTCTACGTGTCCTCTGCTCTTATAAGGGCAACAGTCACTGGGTTTCGGTCCACTCTAACTGCAAGATGATTTCACCTCTATATCCTTAACTAATTATAACTGCAAAGACCCTATTTCCAAACCCATTCTGAGGTCCTGAGTGGACATCAACTTTGGGAGGACACTATTCAACCCATTACACTCACCATACCTTACCTATGGTCAACTATTTTATTTAAATAGTTAAATAAATGCTTCTGTCTGTGTCACCCTCTCTCATTTTCCTTATGGTGCCAAGCCTGAAATTATATACAGATAACCCTTCCCAAGTACCTACTGTGTCATCATCTAAAAAACGGCACTGCCATCAACATATGTCAATGAAAGAATCCAAACTGACTTGGAATAAAATGGACCATGTACCAGTTTGGGCTTTTTCAGAAAATACCTGGGAATGTTAGAGAAGCAGTTTAATTTCTTAAGGTCTCTGTTATCAGGAAGATAAAATGAATTAACCACGATACCATGATTCTAGTTCTTCCACTGAATAGCTATTTGAGCACAGCCAAATTACCCAGTCTCAGGTCCTGTATTTGTAAAACCAGAATAATGTAGTGTTGAATTTAATGATAAAATAAAACTCCTGTATATGAATAAGCCTACCTGGCCAAACAAAAGATCTAACTAACCTACTGCACAGTAAATGCAGTAGGTTAGTTAGATCTTTTGTTTGGCCAGCACAGTGGACTTTATTTTTTATTTGAATTTAAGTGACTTTAAGCAGAGAAGGCATTCTCCAATTTGCCCCAGACACCACACTCCACGGCCTTAACCTGGGTTTACCTGTCCTAGGAAGCCTTTGAGTTTATTACTACAATGTAGACATATAGCAAATATTCAATAAGTAAGATTGATATCAGAGGCTACCTGTCCCAATACTGACCATCCAATTTAGCAACAGGGAATTCACTACCTAGAGAGAGAGCTAATTCCATTTTTTTTAAAATAACTCAATTTTCTGGTAAATTCTTCCATCTATTATTTCTGTAAGTTTTATTTACTGACCTTTGTTTTCACTCCTAAAACAATATTAAATAAATCTAATCAACTGTCTTTCATTTATGAACACATCTAGTGTGACTCCCTAATACATGAGATCATTTCTATGACAGCATTCAAAGGCATAATTGTAAATTACAATTAGTATACACCATTGAACCATTCATCTCACTGCTGTCAAAAATTGCCCAAGGAAATTTTCACGCCACGAGATGATTACACTTCAAGCTAATAAATAATCAGCCCTCCTTTAGTTTTTCGACTTTGTAAGATATTATGGGAAAACCCCAATTAATTATTCCCAATGTTTATATGCAAAAGGACAGAAATACACCCTTGTGTGTATTTAACAAAGGCTCTCCTTCTTCTAATTTTCTTGGGCCCAAGGATCATAGAATAAGATTAATGGGCAATTTTCCTTCTTACAAAAATAATATTTAAAGCAAACTTAACCTTCAAATTTAGCAGTTGGCTGTGGTAAGCTTCCCCCAACCCCTCCCCTCCAGGCCACCTTTCCAGCTCCAGAAGCCCTACAGAAAAGCTTATGTTTGGAAGTACACTGAAAATGCTAGCTTGAAACTACTGACAAATGGTCATGTATCAGGAGTCTGGAGAATTTGACAGGGACTTTGCATCAGCCCTGGTATTGCTGGTATTTAGAATGCATGAGAAAGAAATCACCTTGAACAGCAACTTCTCATGCAAAGGCTATAATTGCCAAGTGACCAGATGTCAATATAGTCAGCTCTCTGCAATGGCTATAGGAATTCTATGGCATCTGGAATGCTGAGATTTACTTATCTTGCTGATGGTAAAATAAACTACTGTCACCAAGCCCTTGATATTTAGGCCCTGTAGGAGCTAATTCTCATTAAAGATATGGCAATCTGAAGTGCCCAAAACGTTAACTATTGGTAATGGGAGAGACAAGAATGCCATTGCCGGTAATTTCCAAAGTATGTCACGTTTACATTTCTTTTCTATTCCTCTACTCTAACCCAATGCTAAACTTACCCAAATAATTCTCTGATTAAGGAAACGGTTGCATTTAAAAGCTTTTAAAGCACAAGTCTTTGAAGTTAGTTGGAGTATATTAATCTATCAATCATAAATCAAGAAAATATTTTCTGTATGCAAAAGGGTTTTTAATTTTTTTTAGAAACCTACACATAAACTACACATACATTGTATATAAATTCAGCAAAGCAGCAGAAAAAAAGAATTTGAAAAATCACTCGTAATCAATCTTGACCATCAGAGATTTAAGAGGTGATAAAATGTTGGATTTTGCATAGTACCTTTCAGACAACCAAAGACTTACAGTGATGGAAAATAAGATGGTTATCAACCTCATATGGCATGAGTACAGTTCTATTCAAGGCAGCATTTTCAACAATCATTCTATCCAACTGGACACTCTGCCATCAGGTCAGCCTTAAGAATTTCTCCTACACTGGTGAAATGAATATACTCTCAAAACTTCCTGAATCTTGTTTTCATGTAATTCCTCATTTATTTAGAATGGTTAATAAAATTAGCCTACACCGTGACCACATTTTATTACATGCAATAACTAAACCCATATAACTCATATTTTAAACTCCTCATGTTTAAAAAATCCAGCTCAATAATGTGAATTTGCTCCAACTTAACATTTGATACTCAAAACACTTAGTTTTTTAGAACAAGAGACCCTTATTAGGCAAATATAGGCGAATATAATCAAATATATTTTATGAGATTTTAAAGACATTAAAACAATAAATGCATTGTCATAGTAGCATTTCTGAAAGAAGAAAAAGAGAAAGATATATTTAGGCTTTCAGAAAATTATATATCTTACAGTTCAAAACTTCCAGTCCGTAAGTCAAAGAGAAGATGAATCAACCCTAAAATGGTATTAAATAGTATTTAATAAATATCAACATTGGATAAGAGATAGCAGAATAATCAAGGGCCCCAGCAGCAAGATAGCAGGCTAGGACTGGAAAAGGAGGATCAAAGGTGAAAGATGGGGTGTCTCCTATAATGCGTACAGTCTCTGAATATGAAGAATATCATACTCAAAGGAGTCAAAAACTTATGTCCACACAAAAAAACTGCATACAAATATTTACAGCAGCTTTATTCAAAATTGGGAAGCAACCAATATGTCTTTCAGTAGATGAACAGATGAACTGTGGTACATCCAGACAACAGAATATTACTCTGCTAAAAAGAAGTGGGCCATCAAGCAATGAAAAGACATGGAGGACCTTATATGCATATTACTAGGTGAAAGAAGCAGTCTATAAAAGCTACATACTGTACGATTCCAATATATGATGTTTGGAAAAGGCAAAGCGATGGAGACTGTAAAAAAAACTGGTTTTGGTGGTTGCCAGGGATTGGGGGAGGGAAGGATGAATAGGCAAGAGACACAGAAGGTTTTTCCTAAAAAAAACTGAAACTTTTGCTTTCCGGATCAAGTACGAGATTGGAGAGGTTGTCCTCCGTGGTTCTGTGTGCCACGGTCGAGGGAGGAACCAGGCCCGGAGGGGCTGGGGACGTGGCCCAAACCCACCAGCCAACCTAGCGCCCGAGCGCCCAGATCCAGCCTCCGCCTGAGCCCCATCTTGGTCCTCAGCCTTCGACACGTTTCTGCTTCCCCCTCCCCCCAGTTCCGTCAGGAAGTCGGAACCTCCAGATCTGCTTCTCTGTACAGGGCTGTCGGTGATCCGGCTGGAGACCCTGAGGTAAACCAGCATCAGTCTAGGGGCCTTGGTGCCCTGACTCGGATCCCTGGATTCAAGGAACCTGAAGACACACATCCCAGCTATTCCCGTGAACCTGCCCAAGACCTCAAATACCTCTTCAAGAAAGTGATCCCCAAGCCAAGTGACAACCGCATTAATAAGTAACTCATCTTGTTGCTCCTGCCAGAAGCCTGGAACTAAAATCTGCAATGCACCGGCTGTTGGCATCACCGCCATTACCCCGAATTCTAACTGCGAAGACGAAATAGGCAATGCCACCTATCGGTGCCCCCAAGATCAGCCGGCCAGTGGGATGTGTGTCTCCTGGACAGGCCTGGAGCCAAGCATCTGACACACATCTTCCTCCCGTGTGATACATGTTTTTTGCCTCTCGAAAGCCTTCAAAAAGACTCATACACCCTTATTCAATGGTGGGATCCTGTCCTCCAACTGCACCAGAACCCCCTTGGGCAGACCCTCTACTGAAGTGGTTTAATTCCACAACAGTATGTCAGGCATGTGCCCCTCCCGGACATCTACTTCTTTGTGGTCCAGATATAAACTGAATGTCCTCTTCAAAAAACCCCAATCCCTCTTCCCCTTTCCTGGGATTAGCTGTGGCCTTTCCTTGTATAGACAATGCTCTGTTTAAAGGACAATGTAACGCTAGGCCAACCGCGTAACCAAACACACACAGGTATTACCATCTATAACATCACCCACCGCTGGGGCAAAAGGGCAATTGGCCTCCTTTCAGCAGGAAATGGAGCTGCCGTTGGTTGGTTTGGTAGCCCCTTGGGGAGGCTTTGTTTATTACGAAGGGTTGTTCCACAATCTTTCAAATGCCCTGTCTGTCCTGAGTGAATCCACAGGGAACGCACTCATCAGACTCTCACTGTCTCTAAGTTCCTTGGCTAATAAAGTGATGGCTAATAGACTGGCCTTGGACTTCCTCCTAGCCAAACAAGGAGTATGCGCAGTTATCAATAAGACACGTTGCATCTACATCAATAGCACTGGGGTAGTAGAAAAGGACGTCAAGAACATGTGACCACGCCAAATGGCTTCATTCCTTCGGACAGGGTAACCCAAGCACTGACTATCTAGACTGCAATTAAGGAGATGTTACCAAGTGTGACCTGGTTCTTACCCCCTGCTTGAGCCTCTAGTTGCCATAATCCTTTTACTGAACTTTGGTCCCTGCCTTTTTAATCTGCTTGTTAATTTTGTTTCTTCCCGGTTGCAACAATTCCACATCAAGATGATGGTGATGCAGGGATTCCAGCCACTCCCTGACATAGATCCTACCAGAATAACAGCAGAAGTCACCCTGGGGCCCCTGGATAAGACAGGGCAAGAGTTCCGTGGCCCCAGTTAGGTAGGGTCCATGAGCCCAGTGCCAGACTGAAGAAGCTGAAGACAGACCTCCACCCCTCATCCTCCCAATAAAGAGTTTTTGGGGTCCACATCACTCAGGGGAGATTTGAGGTAAGAGACAGGTGGTCCCCAGGCTGAGCACCTGCAACCATTCTCCTGCTGACACTTCAAGATAAGGTATAGCAGGAGCTTTGGGCCCTGACTGGGTGGAAGACAAAGCGACCACAATTTTCTCATTCTTGTGGTCAAGGGGATTTTTCCAGCCCAACACATCTGTTTCACAGTCTTGGTCTCTTCTGGATTCTTGGTGTTGCTGGACTCTTTCCTCCAAGAAGACATCTCTATGTCTGTCTGAAGTACTTATTAGCAATAAAGCAAAGGTGGTGAGTTGAAAAAAAAAAACCCTGAAACTTTCATAATACTGCAATGGTGGATATATGCCATTATACATTTAAACGTACAGAATTTGCAACACCAAGAATGAAGTCTAGGGCTTCCCTGGTGACGCAGTGGTTGAGAGTTTGCCTGCCGATGCAGGGGACATGGGTTCGTACCCTGGTCCGGGAGGATCCCATGTGCTGCGGAGCGGCTGGGCCCCTGAGCCATGGCCACTGAGCCTGCGCATCCGGAGCCTGTGCTCCGCAACGGGAGAGGCCACAACAGTGAGAGGCCCACGTACCGCAAAAAAAAAAAAAAAAAGAGTGAAATCTAATATAAACTGTGGATTCTGTATGATAATGATGTGGCAATGTAAGTTCATCATATTTAAAACATGTACCACTCTGGTGGGGGATGCTAATAATGGGGGGAGAAGGTTATACTTATGGGGGCAGGGGATACATGGGACATCTCTTTGCTTTCCTCTTAATTTTGTTGTGAACCTAAACAGTTTTTAAAAATAAAGTCGATTCAACAAGAAATGAAAGCAAAGTGAAGACTTTTTCATACAACAGTTAAAAGAATTCATCGCTAGCATATCTGCATTACAAGAAATGTTAAAGAAAATCCATCAAGCAGAAATATCAGTAAACGATGCCAGGTGGAAATATGAATCTACACAAATAAATGAAAGATAAAAGAAATGGTGGTAATCTGGATAAATATGCAATTTCTGTCATTTAAATCTGTATAAACAATAACTGACTGCCTAAACAAAAATAATAATTAAAAATGTAGTATGGGGCTTCCCTGGTGGCGCAGTGGTTGAGAGTCCGCCTGCCAATGCAGGGGACACGGGTTCGTGCCCCGGTCCGGGAAGATCCCACAGGCCGCGGAGCGGCTGGGCCCGTGGGCCATGGCCGCTAAGCCTGCGCGTCCGGAGCCTGTGCTCCGCAACGGGAGAGGCCACAACAGGGAGAGGCCCCCATACCACAAAAAAAAAAAAAAAAAAAAAAAAAAAGTAGTATGATGTTTATAATATACTTAAAAGTATGACAAAAATATCACAAAGGCAGGGAGTCAAAAATGAAAGTATACTATTGTAAGGTTCCTACATGACATGTGAAGTGGCATAATATTACTTGAAGGTAGACTGTGATGAGTCAAATATGGATGCCACAAATTCTAAAGCAACCATTAGAATAACATGCAAAGAATCATAGCTAGTAACAAAGGAGACAAGAGGGAATCATAAACACTACCCAATTATTACCAAAGAAGGCAGGGGAAAAAAGAGAGAGAAAAGGCAAGAAAGCACATGTGGGAAAATAGCAATATGGTAGATTTAAATTTTAGGGAAAATAGCAATACGGTAGATTTAAATTTTATTGATCATCACAGAAAATATAAACGTTCTAAACACTTAAAAGACAAATATTGTCAGATTGGATACAAAGCAAAATCCAATTATGTGCTTCTTTTGGAAATGCACTTCAAATCTAAAGCACTAATGGGTTAAAAGCAGTGATAAAATAGACACATACCATGGTAACAGTAATCAAAAATAAGGTGGAGGGGGTGACATGAGCATCACTGCATCATAAGACACTTTGCTCCCTTTCTCTGTCCCCTTCAATATATACCCAGTAAAACGTCCATAACATCATAAAGGTTCTTCTGCCCAACATACACCGGAGAAGTCCACACATGTGCACATCTAAAGATGGGTGGAATGGAACACACAGAGGAAGCAGAAGGCGGGAACAACAGAGGCGATGCTGAGGATCCCATCCCCCCCCCCCCAGCACAACGGGTGACCCTGTGGCCCCTGAGAACCCAGGAGTAGCAGGGGAGGCCGTGCATACAACTCTAGTCCCCTGACTGCAGCAGCACACTCTACAGCTGAGAACAGGGCAAGAGAGGCAGCATGGCCTCTCACTCCATCCCTCTAGCTGCAAAGGCACCTGCGACTCCAGCCCCTACACCCAAGAGGCGGTGCCCATGAACCTAACAAACCTGGATATGGTAGAGGCAGAGTCCATGAACCAGGCTACCCCTGAGGCAGTGCAGGCGCCCACCATCTGGGCACCCCAGGAAGCTGCACCAGCAACAGCAGCAACACTGGCTACAGCAAGGCAGAAGCCAGCCCGAAGGCACAAGAAGCAACAGTCAGGGCACAGGGCAAGAACTCTGGCAGAGGCAGTGGAGGGTGGAAAGAACGGATTATCGAAGAGCGATACAACCAGAGGCAGCTCAGGTAGGAGAACCCAAAAACTTGTGCTATAGCGCCACCTACTGAAAAACAAAAGAAGGGCCTCTAAATACTAACCTTGAATTTTTACAATCAAGTAAAAAAAGCTTTATCTAAAGAAGCGAAGTGTTTGCTACTTCAAATACAACAGCAGAGAACAACTCATGAAGTGCCACGAAAATCCACAGTAACACTAAATCACAAAAAGAAAATGACAATTCAAAAGCCAAAGTCATGGAATAGAGTGATCTAACAGAGAATTCAAAATAGCTGTCATGAAGAAATGCACAAGCTACAAAAAACTCAGAAAGGCAGTTTGAGGAGCTCAGGGATGAAATCAGTAAACAGATGGAAAACTTTACCAAAGCGATTTAAATCTAAAAGAGAACCAACAGAAATTCTGAGGCTGAAGATGCAATAAATGAGATAACACATTAGAGAGCACTGGAAATAGAGTAGACCATATGGAAGAGAGAATTAGCAAGCCTGAAGATACAAATCTACAAATGATCCTGGTAGAAAAGGAGAGAGAATTAAGATCTAAAAGAAATGAGGATATCCTGAGATCTATCCAGCACTTTTAGGAAGGGCAACATAAGGCTAATGGGTGTCCTAGAAGGAGGAGAGAGGGAGAAGGACGTAGAGAGTTTATTTAAAGAAATAATAGCTGAGAACTCCCCATACCTGGGGAAGGAACTGCATCTACAGGTCAATGAAGTTAAGAGAAAACCTATTAAGAAACCTTAATGCAAAAAGACCTTTTCCAAGACACATTATGTGAAAACTGCCAAAAGTCAACCACAAAGAAAACATTTTAAGGCAGCCACAGAAAAAAAGGATGGTAACCTACAAAGTAACCCCCATTACGCTATCAGCAGATTTCTCAACAGAAATTCTGTAAGTCACGAGGGAGTGTAATAACATTCTCAAAATACTGAAAGATAAAACTGTCCACAAAAAACACATACTCTTTCCAGCACAGTTATCATTCAGATATGAAGGAGAAATGAAGGCTTTCCCAAACAAACAAGAGCTGAGGGAGTTCATCAATACTAGACTTGCCTTATGGCTCTTCTACCTGAAACAAAAAAGGCGAAAGTACACAAAATGTTGAGTAAGATGATAAACAGACAGACAGAATCAGAAAATTGAAACTCTAAATCAGACTAGGTTTTTTAAAGGAATAAAAATAACTATACTTCAATTTGGTAACAAACAACATAAAAAGGGATAATCTGAAAAAACATAAAATGAGAAGGGAAAAGGATAGAATTCATAGAGGCAACTGAAAATCAGATGCTATAGACAGGAAAAGGAATATTTTATCTATGAGATATTTTATACAAACCCGATGGTAACTACAAAACATAAATCTAGAGCAGAGACATTAAAAAAAAAGGGAAACTGAGGAAAACATCATAGAAAACCACCAAACCAAACTGGCAGACAGAAACAAGGAAAAAGAAACATGGAGATATAAACAGAAAAGAAAAAATAAAATGGCAATATTAAGTCTTCTTTTATCAATAATCACTTACATTTAGTAAATGAATAGAATTCTCCAATCAAAAGACAGAGTAGCTGGATTGATTAATAAATAACAACCAACTATACACTGCCTCAGAAGACTCATCTCAGTTCTTAAGACAAACATAGGCTCAAAGTGGATAGAAGACAATACTCTAAGCTAATAGCAACCAAAAGAAAGCAGGTGTAGCCATATTCATATCAGAGAAAATACACTTCAAGCCAAAACAGGTAACAAGAGTCAAAGATGGACAGTGTACAATAATAAAAGAGATAATTCATCAAGAAGACATAACAGTGATTAAAATACGCACCTAACATATATAAAACAATTATTAACAGACAAAAAGGGAAAAATTTACAGCAACAAAATAATAGTAAGGCACTTTAACACCACACTTACATAAAGGGATGGCTCATCTAGAAAGAAAGTCAACAAGGAAACAGCAGCCTTAAATGAAACATTAGACCACAGAGGTTTGATAGAATGTACAGAACATTCCATCCATATGCTGCAGAATACACTTTCTCAAGTGCACATGGAACTCTGTCAAGGATAGACCATATGCTGGGATTCAAGTCTCATTAAATTTAAGATTTAAATCGGGCTTCCCTGGTGGCGCAGTGGTTGAGAGTCCGCCTGCCGATGCAGGGGACGCGGGTTCGTGCCCTGGTCTGGGAAGATCCCACATGCCGCGCAGCAGCTGGGCCCGTGAGCCATGGCCGCTGAGCCTGCGCGTCTGGAGCCTGTGCTCCGCAACAGGAGAGGCCACAACAGTGAGAGACCCGCATACCACAGAAAAAAAAAAAAAGAGTAGATTTAAACGTATCAAGTGTCTTTTCCAACCACAATGGTATGAAACTGGAAATCTACTACAAGAAGAAAGCTAGAAAAATCACAAATATGTGGAGACTGAACAACATTCTACTGAACAACTATTGGGTCACCAAAGAAGTTAAAGGAGAAAGAGAAAAAAATACCTGAAGACAAATGAAAATGGAAAATACAAAATATACGGGCTAAAGTAAAAAGGGTACTAAGAGGTAAGTTTATAACAATATACGTCTATCTCATTTGAGACTTGTTCATTTGAGACAAGAAAAAGCTCAAATAAACAATCTATCCTTACATCTAAAGGAACTAGAAAAAGAAGAACAAATGAAGCCCAAAGTTAGAAGAAAGGAAATAATACAATCAGAGCAGAAATAAGTAAAAGACTGTAAAGATAAAAGATCAATAAAAATAAGAGCAGGTTCTTTGAAAAGATAAAATTGACACACCATTAGCTAGACTCACTAAGAAAAATACAGAGAAAGCTCAGATAAATAAAATCAAAAATGAAAGAAATGAAATTAAAATAGATACCACAGAAATACAAATGATTATATGAGAATACTAAGAATACCTATACATCAACAAATTGGACAACGCAGAAGAAATGGATAAATTTTTAGAATCATAACAACTTTCCAAGACTGAATAATGAAGAAAGAGAAAAAGTGAATACACTGATCACTAATAAGAAGACTGAAAAAGTAATCAAAAACCTCTGAAAAAAAAAAGTCCAGGACCAGACAGCTTCATAGGTGAATTCTACCAAACACTGAAAGAAGATATAATACCTACCTTCAAATGCTTCCAAAAAATTGAAAAGAAGGAAACAGTTTCTAACTCATTTTACAAGGCCAACATTACCCTGATACTAAAACCACACAAAGACAACACAAAAAATGAAAACTACAGGCCAATATCTCTGATAAATGTAGATGGAAAAATCCTCAACAAAATACTAACAAACCAAATACAACAATACATTAGAAGAAACATACATGATCAAGTAAGATTTATTACAGGGATGCAGGGATGGTTCAACATTCACAAATCAATCAACATGATATACCACATTAATGATATGAAGGATAAAAATCATATGAGTATCTCAATAGATGCAGAACAAGCATTTGATAAGATTCAACACCAATTTATGATAAAAACTCTCAATAAAGTACATATAAAATACCTTAACATAATAAAGGCTGTATGTGACAAACCCACACCTAACATCACACTCAAGAGTAAAAAACTGAAAGCTATCCCTAAAAAGATCAGGAAAAAGACAAGGATGCCACTCTCACCACTCTTATTCAATACAGTATTGGAAGTTTCAGTCAGAGCAAAAGGAAGGAAGAAGGAAATAAAACTTTTACTATTGAAATTTGTGGATGACATGATTTTTTATATATGTATTAAAAACCCTAAAGACTCTACCAAAATACTATTAGAAATAATAAATGAATACAATATAGTTGCAAGGTACAAAATTGATACACAAAAATTTGTTGCATTTTTATATGCTAACAATAAGCTAGCAGAAAGAGAAATTAAGAAAACAGTCCCATTTACAATTGCAACAAAAAGAATAAAATATCTAGGAATAAATTTAAGCAAGGAGGCGAAAGAACTATATACTGAAAACTATAAGACATTGTTGAAATAAACTGAAGAAGACACAAAGAAAAGGTAAGAGAGTCCACGCTCATGGACTGGAAGAATTAACATTGTTAAAATGTCCATATTACCTAAAGTAAAATACACATTCAATCCCTATCAAAATTCCAATGAAATTTTTCATGGAAATAGAATTAAAAATCCTAAAATTTATATAGAAATAAAAAAGACCCAGTAGCCAAAGCAATCCTGAAAAAAATGTACAAAGCTGGAGTTACCACAATCCCTGATTTCAAACTGTACTACAAAGCTATCAAAACTACACTAAAAAAATAGACTACAAAATAATCAAACGACATGGTATTGTCAGAAAAATAGACACAGATCAATGGAACAGAATTGAGAACCGAGAAATAAATCCACACAAATACAAACAATTAATTTATAGCAAAGGAGCAGAGAATATAAATGGGAAAATGACAGACTTCAATAAATGGTGCTGGGAAATCTGAACCGCCTCATCAAAAGAATAAAACTAGACCACTATCTTATACCATACACAAAAATCAACTCAAGATGTATTAAGGACTTAAATGTAAGACCAGAAACCATATAACTTCTAGAGGAAAACAGAGGCAGTATGCTCTTTGACATTGGTCTTAGCAGTCTTTCTGAATATGTCTCCTCAGGCAAGGGAAACAAAATCAAAAATAAACAAATAGGACTACATTGAACTAAAAAGCTTCTGCACAGCAAACAATCAACACAATGAAAAGACAACCTACCAAATAAAAAATTATATTTGCAAATCATATATTCAGTAAGGAATTAAAATCCAAAATATATAAAGAACTCATACAACTCAACAACAACAAAATAACCTGATTAAAAATGAGCAGAAAATCTTAACAGACATTTATCCAAAGAAGACATACAAATGCCCAAAAGGCACATGAAAAGACATTCGACATCACTAATAGGGAAATGCAAATCACAACCATGATGAACTATCACCTCATATCTGTTAGAATGGCTATTATCAAAAAAGCAAGAAATGACACATGTTAAGAGAGGGTGTGGAGGAAATGGAACCCTCTTACATTGTTAGTGGGAATGTAAATTAGTGCAGCCACTATGGAAAAAAAAAGTATGGAGAGTCCTCAAAAAATTAAGAATACAGCTACCATATGATCCAGTTATTCCATTTCAGGCTACCTATTCAAATAATAGGAAAACACTAAGGTGAAAAGATATCCAAACCCCTATATTCATCACAGCACTGTTTACAGTAACCAAGACATGGAAACCACTTAGGTGTTCATCAGTGGATGAATGGAGAAAGAAGATGTGGCATATACATACAATGGAATACTACTCAGCCATAAAAATAGATGAAATCTTGTCATTTGTGACAACATGGATGGACCATGATGGTATTACGCTAAGTGAAATAAGTCAGAAATGACAAATACCATATGATTTCACTCATGAGTGGAATATTCAACCACACAAAATAAATGAACACACCAAACTAAAGAAAAACAAACACACAGATACAGACAACAGAGTAGTGGTTACCAAAGGCAAAAGGGAGTTTAGGTGAAATGGGTAAAGGGGGGATCAACTGTATAGAGATGAATGAAAACTAAACTTTTGGTGGTGAACGCACTGTAGTATATACAGAAGTCAAAATATAATGTTGGTAACATGAAACTTATATAGTGTTATAAACAAATGTTACCACAATTTTTAAAAAAAGGAAAGCTGCAGTGACTCTGTAATATTGGATAAAACTGAGACCAGAACAAAGACTACTACCTAGGATAAAGAAGTTTACTTCAAAAAATAAAGAGATGGATTCATCAGGAAGACCTGATGTGCTAAATAATTTTGCACTTAAGAAGAAAGTGTTATAACACATTTTTTAAAAAAGTAAGTTGCAAGAAGAAATAGATAAATCCACAATTATAGTTAGAGATTTTAATACTCTTTAAACAATTGATAGAACAAATATACAGAAAATCAGTTAGGATATAAAAAATACCACAATCAACTTGACTTCACTGACATTAATAGAACACTCCACCCAACTACAGAAGAATACACATTCTTTTCAAGTGCACACAAAAGACTTACCACATTCTGCATCATAAAATGCTATAAATTTTTAATTACTCAAGTCATACAAAATATGTTCTATGACCATAATAATATTAATAGATATCAATAAGAGAAAGATCTCTAGAAAATCTCCAAATATTCAGAAACTAAATAACATACTTCTAAATATCCCATGAGTCAAAGAACAAATCTAAATTGAAATTTGCAAGTATTTTGCAGTGAATAACACAGCATATAAAAATTTCCAGGCTATCAGTACTTTTGGAAAATCTAAAGCACTAAAGAGTATCTCAAATCAAAGACCTCAGATTTCACCTTAAAACATATGAAAAAGACCAGCATATAAAACCCAAAGTAAGAATCATAAAGGAAATAATAAAAATTAGTGCAGATACCAAAAAAGTAGAAAACAAACAATTTTTAAAATCCAATAAAATTAAAACTTGGCTTTTTGAGATCCTGATAAATACATCTATCAAGGTATTGATATAAGATACTGATAAATATCAGGCAGATGATATAAAAAAGAAAGAAGACACAAATTAACAATATCAGGAATGATGGAATAAATGATAAATAGCTTGGGTATTGGGGAGAAAAAAAGTATAATGAATGATGGGAGATACTACTATAGACACTATAGAATTAAAAGAATAATAAAGTCACCAAAGGAAAATATTTAATTGGATTACCTCAAATTTAAACATTTTTACAACAGATAATACCATGCAAAGAATGAAGACAACCCGCAGAATGGGAGAAAACATTTGAAAAAATCATGTATCTGACAAGGAACTTACGTCTAGCCTACGTTACTTAATGTTGAAAAACCAAATGGCGCTCCTCAGATGAGGATTAAGACAGGATGTCCACGCTCACTATTTCTATTCAACATTGTACTAGAGGTTCTAGGCAGTGCAAACAGGGAAGGAAAAGCAAAGCATAAAGATTAGAAAGGAACATGTAAAAATCTTTATTCACAGCAAAACATGATTGTCTATATAGGAAATCCAATGAATGCTACAAAAAGCTACTAGAATAAATGAGTTTACTAAGGTGCAGGATGACAGATCAGTACATAAAAACCAATTGTATTTCTCTATTCTATCAACAAATAATCAGAATTTCAAATTTTTTTAAAATACCATTTACAATGGCATCAAAAGTATGAAATATTATATTTAAGGATAAATCTGACCAAAGATGTAAAAGATCTATACATTAAACACTAAACAATTCAACATAGCACTGGAAGTCCTAGCCAGAGCAATTAGGTAGGAAAAGGAAAAAAAAAGGAAACTAAATCGGAAAGAAAGGAATAAAATTTTCTCTACTTGCAGTGGACATGATATTATATATAGAAAACCCTAAAGATTCCACACAAAAAAACCTGTTAGAACTAGTAAACAAATTCAGTAAAGCTGTAGGTACACAATCAATACACAAAAATCAGTTGTGTTTCTACTCAGCAAATGCAAAGTAGTAAACTCCTGTTAAACTATAACATGGATGAATCTTAAAACAATTATACTATGAGAAAAGAAACCAGACAGGAAAGATCAAATGCTGTATGATTTCATTTACATCAAATTCTTTAAAAATGCAAAACTACATGGACAGAAAACAGATTAATGGGTGCCTTTGGTAGGGGAGATGGAGAAAGTCCAGAGGAATTACAAAGGGGAATGAGGAAACTTTTGAGAGTGATGAATATTTTCATTAACCTGATTGTGCTGATGGCTTCACTGATATATACATATGTCCAAATGTCTCAAATTTTACACTTTAAATATGTGTAGTCTATGTCAATTACAACTTAATAAAGAGGTTTTTAAAAATTAAACTAAAAGAGAAAAAAGTTCCTTTGAAAATTTAACAGGAAATATTACAATCAACATCTGGGAATAAGCCAGGATTAGATTAAAATGCAATAATAAATTATTTAATTGATGAGAATACTGAAAAGTTTTGGTCATTTACATTTCCTTTTAAAGATCACTCTATCAGAAAAATCTGCTTTATCCAGTTAGGGCTTCATAAGTCCAACTATATTAACAAAAGACTTATTTTTTAAAAATCAACTTCTGATTTTACAACCTAACAACTATAATATTTTACTCTTGGTTTCTGATTTTTAGCATAAATTTCACAGTAGTTTGGAAATTCAATTCTAATTGATGTTCTTCATTTTTAAGATTTATGTGTATTTTGTATCAGGGAATTCTGAAATATAACATTTTGTAATACATAATATACTTTAAATAGCATAAGTAATTCAATTTGCATGTTTAAATCCATCATTCAATGTAGAATGAGTATAAACAAATCTCACCTTTTCTGTTATTTCTGTATTTTATGTTGACCGAGAAATAATTATGTAGTACATAGGAAAGATTCCCAAAGGTAAAATATAGCCCTCTTACAAACTGCCAGGTATTTGTGATTTTTATATGAAACATTGTGGGCTAGAGGCCACAGGGTATATTCAGTGGTATACAAAGTATTTTCTGCCCTCAAATCGTTTGCAATCCAATAGAGGAAATGAAATTAACACATAATAGAAAAATCGGTAGGTGAACAGATAAAAGTAAGTAATGTAATTAAGTGGTCAATGAGTAATCTCAATAAGTTCAGAGAAGCCTAAGTGGTTTGGGATGGTTTCCATGTGACGATGATACAGAAGTTTATCACATGGTACCATAACTGAATATTTACTTGTCAGATTCCCTGTTATAATGTAAACTCCGTGAAAGCAGCGATTCTGTCTTCTTATGAGCTGAGCACTAAAGATGGAGGTGCCTAGTTCAATGCCAGTACACAGCATACACTCAATCAACAGTTGGTGAATAATGTATAAATAAACCTTGAAAGTTTTAGGCATATAGGATTTGAATACACTAATAAGACAATTTAATTTTTGCCAGAGCCAACAGCATTAAGCAAAAGCACGTGGTTGGAAAAGCAAGAGTTATTCAATGAGACTGGGCATGCCAATGTATCCAGAGGGCAAGATGCATGCAGTCAGAAGAGATAGAACTGGAGTGGTTAGTACAACCCCAACTGAGATTGAAGGTAATAACACCAATTAGGGGGCTGAAAATAATGCACATATGAGCCAAGAAAAACCTAAGCCAGGATATGGACAGTGGAAGAGGAAACTTGTTATAACCCAACATCCACTAAGAAAGGAGGAACTCTGCTGGCTTCAGCAGTACATACTCAAATTAGAGTAATACAGAGAATATTAGCATGGCCTCTCAGCAAGAATGACATGCAAATTCAGGAAGCATTCCGTATTTCATAAAAGCAGCATGTGTTGACTGAATTGAGAGGGACCATAAAAATACATAAAAAGTCAAGAACGACCAAGCCCTTCAACTCTGGGTAACAAGACATTAGAGTGGTGCCTTTTCAACATAGGACGGGGGATTCATCTTGATAGGAAAAATATGAGTTATGTTTTAATATTAAACTTAGATTTTTGCACATCAAACAAGTAATTTCAAGGAGAAAGTGTAAGAGTTTAACACAGACCACTGCAGACATCAGAATTACATAGATTTTCTCACCGAAGACATAAATCAGAGCTTTTGGCTGAATCTAGAAAAGCAAATCTGAGTTGTAGTAAACATCCATAATATTGAAGGAAACTGGAAAGAAAAGAGAATGACCAACGGGAGAAGAAGGAAGACACTCAGAATGTTGCAGCACTAAGGAGACTAAAGAGCAGTCTTAAGGCAGGGGCTGATAATAGTGGAAATACTATGAGAAGATTAAGGAGAAGGCTGTGACCACCATGGAAGACATCAGCTACCTTTGAGAACGTAAATCAGGAGTGAACATCCAGTTCTTAATTTTAAAGGAGAACCAATGGTGAAGAATTTGATGAAGCATAATATGTACATAGTACTGCCTCAGGACGTGTGGATATAAAAGAAAATTTTAGTGCTGAGCAGTAACAGCAGAGTAAAATAGGGTATTCTGTGTATATGTGTAAGACCGGGAAGGGGAAGGAGGTGTCAGGAGAGTGGCAACTGGTGCACATTTTAAACACAAGAGAATGTATTAATAATCAGCATCCAAAAATACAATAATTTAATTGGCAGACTGCATAACCAGATGGTGACTTTTTTTAAAGTATTTCTTCCACATCTCTTTAGACCTGCTCTGTCCAAAATGGTAGCCACCAACTACATGTGGCTATTTAAATTTAAATTAAAAGTTAAAAATTAAGTTCCTCATTCACACCAGCTACATTTCAAGTGCTCCACAGTGACACATAGCTAGTGGCTACCATATTGGACAACACATATTCAGAATATTCTCCAAATCTCAGAAATTCCTATTAGAAAGATCATAGTCTTTTGAAAGCATGTAAATTAACTATGGATGTCCCTGAAATGTTTTAGTATTATAATGGAATAATGTATTCATCCTCTTTGGTTCTTCTCCAAAGTAAGCCCAAGCTCATGCATGCACACACACATACAGCATTTTACTATGAAAGACATAAATTATAAACAGAATCCAACTCTCACGAACCATAAGCTTGATTACAAATCCCTAGAAGTACTACGTAGCTGGTGAATGTTTTCTTTTTTAGCTCTTTTTCCTGACACATCAATATATCAAGAATTTTCAGTAAACACACTTCACAGATGGGTTTCACAGATGGGCAGACTGAGGCCTCAAGTGAGGAACACATATTAGGAACAGTTATGAGAATGTCAGTTGCTCCAGTGTGTTTCTCTCTCTGAGGATTCTCTTCTCAGCAGCCAGAGTTCAGTCTGCTCCCACCCCATGTACTTCTAGAGGTAGCATTTCCTTTGCTCTCTAACAGTTGTCAAAAACCTCACCCACGGGCTATGTCAGATGCTAGATGAGAAATCAACAATAGATACTTCCTAGTAGCCGTGTACTCTGTATGCAGGTCGATATTTCATCTGACACAATCATCCACCGCACTATTATGGCATACAAATGCACTTCCATGTCCAGGTTTATATTGCTTTTCTGCCAAGGAGCCAAACAAAAGCTCTTCAAAAAAAGCATCTTCTTCAGTTTCTCCTTTCTATTCACTACAAATGCCATTACTCATATTTATTTACATGTGTTTATTTTTTTTATAAAGTTATTTATTTTTGGCTGCACTGGGTCTTCATTGCTGTGCGCGGGCTTTCTCTAGTTGCGGTGAGCAGGGGCTACTCTTCGTTGTGGTGGGGGGGCTTCTCATTGCAGTGTCTTCTCTTGTTAAGAAGCATGGGCTCTAGGCGCGCAGGCTTCAGTAGCTGTGGTGCACAGGCTCAGTAGTTGTGGCTCACGGGTTCTAGAGCACAGGCTCAGTAGTTGTGGCGCATGGACTTAGTTGCTCCACAGCATGTGGGATCTTCCCAGACCAGGGCTCAAACCCATGTCCCCTGCATTGAGAGGCGGATTCTTAACCACTGCACCACCAGGGAAGTCCCTGCATGTGTTTAATAAAGTTACATTCATAAATGCATCCAGAGTGTGCTCCAGCAAATCATAAAAATAGACCAGAATAATAAAAGGACATATATTTTGAAGGGATGGGAAGGATGATAAACATGGAAAAAAAAACCCAATTAAGAATAACTCCACTTTCCCAACTTTCCACAGTGGAAGACTGGATTTTTCTGGCCTATGACTCCCAATCAGGTTCTCTTTGTCATTTGACGAACTTGTGAGGATAAAGATAGACAATAGTACTCAACAAATTTGAATCATAATTCTTGATGATTTTTTTAGACTTTCTTCTCTTTGTCCATTGTGTTGACATCACTGTACCCACCCAAGTAAACAATATGGGCAGCTACTAACAAAAGGGAACAGTCTCCATGATTCACTGGAATTATTACCTGATTGATCAAGACTGTTCTCACCAACCCCTGTCCAATAACTCACATGATTATCCTCCTCACATTCTTAAGTACTTCCCAGGTCTCCCCTCCTTCATTCAAGAGACTCATGATCCCCTAAGAAGTCTTTGTTTCAGACAGCAGGTTTAGCAAATAATTTTCTTCACCCCATCCCCCACTTCCTGTCACTTCCACTCAGATCACAGCTCAGATATCATCTCCACAATGAGGTCGTGCTTGGCCATCCCCTCTGCAACGAACTATCACTAACTCACTGTCACATCATCATACTTAATTTTCATCACAGCACTTACCATTAGGTGAAGTTATCTTTATATAGGTCCATAATATGTTTGTTTAGTGTATGTCTTCCCTGGTTATAATGTGAGCTTCATAAAAGCAAGAATGCATCTGTTTTGCTTACCATACTGTGACTGCCACATTCTGGGCAGTCATATATCTACTTAAAATGCAGTTGAGTCTCCAGACCCAAACCCTAGTGCACAGTGAACTCAAGGGATAGAGATACACACACTAAATGACACCAGAAGGAAATAATCAAGCATATCAAAATGTGGGAGATTATACACAGTAACTGACTTGAACTCTCCAATACATCAGTGTCACGGTGAAAACAAAGTGGAGGGATTATGTGAGGAAGATTTAGATGTTCAATGATTTATGGAATTGTTATTTTCTTAGAAATGACAATGACATTGTGATAATTTAGCCAAATGTCCTTATTCTTAAGAGATCCATGCTGAATTATTAATGGCTGAAATTTTTAAATATCTGCAACTTAAATTTTCAAATGGAATGTTGAAACTCAGTGTGTGTGTGTGTGTGTGTGTGTAGACAGAGAGAGAGAGAGAGAGAATGAGGAAATGTAGATAGTAAATCTTAAAGGATATTATATAGGTCTTTATTGTACTTGTCTTTTGACTTATTTCTTATGAAAATTTTCAAAGTTGGGAAAAACAGCATTTGAATAAATGACTAGCTAGATAAAAGGTAGCAAGTTCCTATTGATTCTAGCCTACCTAACATCAAGTACTCAGGATGCACTATTGCTCCAATTTTTCATGATAACAATGTTTATTTACACTTATTTAATAGTCTAAGCCATCAGTCTCTTGACTTTTGACAAGTTGTATGTCCTTTATACCACTTGGTTCAATGATAATCCTTATAGAATAAGAGCTCAGATGTCAGGAATTATGCCAATCAATTCATTTCCAATGCCCATACTAGAGTGTCAAACACAGAATGATGATTTATAAATTACTGGAGGAACAAAAATATATGCAGATCAACTGCCCATTTAGGTAAGTCATGGATCTTGAGCATCTAGATAGAGATCTTGGAACTAGTCCCAAGAGAGCTGTCCATGAAAGGGAAAGTAACACTGTAAAATGAAGTAAGTGCCAAATTCAGTTCCCAAATGTTTACACTGCAACTTATGCCAAGCCTACTTCAATCACCATGGTCACGGAAAAGGGCATCTTGCAGTGCCCAACATGGCATAAAGCAAACTAATGAATTCCCATTTCCTTTGACTTTCCCAGATTGCTCACTAGCATACAAAATACAAGAGAGCAAGAGTTTGACTATTTGTTCACAAGGCTGCACTGTCAGTGCCTAAAAAGAGTGCCTAGAATGTGTTAGATACCCAAAAAATATTTGTCGAATGAATTAATGAATCAAATTCCAGTAAAACAAGGGTTCTCCAAGGTATGCATACATCAGGATCACCTGAAACATTTGCTAAAACACAGATTGCTGGACCTTACCCCAGACTTTTTGATTCAGTACTTCTGGAGTGTGGCCCAAGAGTGTGCATTTCTAACAAACTACTACGTAATGCTAATGCTACTGCCCTGGGGACCACGTTTTGAGAAGCACTGCCGTAGGAAATATCTCTTTTAAATTTCCCCTTGCTTCAGAAGGCTGCTGCTGCTTCAGAAACAAACACAGTACTATGCAGTCCTTTTATATAAGATACTTAAGGTACCTCACTGTTTATTTGACCAATAATCTTCTTATGGTATTAGAGAAATATTTGAGTTTAGATTAGTCAAAATGCAGACACTTTCCCATCAATCAAGCCAAATATTTACCATAGGTATTTTTCTCCCCTCCAGGAAAGCTAGAATTCTATATTAGCAGCTCAGCATACTACTCCTCCAGCTCACATTTGTGTATTTGGAAGAAGTCTGGGAAAATATACACTATCTCTTTGCAGCACGATTGCTCTGTGAAGCATGTCTGCCCCCAGAGAAGTCAGGTGACTCGTGCACAGCAGAAATTTAGGTTAAAAAAAGTCTGTTTATGAGAAGCGAATGTGTAACCCAAACTTATCTCCCAGTGACAACTTCAGAATCTGAAAATTTCCAACTCCTCCCCTTGTGAGTTGCTTGAAATTGCTGTTTTTCAAGTCAGGAACACCTGTTTATTGTTTTTCTCCTCGCCCTCCCTGGTAAATGAAGCCGCTAGGAAAACAGCATCTGAAGGTTTTAATGAATAAGACACACAAAGTATTGACAGATTTCAGCACATTATACAACCCTTACCCTGTCCTCCTAATGAGGTAAGATCAAAAAGGAAGAAAACAGTGTGATATTGGGCTCTGGAGTTTGTTTTTAAACAGCTGCAAATGAGCTCAGATCGAGCACCATTCTACTGGGTACAGCCATAAGCAATTTGCACATTGCTGTGAAGTAACACACACAAACATGACTTTGGTAAGTGAACAACTACATGTTTGATGTTCAGCATCAGGCACCCTTCCAAACAACTTTCCATCTCAACTATACGAGGCTCTAGCAATCAAAATTCCACTTGTGCTTTTACCACTGGGGCAGATGCCACTACAAAGCAAAGAAAATCACAAGAACAACCAACCAAAAAGCCTGATCCTCTTATTGAATCTTATTCTACTTGAATAGTTATTGAGTACCTACTCTGCACAAAGTACAGATTTTCAGAACATAAAAGGAAAATATTAGTTATGGCTAGGTGGGATGAGGAATCAGTGAAGGCTTCAGGTGATACAACCTTTATTCATTCCCCAGTATACTGCGATAAAGCACCTACTTTGTGCTAGTTACAGACCTAGGTGCAAATATTTACTTGATGGTCACAGTCCCCATATGTCTTTGTGCAGCTTGGTCTCGTCATAGCAACAAACAGGTCAACAAATAAATGGATATGTAACTACGAGTTAAGAAAAGTACACTAAAAGAAATGAACAGAAGGCCTTTCATTCAACCACCATTTGCTGTACGAGTTCAGTAAGTCAGGTCCTGTGGCTTGAAGGGTGGATGGAATTTTGAGAACAAGATAAGGAAAAATTGAGGAAAGAAGGTTAGTATGGTAGTCTATGTAGATTGAAAACCATGAGGAAATATATAAGATAGAAAATTACAAGTGAGTCTTCAAATAGAAGTGAGATCTTAGAAGGCTTTGAACTCCATACAAGAGAGTATGGATTTTATTCTCTAGTACAGAGGCCTATATATTGGCGTTTACAAAATAATTAAACCATTGAGGGGAGGAAGAACAAATCAGAATATCTATTTACATTTCTTATCTAAAAATTGTAAGACAAAGGTCACTATAGCTTCCTTACTTGACCCATATGTTGGATAGACATGAAATTTTGAAAGGAATCTTGACAGAGCAGGTCATTTCCTTCAATCTTGCCCTCATTTGCAGTGCTTGTATAACTGCCCTGAGATGTTAAATAATGTGAATATGTTTAACTAGTAGAGTTCTTATACTTTATAATAAGATTTTATAATAAGATAAAGACTCATCAAGAACATCTTATATATCACTCAGATGTTTGTTGGTTACCTTAATGAAGAGTATTTAAAAGAGTTGTAGAGTATGGTACTGGCACAAAAACAGAAAGATAGATCAATGGAACAGGATAGAAAGCCCAGAGATAAACCCATGCACATATGGACACCTTATCTTTGATAAAGGTGGCAGTAATGTACAATGGAGAAAGGACAGCCTCTTCAATAAGTGGTGCTGGGAAAACTGGACAGGTACATGTAAAAGTATGAGATTAGATCACTCCCTAACACCATACACAAAAATAAGCTCAAAATGGATTAAAGACCTAAATGTAAGGCCAGAAACTATCAAACTCTTAGAGGAAAACATAGGCAGAACACTCTATGACATAAATCAAAGCAAGATCCTTTCTGACCCACCTCCTAGAGTAATGGAAATAAAAACAAAAATAAACAAATGGGACCTAATGAAACTTCAAAGCTTTTGCACAGCAAAGGAAACCATAAACAAGACCAAAAGACAACCCTCAGAATGGGAGAAAATATTTGCAAATGAAGCAACTGACAAAGGATTAATCTCCAAAATTTACAAGCAGCTCATGCAGCTCAATAACAAGAAAACAAACAACCCAATCCAAAAATGGGCAGAAGACCTAAATAGACATTTCTCCAAAGAAGATATACAGACTGCCAACAAACACATGAAAGAATGCTCAACATCATTAATCATTAGAGAAATGCAAATCAAAACTACAATGAGATATCATCTCACACCAGTCAGAATGGCCATCATCAAAAAATCTAGAAACAATAAATGCTGGAGAGGGTGTGGAGAAAAGGGAACCCTCTTGCACTGCTGGTGGGAATGTGAATTGGTTCAGCCACTATGGAGAACAGTATGGAGGTTCCTTAAAAAACTACAAATAGAACTACCATATGACCCAGCAATCCCACTACTGGGCATATACCCTGAGGAAACCAAAATTCAAAAAGAGTCATGTACCAAAATGTTCATTGCAGCTCTATTTACAATAGCCCGGAGATGGAAACAACCTAAGTGCCCATCATCGGATGAATGGATAAAGAAGATGTGGCACATATATACAATGGAATATTACTCAGCCATAAAAAGAAACGAAATTGAGCTATTTGTAATGAGGTGGATAGACCTAGAGTCTGTCATACAGAGTGAAGTAAGTCAGAAAGAAAAAGACAAATACCGTATGCTAACACATATATATGGAATTTAAGAAAAAAATGTTATGAAGAACCTAGGGGTAAAGCAGGAATAAAGACGCAGACCTCTTAGAGAACGGACTTGAGGTTATGGGGAGGGGGAAGGGTGAGCTGTGACAGGGCGAGAGAGAGTCATGGGCATATACACACTAACAAACGCAGTAAGGTAGATAGCTAGTGGGAAGTAGTCGCATGGCACAGGGATATTGGCTCGGTGCTTTGTGACAGCCTGGAGGGGTGGGATGGGGAGGGTGGGAGGGAGGGAGACGCAACAGGGAAGACATATGGGAACATATGTTTATGTATGACTGATTCACTTTGTTATAAAGCAGAAACTAACACACCATTGTAAAGCAATTATACCCCAATAAAGATGTTAAAAAAAAAAAAAAAAAAGAGTTGTAGAGTTGTCAAATTAAAGATGAATTATACATTTTTTAGAGAAATAAATTCCAATTTTTCAGGCCTCTTCGATGACAATAGATTTAAAATATCATACATGCCTTAACTGTCCCTTGAAGGTAAATGTTAATATTTTAATAACTAAGAAAGTAACTTATTTGGGGAGAGAAAAAAAGCTATGGAAAACACTTTTAGAATATTAATGTTTGGGAATTTTCCCATTTAAAAATTTTTGTTACCTAAGTAACTGAATTATGTCACATAGTTAAATACATATCAATACATTTAAAATTGGGAATGGAATTTTCTAGCTTGAACACAAATCTTCTAAATGAGTTTCAGACTGTTTACAGCCATTCGTTAATATAAAAATGTTTGACTGATTACTTTGCAAGATTAATTAATCTGCAAGCAAAACTGACTAATGTTAAAGAAGGTAGAAATTTACATGTCAAATTTCAGTGAAAAAAAAATCCTTTCATATAACTGGCAAAGCAGATTGAAAATGAGTATCATGACAGTGCAGTAAACAATGTATTCTCCCGTACGTATATTATGAGGCAACTTTTTTTAGTTAATAACATCTATAACAAGTATCAAAATAATCTGGATGTAGTCCAAGATATTCAATATGTTAAAGTGTTAAGCCACTAGTTCCATAAAGTCATGGTGCATAACTTCATCACATTTCTCTTACTGATAATATTAATAATTTTACTAATGGGAATTTTGTACTATACACAAAATTTTTAACTACCTTAAAAGCTTGTTTATTTCATGTTTTGCACGTATTTTTGAAAATTTTACATATGTGGATAAGTTTATAAAACACTAGTACAATAGCATATGAACAAAAATTATAATTAAATAAAAACATTAATGTGTGCATAAATTTGCATAGATAGGCTGCATAATCAAAACAGCTTGGGGAATACGGCCTTACTGAAAATCCTGCCAATGAGGCTTTTTGAGGACAGATCTAATACTCTACAGTAGACTTTACAGAGATGAGTCTGCCAATGGAGATTAGGATTGTCTGGAGAGATGAGAAACTAATGGCAGAGAAGAAAGTCAAAGGCTCTTGCAACGATCCTAATAAATGGGCCTGAAATAAAAGATTCACTTGGTAATCATGAAAGAAAGAATATATATGATAGTTATTGTGACAGGCAGAATAACGGCTCCTCAAATATATCAATATCCTGATTCCTAGAACCTATGAATATATTATTTTAAACGGCCAGAGAGAATTAGCATTGCAGATGGAATTAAGGTTGCTAATCAGAAAACCCTAAAATAAAAAGCTTAACATGCACTATCTTGGTGGGCCCAGTGTAGTCACAAGGCTCCTTACATGTGGAAGAGGGAGGCAGAAAAGTCTTTGGCAGCGTGATGCAACATGAGAAAGACTCAATCATATGTCTCTAGCTTTGAAGATGGAAGGGGCCAACAGTCAAAGAATGCAGGCAGACTCCAGGAGATGGAAAAGGGCATGAAAATGAATCTCCCTTAGAGCCGCAAGAAAGAACACAGCATAGCCAACATCTTGATTTTACTCCAGTGAGACCAATTTTGGACTACTGACCTCCAAAACTATAAAATAATAAATTTGTGTTGTTTTAAACCAGCAAGTCCATGGCAATTTGTTACAGAAAATTGGAAAACTAATATAGGTATTATGAAAGAAACGTGATGCATAGTAGCTGGAGGAAAGACTAAGAAGTTAAAGATGACTCGGATGTTTAAAGCTCTGACGACTCCAAGGGTAAGGTTAACAATTACAGAATCAAAGCAGAAAGGAGCCAAAACAGAGATGGGGAGCATGTTAAAAATAATATTGTAAAACCACCTAGAGTTCTAGTTCTATATTATGCTCTAAAAAATATTCATCAGTTATAATAAAGAAACTGCTCACCACTTCAGTAAAATTTTTAATAACCAATGTCACATTAAACTTTTACAATAAAATATTTAATTGTTAAAATTTTGGAGACAATGCAAAAGAAAGCAGGCATCTGCTTGCCCAGTGATCAAATGCTATCATATATGGAAACCTATCCCAAACATAATCTCAGTATCAAGAATAAGGGTGCAATACTCGCACTAATACTAATCATTGTTTTTATGTTTGACTCCTTTTTTCTCCTGCCTTTAATGTGTTGTATTCCTATAAATAACAAGGTGCTTCAGTACCTAAATTTAATGCACTAATAACTTGATATTGCTTTGGAATAGAAACAAGAAATTATTAAAGGGATTGAAATGGATTACTCTAGTAAACGTACAACAGATGCCTCTTTTCTGTTTTTCGTGTCATGTCCTCTGAGCTACTCATTGAACTGCCTGGTTAGAGGACCAGTGAAAACTGGATGCTATTGGAACCCAACAAGCAAGTGCAACTCTGGATTAGATAATGGGGTAACACACAGGGTTTTTAGATGCTGACAGAACATTTGCTGTTGAATGAACATAGACTTAAGGAGAGCACTAAAATGAACAGTCACTGTGTTGTAGAGCTCTCCATTTTACTTCTTGGCTAGAAAATCTGGGTGGTGTTCAACTCAAAAATTCTCCATATGCTAGTAGCTGGCAAGATGCTACAAGAGCATTTAAACGTATATACTCTCTGACCCTGTAATCATACTTCTAGTACTCTATACTGAAGAACTAATCAGGTGTAGGAGTGTGTGTGTGTGTGTGTGTGTGTGTGTGTGTGTGTGTGTGTGAATAATTTCTACAAATGTTCATTCAGTTTTGTCTTTCTATATTTCCTTCACCCTCCTCCAGTTTCAAGCAATGACCAGGCTATTTTTGCTTCCTCAACTCAGGTATTTTTCAGGGCAAAAAGCAAGAAAAGCCCAAGTCTAGAGTTCTTACTATAGGTGGAGATTCATAGAAGAAATAATGCTAGGTGTGGGAAGGGAGGGAGGGAACAAAATTAAAAGTCAAAGAAATAAGAGAAGTTTCCCCAGACCAGAGTAAGGAGTGAGTACTGTGAGTATTTATTCATATATACACATCTCAGTTTTTACCCACCCAAGGAACTCAGATTTTCAACTCCAGCTCTGCCACTGACAGGGTGGGTAACCCTAGGTAAACTCTGTTCCACACTCTGAGGTTATATCAGTGAATAAGACAGACAAGCCCTATCTTTATGGAACTTACCTCCTCTTAAAAGACAAAATAAAATAAATAATTCATTCTGCCCTGGCAATGATGTAACCCAAAACCTGGAAAAGAATCAGTTTAAAAAAAACCCTCAGTAGTGACACAGATGATGGAACTAGTTGACACGTACATTAAGTCAGCTAATATAACTATGTTCAGTATTTAAGGGTAACCGGAATATAATGAGGAGAGAAACAGATGATATAAGATCTCAATGGAACTTTGAGACATGAAAAATACATTATCTGAAATGAAAACTTCACTGGAAAGTCTCAATAGCAAATTGCACTCTGCAAATGAAAAAATCAGGAAAACTGAAAATACAGCAATAAAATGTATCAAAATAAAGCACAGAGGTAAAAAAGAGCAAAAAAAAAAAAAAAGAAAGAAAAACAGAACCATAGTAAACTGTAGGAAAAAATCAAGCAGAATGGCAGCAAGAACAGAAAAATCATTTGAAGAAATAATGGACATCTTTCCAAATTTGATGAAAATTTTCAACACACAGATTCAAAAAGATCAACAAAACTCAAGCAGGATAAACACAAAGAACACCATATCGATACACATAATAATCAAACTGCTTTAAAAAAAAAAAGCAATAAAGAGAAAATCTTAAAAGCAATCAGTGAAAAATACACAGATTATGTACAGAGAAGAAAAAAAGAAAGAAACATAAATGACTTCTCATCAGAGAGTATGTAAACATAAAGACAACAGAATGACATCTTTAAAGAAAATAAAGAATATCAGCATTTGGCAAATCCCTAATAATAAATCTAGCCAATGATTATCTAGGCTACGAACATTCCAAAAAGACAAACAACTTATCTCTTGTTGGAAGTACACAAACCACATATGTTTGTATTTTTGCCAAAAAATAAGAACCTGAATCACTTCAAGCTTCTAAATGCAAAATACACGGTACATGGGAACGTATTAAATAAAGTTTAATGGTTGCAATCAGCAAAATCCAGAATGAGGGAAATACTACAGAATAAGCAACACATTTCCTTAGCCAAGTAAATCTCAAGAAAATAAAGAGACTTAAGAGACACATCAACCAAATTCAATGTGCAGATTTTAGTTACATTCTGATTTTAACAGATTAACTAATAAAAAATTTTGCACTAACTGGGTATTTAAGGATATTAAGGAATCAGATATCCATACTAAAATATTTATGGTATTTGCAAATTTGTTTGGGAGGAGGTGAAGAAAACATACTGGTATAAATCAAACCACAGTGGCCATTAGTTGATATTTACTGTAGCTGGGTGAAGGGAACATAGGGGTTCATTGCTCTCTGCTTTTATTTATAAATTTTACATAATAAAAAAAATTTAAGAACATGAAGCGAAAGAAATGCAATGTTTTTCATATATCTAAGTTTAAGGAATAAAAGTTATAGGTTCACAACATTGTAAAGCAACTATACTCCAATAAAAATTAATTTTAAAAAAAAAGAATGTTTCGGGTCAGCCCCCAGCAAAAAAAAAAAGTCATATTCTCTATATGTATAGACATATTATCTGTAGTGTTATAGAATGGAAATGGGTAAGAATATAAAAAGGTATACAATATAATCTCAATTTTTAAATATATAGGACTATTTACATATACCTGGACAAGAGAAGAGAAAAAAAAAGTAAGAAAGAATGCCAAAATATTAGCTGTCACTATTTCCAAGCAGAATTATGAAAGATTTATTTCATTAAAAACTTTTTTCCAGGGCTTCCCCGGTGGCGCAGTGGTTGAGAGTCCACCTGCCGAAGCAGGGGACATGGGTTCGTGCCCCGGTCCGGGAAGATCCCACATGCTGCTGAGCGGCTGGGCCCGTGAGCCATGGCTGCTGAGCCTGAGCATCTGGAGCCTGTGCTCCGCAACAGGAGAGGCCACAGCAGTGAGAGATCCACATACCGCAAAAAAAAAAAAAAAAAAAAAAAAACTTTTTTCCATACTTTCTATGTGACTTATTACTATAATTTAAAAAGTACGAAGTAGTTGAAATAGAGACCAAAACAAGCATATCCAAAATCAAACTCATAGTAAGAGTTTGAGAAAATTAAGTCTACCCTTTACTTTGGAGTTGATGAATAAAGGGATAATCCAGAAATATTGTCATGATAGCAGTGCATCTACTATGTCATGATATTAGTGCATCATGATACCAGTGAAAGAAAGCACATATAACACTTTCTTGCACTGTTTTCTAAAAGCACATTGTACGTGTCTCTTTTTTTATTGCTTCCTTATCTCATCATATTAACATTTTAAAATGCCTTTCTTTCTTCTTTTGCTTAAATGCAAGCAAGACCTTTGTATCACAGCACTGACACATAGAAGTTCCCTAAATATATGTTAGAGGAATGAATGAGTTACCAATGTGCTTTAAAAAAATAAATAACAGCATGAAATTAACAGAAACTAGAGGAAACAGGAACAAAACAGGGACTCTCCTTATACCACAAGATCTTTTGATGAGATCTATGAATGAATTGTTTAGGCTTTTAAATAAATATTTATTAAGCTTCAATCTTGTGCTAGGTAGTTGGAGGAATTTTTTAAAAATCAGATTATCTGAGCTCAGGAATGAAGAGGAGGAACCAAGATGGCAGAGTAGAAGGACATGCTCTCACTCCCTCTTGCAAGAACACCAGAATCACAACTAGCTGCTGGATAAACATCGACAGGAAGACACTGGAACTCACCAAAAAAGATACCCCACATCCAAAGACAAAGGAGAAGCCACAATGAGATGGTAGGAGGGGCGCAATCACAGTAAAATCAAATCCCATATCTGGTGGGTGCGTGACTCACAGACTGGTGAACACTTATACCACAGAAGTCCACCCACTGGACTGACGGTTCTGAGCCCCACGTCAGGCTTCCCAACCTTGGGGTCCAGCAACGAGAGGAGGAACTCCTAGAGAATCAGACTTTGAAGCCTAGTGGGAATTGATCGCAGGACTTCCACAGGACTGGAGGAAACAGAGACTCCACTCTTGGAGGGCACACACAAAATAGTGTGCACATCAGGACCCAAGGGAAGGAACAGTGACCCCGGGGCAGGCTGAACCAGACCTACCTGCTAGTGTTGGAGGGTCTACTGCAGAGGCGGGGGTTGGCTCTGCTTCACCGTGGGGACAAGGACACTGGCAGAAGTTCTGAGAAGTACTCCTTGGCGTGAGACCTCCCAGAGTTTGTCATTAGCCCCACAAAAGAGCCCAGGTAGGCTCCAGTGTTGGGTTGCCTCAGGCCAAAAAACCAACAGGGAGGGAACCCAGCCCCACCCATCAAAGTCAAGTGGATTAAAGTTTTACTGAGCTCTGCCCACCAGGGCAACAGTCAGCTCTACCCACCACCAGTCCCTCCCATCAAGCCTCTTAGATAGCCTCATCCACCAGAGGGCAGACAGCAGAAGCAAGAAGAACTACAATCCTGCAGCCTGTGGAAGGAAAACCACATTCACAGAAAGACAGACAAGATGAAAAGGCAGAGGGCTATGTACCAGATGAAGGAACAAGATAAAACCCCAGAAAAACAACCAAATGAAATGGAGATACACAATCTTCCAGAAAAAGAATTCAGAATAATGATAGTGAAGATGACCCAGGACCTCGGAAAACAAAAGGAGGTAAAGATTGAGAAGATGCAAGAAATGTTTAACAAAGACCTAGAAGAATTAAAGAACAAACAGAGATGAACAATACAATAACTGAAATGAAAACTACACTAGAAGGAATCAATAGCAGAATAACTGAGGCAGAAGAACGGATAAGTGACCTGGAAGACAGAATGGTGGAATTCACTGCTGTGGAACAGAATAAAGAAAAAGGAATGAAACGAAATGAAGACAGCCTAAGAGACCTCTAGGACAACATTAATCGCAACAACATTTGTAGGGGTCCCAGAAGGAGAAGAGAGAGAGAAAGGACCTGAGAAAATATTTGAAGAGATTATAATCAAAAAATTCCCTAACATGGGAAAGGAAATAGCCACCCAAGTCCAGGAAGTGCGGAGAGTCCCACACAGGATAAACCCAAGGAGAAACACGCCAAGACACACAGTAATCAAACTGGCAAAAACTAAACACAAAGAAAAACTACTGAAAGCAGCAAGGGAAAATGACAAATAACATACAAGGGAACTCCCATAAGGTTAACAGCTGATTTCTCAGCAGAAACTCTACAAGCCAGAAAGGAGTGGCATGATATACTTAAAGTGATGAAAGGGAAGAACCTACAACCAAGATTACTCTACCCAGCAAAGATCTCATTCAGATTCCATGGAGAAATCAAAAGCTTTACAGACAAGCAAAAGCTAAGAGAATTCAGCACCACCAAGCCAGCTCTACAATAAATGCTAAAGGAACTTCTCTAGAGAGGAAACACAAGAGAAGAAAAGGACCTACAAACCAAACCCAAAACAATTAAGAAAACAGTCATAGGAACATTCATATCAATAATTACCTTAAACGTGAATGGATTAAATACTCCAACCAAAAGACACAGGTTTGCTGAATGGATACAAAAACAAGACACATATATATGCTGTCTACAAGAGACCCACTTCAGACCTAGGGACACATACAGACTGAAAGTGAGGGGATGGAAAAAGATATTCCATGCAAACGGAAATCAAAAGAAAGCTGGAGTAGCAATACTCATATCAGATAAAATAGACTTTAAAATAAAGAATGTTACAAGAGACAAGGAAGGACACTATGTAATGATCAAGGGATCAATCCAAGAAGAAGATATAACAATTGTAAATATATATGCACCCAACATAGGAGCACCTCAATACATAAGGCAAATGCTAACAGCTATAAAAGAGGAAATCAACAAAAACACAATAGTAGTGGGGGACTTTAACACCGCACTTACACCAATGGTCAGATATCCAAAATGAAAATAAATAAGGAAACAGAAGCTTTAAATGACACAATAGACCAGATAGATTTAATTGATATTTATAGGACACTGCAACCAAAACCAGCAGATTACACTTTCTTCTCAAGTGCATATGAAACATTCTCCAGGATTCATCACATCTTGGGTCACAAATCAAGCCTCAGTAAATTTAAGAAAATTGAAATCATATCAAGCATCTTTTTGACCACAACACTATGAGATTAGAAATGAATTACAGGGAAAAATCGTAAAAAACACAAACACATGGAGACTAAACAATACATTACTAAATAACCAAGAGGTCAATGAAAAAATCAAAGAGGAAATCAAAAAATATCTAGAGACAAATGAAAATGAAAACACGACAATCTAAAACCTATGGGATGCAGCAAAAGCAGTTCTAAGAGGGAAGTTTATAGCTATACAAGCCTACCTCAAGAAACAAGAAAAAGCTCAAGTAAACAATCTAACCTTACACCTAAAGGAACTAGAGAAAGAAGAACAAAGAAAACCCAAAGTTAGCAGAAGGAAAGAAATCATAAAGATCAGAGCAGAAATAAATGAAATAGAAACAAAGAAAACAATAGCAATGATCAATAAAACTAAAAGCTTCTTCTTTGAGAAGATAAACAAAACTGATATACCATTAGCCAGACTCATCAAGAAAAAGAGGAAGAGGACTCAAATCAATAAAATTAGATATGAAAAAGGAGAAGTTACAACAGACACTGCAAAAATACAAAGCATCCTAAGAGACTACTACAACCAACTCTATGCCAATAAAGTGGACAACTTGGAAAAAATGGACAAATTCTTAGAAAGGTATAACCTTCCAAGACTGAACCAGGAAGAAACAGAAAATATGAACAGACCAATCACAAGTAATGAAATTGAAACTGTGACTAAAAATCTTCCAAAGAACAAAAGTCCAGGACTGCTTCACAGGTGAATTCTGTCAAACATTTAGAGAAGAGCTAACACCCATCCTTCTCAAACTCTTCCAAGAAACTTGCAGAGGAAGGAAAACTCCCAAGCTCATTCTATGAGGCCACCATCACCCTGATACCAAAACCAGACAAAGATACTACAAAAAAAGAAAATTACAGACCACTATCAGTCATGAATATAGATGCAAAAATCCTCAACAAAATACCAGCAAACAGAATCCAGCAACACATTAAAAGGATCATACAACATGATCAAGTGGGATTTATCCGAGAGATGCAAGGATTCTTCAATATATGCAAATCAATCAATGTGATACACCATATTAACAAATTGAAGAATAAAAACCATATGATCATCTCAATAGATGCAGAAAAAGCTTTTGACAAAATTCAACACCCATTTATGATAAAAACTCTCCAGAAAGTGGGCACAGAGGGAACCTACATCAACATAATAAAGGCCGTATACGACAAACCCACAGCAAATATTATTCTCAATGGTGAAAAACTGAAAGTATTTCCTCTAATATCAGGAACGAGACAAGGATGTCCACTCTCACAACTATTATTCAACACAGTTTTGGAAGTCTTAGCCATGGCAATCAGAGAAGAAAAAGAAATAAAAGGAATACAAATTGGAAAAGAAGAAGTAAAACTGTCACTGTTTGCAGATGACATGATACTATACATAGAGGATCCTAAAGATGCCACCAGAAAACTACTAGAGCTAAACAATGAATTTGGTAAAGTTGCAGGATACAAAATTAATGCACAGAAATCTCTTGCATTCCTATACACTAATGATGAAAAATCTGAAAGAGAAATTAAGGAAACACTCCTATCTACCACTGCAACAAAAAGTAAAATACCTAGGAATAAACCGACCTAGGGAGACAAAAGACCTGTATGCAGAAAACTATAAGACACTGATGAAAGAAATTAAAGATGATACCAACAGATGGAGAGATATACCATGTTCTTCGATTGGAAGAATCAATATTGTGAAAATGACTGTACTACCCAAAGCAATCTACAGATTCAATGCAATCCCTATCAAATTACCAATGGCATTTTTTACAGAACTAGAACAAATCATCTTAAAATTTGTATGGAGACATAAAAGACCCCGAATAGCCAAAGCAGTCTTGAGAGAAAAAAACGGAGCTGGAGGAATCAGACTCCCTGACTTCAGACTATACTAAAAAGCTACAGTAATCAAGACAATATGGTACTGGCACAAAAACAGAAGCAGATCAGTGGAACAAGATAAAAAGCCCAGAGATAAACCCACGAACCTATGGTCAACTAATCTATGAAAAAGGAGGCAAAGATATACAATAGAGAAAAGACAGCCTCTTCAATAAGTGGTGCTGGGAAAACTGGAGAGGTACATGTAAAAGTATGAGATTAGATCACTCCCTAACACCATACACAAAAATAAGCTCAAAATGGATTAAAGTCCTAAATGTAAGGCCAGAAACTATCAAACTCTCAGAGGAAAACATAGGCAGAACACTCTATGACATAAATCACAGCAAGATCCTTTTTGACCCACCTCCTACAGAAATGGAAATAAAAACAAAAATAAACAAATGGGACCTAATGAAACTTCAAAGCTTTTGCACAGCAAAGGAAACCATAAACAAGATGAAAGACAACCCTCAGAAATGGGAGAAAATATTTGCAAATGAATCAACAAAGGATTAATCTCCAAAATATATGAACAGCTCATGCAGCTCATATTAAAAAAACAAAGAACCCAATCCAAAAATGGGCAGAAGACCTAAATAGACATTTCTCCAAAGAAGATATACAGATTGCCAACAAACACGTGAAACGATGCTCAAAATCACTAATCATTAGAGAAATGTAAATCAAAACTACAATGAGGTAGCACCTCACACCAGTCAGAATGGCCATCATCAGAAAATCTATAAACAACAAATGCTGGAGAGGCTGTGGAGAAAAGGGAACCCTCTTGCACTGTTGGTGGGAATGTAAATTGATACAGCCACTATGGAGAACAGTATGGAGGTTCCTTCAAAAACTAAAAATAGAATTACCATATGATCCAGCAATCCCACTACTGGGCATATACCCAGAGAAAAACATAGTTCAAAAAGACACATGCACCCCAATGTTCACTGCAGCACTATTTACAATAGCCAGGTCATGGAGGAAACCTAAATGACTATCGAGAGATGAATGGATAAAGAAGATGTGGTACATATATACAATGGAATATTACTCAGCCATAAAAAGGAACAAAATTGAGTCATTTGTTGAGATGTGGACGGATCTAGAGACTGTCATACAGAGTGAAGTCAGTCAGAAAGAGAAAAACAAATATCGTATATTAACGTATGTACGTGGAACCTAGAAGAATGGTACAGATGAACCGGTTTGCAGGGCAGAAATTGAGACACAGATGTACAGAACAGACGTATGGACACTAAGGGGGGAAAACCGCGGTGGGGTGGGGATGGTGGTGTGCTGAATTGGGCAATTGGGATTGACATGTATACACTGATGTGTATAAAACTGATGACTAATAAGAACCTGCAGTATAAAAAAAACAAAACAACTAATACTGCACTTTCTTTGGGTTATTTGTATGGAAATATGTTAATATAAATGTTTCAGACATTACATGAAATTTCTAAAAATCTTATATGTTCTGGTATAATGTTGTAAGTCATAATTCTAGTTATTACTTTAAAATGTATATCTCAGAAATAACTAAATTTCCTTGTCAATTGCATTATTATGAACTTTCATGAAATCTTTAACCGTGGTCATTTTTAAGTCTTTTGTTATTTACAGACAGTTCTGGCTGTACTCTGACTCTTTTGCAAGTATGTTCCTATAAAAGGGTTTCATCTTCAAGGAATTCATGGAAAAGACTAACAAGTACAGGTTTCTGGTAACTGACTACACTGCTGAACTGAATGAATAAGCATTTTCAGAACTCTAATGGAAAGCTGATGAACTCATAAAAGTGCTAACAAAAGATCAAGATGAAAAAACAAATTAATTACATGGGACTGAGTGAACTGATGAGGATGATTATAATTTTTGTGACTTTCTGTTTGAATAAAAAAAAAAATCAGATTATTTTCCCTCAAGGAGATTAGAATCATACAAGGGAAAAGAGAGAATTATAAATAACTGCACTAACAAGATCATAGGAGGAAAGAGGCATGGATGGTACCAAGAGTCCGTATCATGGAAGAGTACAGAATATTTACATCCTAAAGAGAATAGAAGGGAAATCTCTGTGGAGAAGAAAGTACTGGCATTGGCTTGAAAGATGCTTGGAAAAAATATGTGGTAAAGAATAGCATGAGTTAAAGATGTACACATATGCATTCTTTGACACCATCAGTAAAAATGAAAAAGGCAGAAAGTGACTAGATGGACCTTTAATTGAACCATTAAAAGCCAACAACTAGCCAGATATTCATTAATTCTTCCAGCAAATATTTATTGAAAGATCCTGGGTATCAGGCACCATGTCCACCACCCTTTCTGGTCTGACCTCTACTCGCCTGTCCACTTCAAATGTTTCTTTTCCCCACCACACATGCCATGTCTTAACCCTCCACTTTTCCTCCTCCTTCCCTCTTCCACTTTCTCCTCCTCCCTTTCATCCCTATGCAACTCATCCAATAAAACTCCCCTTCCAAGTCACTTTTATCAGGTAAATTAATACACCCCGCCGCCTCAGATGCTCTGGGTGGGTGCTCCCCACTGCTACTGCCACTATATATCACAATTAGAGACTAACCAAGAACATCAATACCATTTGGTATCAGTGATTGATGTTTGTATCCACAGTACATCAAATAAAAGTCAATAATAATTTGACAGTCGAGAGAACATTGTTATTAATGGCAGGTGGGTTTGTTAAGGAAGTTTGGTAGATAGAGTCCCAGATGGTTTAAACTACAAAAACACTTTTCAGCTCAGCTTGCTGTGGTGAAGACTGGGCAAAGAATGCAGAAGCAGAAAAACATAATACTGTGTGAGGTTTCTTTATTTCCTCCTTTCTTCCTATTTGTAAAAATGGGTGGGGGAGGGGAGGCATCTGAAAGTATCCCATCACACTGAAGTTTTTCTTTCAGAACTCTCACCCACAACAAATCTCAGCAGACACGGGAACAATTTTCTCCAGGTGAATCAGGTCATTGTACTGAGCTTCCCTTTACAGCAAGGTATGCTAATGGCATTTTGTTCTTTCCTTCACAAAGGGAGCCAGAATATCTGCCTCATTTTCTCTAAACTATTCACATCTCAGCTAATGTCAGATTCTTTCTTGTTCTCATGCTTGGCTACCTCCACGTTGTTGACCTAATAAATCAAACGTACCCAAATGTCCCCAAATGTGGCCAGGAAAGAGAATCTGATTTTTTTTTTTTTTTTAAATAAGCACATACTCGCCAATCATTTAGACTCCTTTGCACTTCTAGCGCTAAGGAGACAGTCCCATTATCTCACGATGTCCCCTGTTAGTTCTCTCTGGTTTTATTAAAACCTTTTCTCTTTCATTAAAATAAAAAGCCCCTGAAAAACTACAGTTACAGATTTTCTGCAACCCACAATTTATGGCTGCTACTTGCAACCTTCAAAAGCTTTTAAAAATAGCATCAGCTCTATTATTCTGTATTATGGTAATTGTAGTAAAGATTTAAGAGGCACTTTAAGACTTTTTAGCTCTACAGTATATTTCTGTTCCAATTTCTTGCTTAGGCATTTGGGAAAGAAGCCTTATTTAAAAGCTTTACCCTCTGCCCTCTGATACACAATTTCCCTCTTAACTAGAGTAACTAGACCTCACCACACAATTAGGGAAGCCAGGTCTCCAATTAGAGCTCAGCAAAACGCGGGGCAAAGCACATCCTTCCAGAAGCCCATTCCATTTATATGCACCTGACAATAATCAAAATTTTTCTCACGTGCTAGGAACCTTTGACCCCTTTGTTATGCTTCACATCCCCTTGTTAACTCCCTACGCCTCCTTTGCTCCCATAGGAAATCAGCGAAGATAATCACAAGATTAAATAACTCCAATGCCACTAGTGCTAAAACGTTCAAAGCCATTAATATGACAAACGCCCAAGTGGCCACAGGGATTTATGTAGCACTGAAATTAAACTGACCTCACCCTATCTTCGACATAGATCTGTTCTTCCTAGTTAACCTGTGTTCTTCTCTTGTTGCCTAGTCTAGGATGGTTGCAATTCAGAACAACCAAGGAGGGGCTTCCCTGGTGGCGCAGTGGTTGGGAGTCCGCCTGCCGATGCGGGGGACACGGGTTAGTGCCCCGGTCCGGGAAGGTCCCACATGCCGCGGAGCGGCTGGGCCTGTGAGCCATGGCCGCTGAGCCTGCGTGTCCAGAGCCTGTGCTCCGCGGCGGGAGAGCCGCCGCAGTGAGAGGCCCGCGTACCCCCCCAAAAAAAAAACAAAAACAAAAAAAAAACAACCAAGGAAACAGCTAATGGAATTTCCACAACTGAGATGAGCATTTTAAACACAATTCCCTCCATATACTACCTTGCTAAGGCATTTGTCTTGGGCACACACCATATGGAAAAACCATGCGTTCCCTGCTCTTTCCCTTCCCTCCTTTAGGATTTCAGTAGCATCTGGACAGCACAAATCTGTAATGGTCCCCAACTCTGCAAAGGACAGAGCCACATCCCAGACTTCCCTTCTGACTCAAGCCTTCCCACTGCAGAGCCACAGTTTTTTATTATGTCAACAGTTATCAGCTGGGGAGCTTTTCACATGAACTTCCTCACTGAGTGCGTTTTCCCCCAACTGCCAGCTTTCTCCCAAAGCAAAAGGATAGCTCTATTCCACACCCATAGTAAATAATCTTAAGTGTTCCCCCCTTGTTTCGCCTTGCTCCAAGTTTCCATGTAAATTTCAGAATAGTGAAACACACAGTGATTCCTGCCCACTGGTATTTTATGATTTTAATTTGCTCAAAAGCTCTGAATTTCATTATATTTTCCCACTTGGTGCATGGGATTTTTACAGTTAACAGATGTTCACTTAATAGAGCCTCCTAGTGAGCAAATCAGTTTTCTCCCTCTGGTATTCATGTAACTTTCTAGTCCTGCAGTAGCTGTTTCTGGCGCCTGCCAAGTTATCTGGCAGTGGAAGCTCAAATTGCAAAGTGCAACAGCTTTTTGGAAATGCTCGTTCCTTTAGTCCCACTCATCCCAACCTGACTCCTTCCTCCTAAACACCATGTTGGAAAGCCCCCAGGGGAAAACGTCAGCCTCAGACCATAGACAGGTTTCACTCACAGATGCAAAGATGTTCTGCACCCAATAAATATTTTCTCAGCCTACGGCCACTGCAAATGCCAAAAATTATAATGCACCCAAAATACTAAAGGAAGAGTTTCCCAAACAGCTGTCCCAGGCCAATCTCCAACTCATCAGTTGTTTGGAGTTTTTTTTACTCAAATATATCTCAGGACATGAAAATAAGTCACAGCATTGAAGAAGAGTCTGCATCCCAGGAATACTGACATGTCTGCTTATAGTTTCTTACCTAAATAGGAGAGGTTCTAAGGGTGTCTGCGGAGGCTGTTATTACAGGTCTCCCTCAGTTTACAAACGTGACCTAAAAGTCTGAATATCTAATGTCCCACCAACCTCTTATTTGATTCAGGATATAAAGAATAATCTTTCTTTAAATTGAAGTATTGTTTTTTTGTTTGTTTTTTGCCACACTGCACGACACGTGGGATCTTAGTGCCCCAACCAGGGATCGAACCCGAGCCCCCTGCGTTGGAAGGCAGAGTCTTAACCACTGGACCACCAGGGAAGCCACAAATTGAAGTATAGTTGATTTACAATGTTGTGTTAATTTCTGCTGTACAGCAAAGTGATTGAGTTATACACATTCTTTTTCATGTTCTTTTCCATTATGGTTTATTACAGAATATTGAATATAGTTCCCTGTGCTATACAGTAGGACCTTGTTGTTTATCCATCCTACATATAATAGTTTACATCTGCAAATCCCAAACTCCCAATCCATCCCTTTCCCATTCCCCTCCCCTTTGGCAACCACAAGTCTGTTCTCTATGTCTGCGAGTCTGTTTCTGTTTCATAGATAAGTTCATTGGTGTCACAGATTCCTTAAGTAAGTGATATCATGTGGTACCTGTCTTTCTCTTTCTGACTTATTTCACTCAGTATGATAATCTCTAGGTTCATGGAACGATCTCTCTTGAGAGTCTATTTGAAACCCCAAATTATCCACTGAGTAGCAGAACTAGAGGACAAATATCTTTACAAAGAAATCAAAGCTCTCAACTTGCCAGAAGTCCTCTTGGTTATTTCTTGGTACGACTCCTAAGATTAGGGCTTGTAACAAGTGAAGGATAAAGAAAAGAGATGGGAGGAATTTGGGAATGTCATCCAACCTATTCCTTCTCTGCTAATTGAAGATTCCAAAACATCTGCAATGGACTTACTCCTGTTTGGTTCCTAACAAGAGCTGTCTGGCTATCTAATGTGGTCTTTTCTAATGACCTTATCTAGAATGTTTATACCCTCACCAGCTTTCCAGTCTGCCTGTAACATTAATAGTCTCTGGGGTAGTCATCCTTCAGGACTCAGGCCAATTTTCCCTCCTTCATGAAGTTCTCCCGGATCCCCACCATTTATCCCCAACCGAATTAATATCTACCTTTTTGTATCTGAGAAATACATTATTTTTTATATGTCTTACTGAACAGGTAGGTAAAGTGAGGTCCTTAGCACATAAGGTATTAACCTAATTTCTCATAGATGGCTTAACCCAGAGGCAGAAATTAAACCCAAGTGTCCAGTGTCTGACTGGAAGCACTTTCTACTATCTCACTTACAACCCACTTTATCATCTTTTAATTTTTACTTTCCTTCTATCCCTGATCCCTAATCATTTTGAGGCTTCTTGAACATCTCTTATATAGTAGGGGCTTTAAATGCATTCTTTACTTAATCCTGAAAGATTAAGTCACAGTCTAGTTAGGAAAACAGAAAACACGCTAGGTGTTCCAAACCAAGGGCATTTCAAGTAGGAAATCGGTCACGAAGGCGATAGGAGAGTTGAGAAGCCTAACAGGGATAGTAAGGCTACTCAGAATTGAGCCAAAACAGGAAGCTGCTACCTCAGGGCTGGAGAGATAAGGGAGAGGGCACGTCACCAGAGCCGACGGGTCAACCTCAGTGATAAAAGCTGAAGTCATAACCAACTTGTCTGCTGGGAGCTGGAGCCCTGGGAGAGATGCAGCTGCTGCCAGAGAGGCTGCAGGAAGCAGACAGAGGGAGAAATACTCTAACTTCTATGTTCCTCCAGCCCTCCACTCTCCCACCAGTGGATCCCACTGGCCAAATCCCGCACAAGTCAGCTGACAAGGGAGTCTGCGGAATCAGTGTCCGCTTCGATTTGGAGTAGAACAGAAGAGTGAAGAATGGCTCTGAGAACAAACAGGTAGCACAATAATTACCATCAACTCTACTTACCAGTTCAGGAGCCTTAGGCTGAAAGTGAAGATACCTACCTAAAGTTAGATAACTGATAAGCGATGGACTCTACATTCCAACTTCAACACTGTGCAATTGATTCCAATGCCTGTAATCTTACATTGCCCCCTAATCAATCCAAAGCCCATAATCTCTCACTGTCCTGCCTTCACCCTCACACATGAACTCACAGTGGGTGCTTAATGGGCGACCAATGAATTAGACGTAACGCCAAACAAGCAGCCTGCTTCTGTTCATGTGTGAAGGCCTCCCTATGTGAGTTTCCAGAGGTTGCTGATTCCGTTTAGGCTTAGAAAAATTCTACTCATTTCCCACTTGTTGAAAAGAGAGATGCCACAATGGACTCCTCCAAATCATAAATTTCCATGGAAGATGGTTTTAGAGCCAGTCATAAGTGGTTCACATCTTAAATAATATGGGATACAGTTGTGTTTAACGAGCAAGGGTTTTGAAATTAGACTGAGCTGGACACAAATCTTTGCTTTGCTATTCACAAGCTGTGTAGCCCTGGACAAGTGAACTTCCCTGAGTATCAGTTTTCCCATGAGTCAAATGAAATGAAAATAACAACACCTACCATACAGGGTTGTTAGGTGGACTGTTAGGTCAGTTACATAAAAGAAATAATATGGTACCTAACACACTTCAAGTGCTCGATAAATATTAGAAAAGATAATAATGATAAATGTTCAGAAAAGCATTCCCTGGGGGGAACACAGCTTTACACGGATAGACCAAAGAGTAAGGCTTCTCCTGAGTACTCCCACAGTAACTTGTGCTTCTGTGGTGATTAAAAAATAAGTTGGCAGTAACAAGCTAGCATCCCAGGGTCCCCAGGGTCCATACTATTACTGTGGGGGGCATTTAAATGTTTTTTTAGCTCTTAATCGGCAACAAGTTAGTAACCCAAGACTTACAAAGAACTGTATTTATCTGCATCCACCTGATCAATATTCACTCAGCATGCTTCAGCTCCTAGCATCTCAGAGGAATAAAATAAATTGTCAGTCAGTAGCACAATTTTGTTGTGATGCTGGTAGTAGTAATTTTTTTTTTGCTAAATTATTCACCTTCTCGAAAAGCAATTTGATAAATGTTTATTTCTTCATAATACATTCTAACAACCACTGATTTGTGACCCTCGCTGTGGACTGAATTTAAATTGGAGAGGAGGTAAGGACTCCACGAAAATGCCAAGACAGGGCCACAGACTAGCTCTAGGGCTCCTTCTTTCTTGCTCTCAGAGAGCACACTGGCCTCCCATGGCAAGAGGGTACTAATTGAATTTAAGAGAGTAATAAGTGAGAAGCGAACACAAACACGACCTGCAGTGAGAACGCCAACACCACGGGCTTGGCAGGAGATTCGATGGGACAGCACAGGGGAGCAGACCCACAGCCAAGCCAGAGACCAAGACTTGGAGATGTGTTGACAAGCGTCCTGGGAGACAAGGGGACAGGGAAGGGACAGGGAAGGTGGAATTCTGTGCGCTTCTGGTTTCAGAAAGCATCCTGACCAGGAAACACAACTAAAACATATATGAGGTTATTTTCTTCCTGCTGCCTCTTCTGAATAATCTCTCTCCGCTGCCCCCTGCACTGCCATTTAGAGGTTCCCCGGGTTGAGAAACAGTAAATGCTTCTGGCAGGCAGCAGGGTAGGAAGGTGGTTCGCTCAAGGGATCCCTTCTGCACTTAGTGCTTCCCTATCATCTTGATATCCTTGATGGCAAATGACTGAGAATTTCCACCGTCTTTCCTCCGGACATTTAAGAGGATTTAAATTAAGAAGAACTGCACCTCAGTGTGCCAGGAGCAGCAGGCCAGAGCGTTATTTTCCTTCACACAGGAAAAGTACAGAAGTGAACACCTGCTGCCTGGAATGTGGCCCTGCTATGGAATCACGCCACGGAAATTCCCTCACAGTGAAGGGTCATCACGAACATCCTGACTTTTGTCCAACCTGCACCATGAGGCAGACTGCTCGGGTTTAGCTTGGTTGGGACTACAAACTTCTAATCCATCATTTCCCATTTTCAAATTCTCTGACATAGAAAGTTCTGGGAAAAGACCATACCAAATTCTTTCAGGTATCTGCTTCTGAGCATGAAGACTGTTGCTTTTTTCCCATCAACCACCATGTGTTACACATACAACTTTTAAAATAGCACAGGAGAATTTATTCCTAAGTGAGGCAGGTTCCCGACCTTTTGTACTCATGGTTGCCATAGTTTTAGTGCCAGCCTCTGAGCTCCTGGTGGCTTACCCTTTAGATTAGGGACGTAAGCTCAAATACCTACACAGGTCAGGAAAAATAAATAAATGAGTGAAGCCAGCTAGGTCACGGAGTACAAGGCAATGGTATGGACTGTGGAAAACTTAGCACAGGGGCTCCATTCACTGAGGCAACTATCACTGAGCTCCCAGAAAACTGCCTTCCTGGGGAAATGAAGTCTCAGTATTGCCAGTTCTTCTACTTTTGCCAAAGAACTGCCAAGTTCTTCTAATTCTTCAAAAAAAGCTGGAGATCTAAATTTTATATAAAATTAATTGGCAACAAATTCAATAAAAAAATAAAACAAATACAGCATGGGCCAACAGGTGCAGCTGCAGTTGTGATGTCTAACCAGTATTTCCCCTTCCAAAATCCACGGTACTTTGAATTAGGCTGATTAGGTTGCAGTAAGAAATTCAACCAAATACCTAGTGGCTCTCAATACAACAAAAGATTATTTCACGCTCACATAACAGTCCACAGTAGGTCCAAATCTGTTGGGGTTAGTGGAAATGGAGGATGCTGGGATAGGCAAGTGAGGCCCTGCCCCATATAGTTATTTAGGAAACCAGGTTAAGTGACTCTGCCATCTTTAGTACATAAATTCCAAGGGCACCCTGGGAGTTACTCCATCCAAGTCAAATATTAGCTCCTCTCTCCCGTTCCTTTGCACAGAGGCAAAGGGGGACAGAGAGGGAAGATGGGAGTAAAAGATAAAACCTGACTTTCTCCTCATATGACATTTTCTATTAAGGGTATGGGGGGTTTTTAGTCTAGGCAAATCTGGAGAAAAGCTGGTGCCTTATATCAGGGTTCTTTCTGATTTTTAAAAGCCAACAGATCAAAGATTTCACGGTATTTGAAAGTCTGTCAAGGTATACATACATCATTCTCCACTGTCAGATGGAAAAAGAGATAAAGTTAATAGCGATTGCCAGTAATGGGCATTATTTCATGAACATCATAGAATTAGAGCTGGAAGCTCACCTAATAAATTGATCCCAGCCTCAACTGAAGACAAGTGTATATCAATGGTCACACAACTCATGCGAGGCAGACGGACAATTAGAAGAATCCCAAACCACTGTTTTCTCCCTCACTTTATGTTTTCTCCACACTGTCCACGCTACAATGTAAATCACTTTTCCAGATAGTTTAAAGGAATATTATTGTAAGATGGTCCATTTTTTTTATAGATTTCGAAAGCCAGTAGTAAAATAAAAGGGCAGAGGGAATGTGGTGGACATTTGTCATTTTTCATTTTTTTGCCTTCCCAATACCCTCTCTCTCTTCTTCTGGCAATAGCACCCTGCTTTTCTGTTAAGGAAACACCTCTCCCCAGTTTTTGAATGTTGTTTGACCCCATCTTCTTCCTCAGCTCCTGGGATAGGCAGGTGCACCCAACCTGACCAACCAGAGTACTCCTACCAATTCAGAAACAAACACATGTTCCAAGAAAGTCAAGATTCACAGTTCAGGGATGTTTGTTAGATTGCTTGGGAAAAGAAAAACATGATTTCTGCTGAATCTGAAGATTACAAAGAGGCTATAAAGCCAGGAGCTATGGGCCTAGAGAGTAGAAAAATCCTGCTTAATCATGAAGCTAAGACAGGAAAACAGGTACCCGACAGAAAGGCCTCCATCCTCCAACATCATATGAACCTCTGACTCCAGCTGTATATAACACCAACCTTTTTTTTTTTTCTTTCTTTCTTTTTTTTGGCTTAAGTCAATTTGAGCTGGCTGATTAAAAAAAGTCCTGCTAACAGAAAAAAGTATTGCAAAGAAATCAGATACCATACCCAATGGGAAAAAAAGTCAAAATTGACAACTTATTTACTGTTTGTGAGGAAAGCTCCTTTTAGGAGGAAGATACAAAATGATAACAGTCACAGCAGTAAGTACTCAATAAGTGTGATTTCTGCCAGGTGCTGCCCCCAAAATTTTACATCTATTAACTTATTTTAATTTCACAATCCTGTGCGGTAGGTATTATCAAGACCCCCATTTAACAGACAAAGAACTTAAAGTTTACAGAGGTAACTTGCCCAAAGTCCTAAAATTAGGAAGTGGTAGAGCTAGGAATCCAATCTTCATTTTATAAAATTCAAAGATATATTCCTCATTCCTGCCATTGTAATATCTTGGGAGATATTTCCTCACAGAGAACACTGGTTCAAGAAAATGGTAAGATTTCCTGTAAAATGTTGAACAAAACACAAGTGCTTGTTCTACTCACCTGAAAGATAATAATCTTCCTCAATGAGGATTTTCCCTAGTCTGAAAATAAGAAAACTCAAGTCAGGGCCCCTGCTAACCTACATGAACCTCTGGAAAAATGCAGCCTCATTTCAGGGCTGATCATCACAGTCACCCTCTCAGCCTAGTGCCTGTGTGCAGTGCACCAACTGCAGAACGAGACCCAGCAGCCCTGAGGAAAGTCCAAGTTAGTTAAATTAACTGCTCAACATTAGAAACCTGGAAAGAAACAAAGATAGAACCATAACCAAGGTCTCCAAATGTCCATGGCAGAATAAGGGACAATTCAACCTTCTCCTGGGTCCTTCTCCTCATTCCAGTATTGCTCACACACTCTCAGTGCTATAAATATCTGCAACATGTTTTTACCCCAGCCAGCTGCAAAGAATACAGGAAGCAAGTAGTAATGGACAGACCAAGGGCTTTGCTGATGCCAGCTGTTTGTTCTGCTGTGTGGCTTTGAGCAAGTTGGTTAAATTTCTAAGCATCAGTCTGCTCATCTGTCAAGTGGGAACAGATATCTAATCCACCGGTTGCTGGCACAGTGATTATAGCAAACAAATGACAGGTCTTCCTCTCCCACTTCTGCTGACACCTCAGGATCTCTGCTTAGCTAGACTTTCTGAACAAGGCCCATACTTTTGGAGCATCCAGCAATAGTGTCCCATGACTCCCTGTTTTTGATTAATGAGGAGCATGCAAAGCTCAGTGGAGCTCTAGCTAGGGTGTTTTGATATACCAGTGGCATTCCTCCCTTTCCTCATTTATATTTTTTTTTTTTTTTCTTTGCGGTACACGGGCCTCTCACTGTTGTGGCATCTCCCGTTGCGGAGCACAGGCTCCGGACGCGCAGGCTCAGCGGCCATGGCTCACGGGCCCAGCCGCTCTGCGGCACGTGGGATCTTCCCGGACTGGGTCACGAACCCGTGTCCCCTGCATCAGCAGGCGGACTCTCAACCACTGCGCCACCAGGGAAGCCCACTCATTTATATTTTAGAAGAGCCAGACCAGGCACTGTACATTCAGTTTGCTCCCACAGGACAGAATTGACCTGTAAAGTGAAAATATCAGTGATAACTTTGCCAGAGATGATAGCAATGATTAGTGAGAGAAGGTAAAAAGCACTTAGCTGACCATAGAGGGCAACTGGAAAAGAAAATTGAATAACCAAAAACACTTTTTAAACATCCGGATAAAGTAATAGAGAAGTTCAAGAATCTAGTTAAATGCTATTAGTTTGTATTTAAGTATTTAAGTAGAGAGAAATACCCCAGTGTGGCAAAGAGCAATTATTGCTTCTTGAAAAAAAGAATGAAAGAATAAAAGAAGAAAGAATGGGGGGGGGGACGGGGGGAAGGAAAGAAAGAAGGAAGGAAGGAAGGAAGGAGAGAGAGAGAAGGGAGGGAGAGAGGAAGAAAGAAAAGGGAGAAAGGAAGAGGGAAAGAAATAAGAGGGAGGGAGGGAAAGAAAAAAGAGAAGGAAAGAATGTGAGAGAGAGGGAGGAAGAAAGGGAGAAAGAAAGGAAGGAAAAAGCCAATGTGATTCTTTATTCAGAAAAAAAAAAATTAACTATCTTTCTTTTTAGCATCCTCTATGTGCTTTCTGTGGTACTAAGTAAAGTAAAAACTCATCCCTCCCCGAGTCTTACGCTTAGAAAAAAGATAAACAAGAAGGGAAAATAAACAAATATATGAGATAAATATTTTTAGTTATCAGACAGCTGATGCATTCAAAGGCTACCAAAGTTTATAGGGTAGAAAATTCAATCAGATCTCCACTCCTCCCTTCCCTTCATATCCACATCCAATCAAACACCAAAACCAATTTTCTCCCCCTTCTCCACCTCTCTCCAACACATTCTTTCCATCACCACTGCCCCTCCCATGAGTCAGGGCACCACCATCTCTAGCCTTGACTAGACATTTCTGCAGCCTGACAGCCTCCAGGCTTGCCCCTCTCCATACTTAACATGAAATAGGGGTTTTTTTAATGCAAACTGAATCAGTGTTGAAACCACTTCGATAATGCTGAACAGGTTTCAGAATAAAATCAAAATAACTTTAAATGGTATGAGAGACCTTTGTACTCTGCCTACCTCTTCAGTCTTATCTCCTGAAAACCTTTGCTTTGCAAATTCAAGGCCAAACTGAATGCTGAGGTCTCCTATCTGATCTTTGACACATTCCCTTCTCTCTGTCCAGAACAACCTCACTGTCATTCATTCTCTTATTTCTGGATTATTCCCTATTCTTATACCTGGTTCATCCTTTTGGATTCAACTTTGAATGCCATGGTCTCCTCCATGAAATCCTCTCTGACCCTTCGCACAGACAGACAGGAAGAGAGTTGGTATCCCACCAGGGAGACTCCCCAGAATACTGTATTTACCCTAATCATAATGTTAAGGGAACCACTGACCGAAACCACCCACCCTGGCCAGGCACAATAGTAAGCACTTGTATGAGTTACCTTACAGCCGGAGGTCGAACAAGTACCACCAACCAGAAGAATTCGGGAAGGGTCAAAAGGAGAGAGAAAACACCAGTCCATAAGTCCTACCAGCCTCCCAGAATCCTTCTCGCTGGAATCCATCTTGGCTGAGTGATGTGTGCACCACCAGGAAGGATCCTGAGTCAGAATGATTGGCCAGACGCAACTCAGAAACTAACTCCATTACAATAAAACCGAAGACCACGAGCCATGTGGCAGAGCAGTCCTCCTGGATTCCCTTACCCAGCCTGCTCTCTGCCCACGCGCTCCTTCCCAATAAAGCCTCTTGCTTTGTCAGCACGTGTGTCTCCTGGGACACTTCATTTCCAAGTGCTAGATAAGAGCCTACTCTTGGGCCCTGGAAGGGGTTCCTCTTCCTGCAACAACAATGTTAAATTGGAATTTCTGTTTACTTCTCTATCTCTCCATTAGACTCAAAGATCACTGAATCTGGGAGTTCTCCCATCATCGTGCCTTACAGAGATTCTAACAGACATTAGGCGCTAAGAAAATACTTATTAAATAAATGAGTGGATAGAGTTGCTGGGGAAGATATTTCTAAATCAGATTCAGAGGAATTTAAACATGTACAATGGAATGAAGAGGACTTTCCAATAATTTTTATCTTCAGTAAAGCTTAATAACATGCAAATATCCTTAATGGTTGGCACCAAAAGGTATTAACTGTTTATCACCAAACGTGTTCCAACCTAAAGCTAGGCTCTATATACGTAAGACAGAATATTGGAGGAGATAAACTTTTGGACACTGGAATGTTAAAAAACAAAATTCAACCAAGTACATTTAAAGGTCTAATTGGCTTTATTTAAGGGTTCATGAATTAGGCAGCATCTCATTTAGTAAATAGAAGGGCACTTGAGGGGCTGTGTAAAATGGAAGGTTTTTTTAAGCAGAAGGAGGGTGGGGCAAGAAGAAAAGGATTGTGTCAGGCCAAGCCATCATCCTCCGGGTCTTTATCATGCAGATTACCTCTCCAGTGTTGATCAGGAAATTTCAGATTGACTGTTTCTAGGGTCTCTTTTCTGGGAGAGGCTGAATAAAGTCTTGGTTTGTTGTTGCTGGGGGTGAAAGACTCCTGTTCTTTTTTTTTTAACAGGAAGAAAACAGAACTCATTCTTTCTAAACCAGATTCCTCCATTTTAGTCTGTTCACTCTGACAAACAGCAAAATTTTAAACACTGTACTTGGGAAAAAAATGCCCTAGAGAATAAAAAATATTTGTTCCCCAAATATTAAGTGCTATATTAAGTGACTGAAAAAAAATGGATGCTCCAGGAAAGCAACAATGTTCAGTGGCTCATCACCACAGCATGAGCTCCCACTGTCTTAACCTGACATTTTACATCTTCCCATCTTCTTTTCTTGTTTTTCTTATTATTCATTTCTGTACCCTTTCCAATATCCCATGGGAATATTATATATTCCCAGATAAACCAGTTTTATTTTTATATATATATATATTTTTTAACATCTTTATTGGGGTATAATTGCTTTACAATGGTGTGTTAGTTTCTGCTTTATAACAAAGTGAATCAGGTATACATATACATATGTTCCCATATCTCTTCCCTCTTGCGTCTCCCTCCCTCCCACCCTCCCTATCCCACCCCTCCAGGCGGTCACAAAGCACCGAGCTGATCTCCCTGTGCTATGCGGCTGCTTCCCACTAGCTATCTACCTGACTTTCCACATCTTGTAACTTTTTCCAAAATACTCTTTCCCTTTCCTGAGCTGGTGAACTCACTCATCAATTCCCAATTCACATTCTTACCTCCTCTGTGATGTCATTTCCATCCCCTGCCAAGGTGAATTAATTCTACCATCTCCATTCTGCCATAGCTGTCTATTTATCTCTATTCAAATACTTTCTGAGGACTGTTAATTTCATAGACTGTCAATAGGTCATACAGGAACCAAGGGTTTCCGTTTTCAGTAATTATGAAATATTGGGCTAAAGATGTACCATTTCTGTAGCATTTCTGAGTTCTTTATGCACTGTAAAACTTAAAAAGATATTATGATTTAATGTATTTTTCAAATTTATGTAGTCATGAAATTCTTGAAGACAGGAATCCCTTTCTTTACAAAATAATATGTACGGCTAGTGTTTCCAAAATATTTGAGGAAATGTGGCTTATTTTGTTGTTATCTACATGTCAGTCCCCACAAAGAGTCTGTATGCTCATTGTGAACAGTGAAATAAAATGGAGTCGCTTATGTCAAGGGGTTTTAAAATGGAGCCAAGAGGCCATTAAGGAAGTAGGCCTTTCACATCCTCACAGAGTAAAACATGAACTTTTGAAAAGGACCAAACCACAAGTATTCCAAAAATTCTAAGAACTCCACAAGAATACCTACAACTTGCTCCAGGAAGGGACTTTTGTTTAGTGATAGTCGTAGCAACCAGTAATGTTTGATCAAGACTAGCTTTCTGTCACCAACACCAATCAAAATTCTCTGTTAAGGGCTTCCCTGGTGGCGCAGTGGTTGAGAGTCCGCCTGCCGATGCAGGGGACACGGGTTCGTGCCCTAGTCCGGGAGATCCCACATGCCGCGGAGCGGCTGGGCCCATGAGCCATGGCCGCTGAGCCTGCGCGTCCAGAGCCTGTGCTCCGCAACGGGAGAGGCCACAACAGTGAGAGCCCCGCATACCGCAAAAAAAAAACATAAAAAAAAAAAAAAAAAAATTCTCTGTTAAGAGAATTATGCAGGAATTCCCTTTTTTGTCTTTAAAAATCCCTGACTTTTGCTCCCTAGCGGGACACTATTTGGGTTGCTACCCAAATCTGTGTACCCCACATTGTAATTCATTGATGACAAATAAATGATTTTGCTTGATTGTTGCCTCTTAACACTTTTAGTTTGACATAACTGGTGTCATAAGTGGAATCTCAAGCCACCTCACTGCCATAGGATCAGCATAACCTGGAACCAGATGTGGTACCCACCTGAGCCTTCTGTGCACACCACTTCCACAAACCACCATCTCCTTCAACTGAGAGTCCTCTTAGGTTCTGACCTCCCTCCTTTGGTTGAGGTTCTTTGGGATCAGGTGGGCAATAGTCCTGGGAGATGATCGCCTTGTGGTGCTGCCTCATGGCTACATCCCTATGGTGCGTTCTCAATTTTTTTTTTTTTGGATGCTCCTTTAATTATGAGATTGTTTTTTCCTAAGTCCTCCCAAGAGGATTAAACTCCCTTAGGGAGGTCAGCTGGTTTTATGCTTAAAAACAATGGTCCTTTATCTTGTAAATGTATATTTCAATGGACCAATAACACCAAGGATGACTTATAATTACAGTGGCCATAAGGGGGTTTTATTGAAGTCCCCAAACTTGTTTTCCTGCACAATAAACTTAAAAATCTTAGAACTAAACAAACTGAATGGAATGTTTGCTTTAATTTGGTATTTAGAAGCCTCTAAATGAGTCTATGAATCCAAAATCACTTCCCTCCAATACATAAATTCTAAACTCTCCGAAAAGATTTCTCAATTACATAAGACTCATAACACTTCTCTGTCACACCTCCTTCTGCTATTCAAGGCTGTACTCTACCCTCCACCTCTCTTCCTTCTCTTTACCCTTCTTTTGCTGAATTTCCTTTGTATCCTCAAGACCCTGAAGGCCCCCTCAATCCTCCAGCCCCAACCTTTTCCACTCAACTGGTTTAAATTCATCCCTTTAAATGAAGACCTAATATTGAATAATAAAGGCACCCCTTTAAATGTAGCTTATACACCTTGGACTAAGGCAGAATTACAAATTATAGCCAAGGAATTTCACAAGATTACTGTTTGGCAGAGGAATTTAACATTGTCATTTAAACCTATGAACCTGGGTTTTCCTATTTCTGTCAACTAATTTACATGCTCATGGGATAAGGTCAGGCCACCATCGATGGAAATCTTCAATTAACCATGTCAAATGATAAATCTAAAGCACCAGGAAGAGCAGAAGCCTTCCATGAAGCCATCCCTCTGTCCCTCCCAAAACCTGTTGATGGGAATAAAATCCAAGCACGCACTCAAAGGACTCATGAACCTGTGCATGACTATTTTAACAAACTTGAAATTGCTTTTAAGGAAAACTTTGGATGCCTTTTAGACACAGAATCTACTAGAGCAGCGGTCCCCACCCTTTTGGCACCAGGAACAGTTTTGTGGAAGACAATTTTTCCATGGGGGGGGGCGGGGCGGGAAGATGGTTCAGGCGGTAATGGGCGCGATGGGGAGTGGCAGACGAAGCTTCGCTCGGTCACCCGCTGCCCACCTCCTGCTGTGCGGCCCAGTTCCTAACAGGCCATGGACTCGCAGTCCGCAGCCCGGGGAGACCCGGGAGACCCCTATACTAGAGGTCTTTTAACTCTATGTTCATAAATGGCCTAGATGAAGATCTTGCACTTCTAGTAAAGTGAGCTCAACTTAATTGGGAAACTATGGCAACTCCTGATTTGGTTAAACTGGCCAAACAACTGGTGCAAATCATACAAAAATCAAATAAATGAAAGGCCACTAAAATCATGAATTTCCAGCTTCAACAGCCATCAGCCTCCTCCCAAACTCCTTGGCAAACTAAATCAAAGCCTCCAAACTCTAAAAATGTTTGCCATTATTTACAAAAAAAACTGGTCATTGGAAAAAGGATTGTCTTAACCTAAAACACTTTTAAACAATCCTCCAATGTTAAGCCTTTAGCTCCTCCATGGATTAAAGCTCCTTCAAAGACAATTAAGGAGTTTTTCTGATCTTTCCCTTACTCAGCTGGGTGAAACTTCCCTTATGATCAGAAACAAGGTCATTACTGTCTTAATCAATATATAGAGCCACACTTTCCATGCTCAACCTCACCAAACTCAAACAACGCCTTCCTCAGAGTACTGAAAACATTCAAATAGTGGAAGTATCTAATAAAACCCTTACAGCTTACAAATCCCTTCCTTTACCCTTCCAGCTGGGCCCCCTTCAGGACAACCATTCCTTCCTATTGATCAATGTTATTCCTGTCAACTAACTAGGATGAGACTTTTTAGAAAAATACCATGCTGCCATCTTTTTTTCCTCAAAAGGGAGAAATAATTCTGGAACTCAACTTAGGCTCCATTTCACCTGGCACTACTGAAGACCTTTCAATGTCCTTAACAGTTTTGAACCTTAAACCAACTAAGGAAAATAATGAGAGTTTAACCCTCTTACAGCAAGTTCCTGAAAAGCTTTGGTCAAAAATCCACCACAGATATCTGGTGAGTTCACTCAGCACTCCTGATAATAATTCAAAGAAATCCAAGTAAGCTTGTCCCCAACATCAGATGCTTTTGACCATCTGACCCTTGCAGGAATTAAACTAATTATAAAAGAATATAAGGCCCAAGGTCTTATAATCCCTTGCACTAGCCCTTGTAACACATCCATCTTCCTTGTTTAAAAAAAAAACACAAAACAAAAAAACCTTGGATAAGAATGGAGATTTACCCAGGACTTCAGAGCCATTAGTAACATGGTCATTTCTCAATATCCAGTTGGCCCGAACCCCCACACTCTCCTAACTTCCTTTCGTATGGAAAGCAAATTCTTTACTGTAATTGATCTTTGCAGCACCTTCTTCAGTCTTCCTGTAGATCCTGAAAGTCAATTTTTGTTTTCCTTTACTTGGAAAGGACACCACTTTACTTGGACTGTCAAGTCACAAAGCTATACAGAGTCCATCCTACTTTTCACAGACTTTAAAAGTCAGACTTGGCAGATGTTACTTTCCCATATGAATCACCCATTGGCAGTATGCTGATGACCTCCTCCTCTGCTCTCCTTCCAAGCAAGGAAGCATGTGAATGGGACAGTATTCACCTCCTCGAGCTACTAGCAGCCAAAGGGCATAACGTCTCCAAGGAGACACTTCAATTTGTCCGAACTCAAGTTAAATATGTGGGACGTTTAATTTCAGATCAGGGACTCCTTCTGGACCCTGAGAGATTCCAAAGCATTTTAAACTTCCCGCAACCACAAACTAAAAGACAACTGAGAGGATTTTTAGGGCTGGTAGGATATCATAGAAATTGGATACCTAATTTTTCCTTAGTAGTTCAACCCCTCCACGCCTTGCTAAAATCTGATAAATCTAACCCTATAGAATGGGAAAAGAATGTTCATGCACCTCCTGCCAATTAAAAGAAAGGTTCAGCCTATCTACATTATTCGGACACCCTAATTATCAACTTCCGTTCTTCCTTTTCATATGTGAAAAGGAAGGAAATGCCTTGGGGTCCTTACCTAGAAATATCGAGATCAGCACTGACTCTTTGGCTATTACAGCCAACAACTAGACCCAGTAGTCAAAGAACTTCCTCCTTGCGTGAGAGCCAGTTCAGCCACAGCAGCCCTTGCCAAATCAACAGAAGAGATGGGCTTCTCCTCACCATTTATGTTGTTCATGCAGTCCAAGCTTTATTAAAATTCCCATCACATTCAACATCTTTCTACAAGCCAACTCACCTATCTCTCATGAAATCCTTTTGCTAACTTCGCCCACATTACACTCCAGCTGTAGCAGTTTTAACCCTCCACCTCTCCTTCCTCTGCCTTCTGACAAGACACCTCATGACTGTTTAACTTTGACTGACCAACTACTGACATTGAAAGATGACTTGCAGGAAACTTCTATTATGAATGCCAAACTTCCATGGTTTACCGATGGTTCCTATTTAAGAAATGATGAAGGAAAATATTGCACTGGGTATGTTATTATAACTCCTTTTGAGGTGGCTAAATCGTCTCTGCTGCTGACAGCCACTTGAGCTCGACAAGCTCAACTATAGGCTTTGACTAGAGCTTGGACTTCAGCAAAAGGTAAAACTGCAAACATTTATACAGACAATCATTATGCCTTTGGGGTCCTTCATGATTTCAGTATGTTCTGGAAACCGGGAAAATTTCTAACCTCTGGAAAATCTCAAATTAAGAATGGATCCTTCATTAATGAATTACTAGATTCAATCTAACTTCCATCTGCCTTGACCACTGTCAAAGTTCCTGGACATTCAAAATTAGACTCAGAAGAAGGTGAAGGCAACAATTTGGCTGATTAACCAGTGAAGCCTGCCTTGAAATCTATCAAAACCAAGGCTCTTATAGCCAACATTAATTACCTCCTGACGGAAGATGTAAAATTCATTATTAAGGATGTGACCGATCTATGGCACCTCACAAGGAAAATCTTTATTGGGCTGACAATGATTACAGTTTCAATCCACTGAACAACTTATGGTCTGGCCCAAATAAGAAACCTGCCTTGCCAGAGTCCATTAAATGACCCTCATGGAAATGGCTCATCAGATGACCCACTGGGCAGTTGATAAACTTGTTTCACAGAACAACAGATGGGGATATATTTCTAGGGCTGTTCAAGAGGCATGACTGGTTTGTACTGTATGTCTTAAATACAGTCCAGGGAAGACTATCCACACAGCTCCTGGACATTCTGACTTACCTAAAGGACCTTCTAAAGTATGGCAAATGGATATTATCCAGCTGCCCTTCTTGGCTGGAACATATTCCTAAAACCATACCTATCAAAGAAATCATAAATAACTATACTCTTGGTGATGTACTATGTACCCCTTCTGGTTACACCTTTGTATGTGATTACAGAGGAGAACCATGGGTTTATGAATGTCTAGACAGTTGGCGCATGGCTGGTCAATGTCTTTTGGGCTACCATAGTATTCCATTTCAAGTGTTAAAGAAAAAACCCAAGTAAATAAAACGTGACAACCCTCTTTTCAAACCTCATCTACTCTGCATTGATTACCAGTGCCAAATAATTTGTTCCTTGGATTGGTGTGATCCATAATGACCTATTGATAAAAAATTTACCCCTAACTGTAGCTGAATTAGCAAACCCCACTGCTGGAGCCTCGGCCCAGCAGCAACAATCCTTGGGTTCCCTAGCAAGGAATAACACTCTATTATCTCCTTGCAGAATAAGACAACATCTATGCCATAACCAATACCTCCTGCTGTACCTGGATCAATACTTCTGGTGAATTAGAACTTGAGAAAATTAGAAAAATACCACAAGATCTCTCCATTCCCATGTCTTTTAATGGCACCCTCTGGTTCCCTATTGATGTTTTTAGCTGGCTTCCTTTAGGTAAAGGCAATTGGTTAAGATCAGGATCTAAAATATGATCGGTGATAATGTGGGGAATTTTTTCTATATGTACCTGTGTTTAAACTTCTTATACTACTACTTACTCAGTTCTTCTCCAAAAGCTCTACAACCACCAAGATTACAGTCACTCAACAGGCTGAAATGATAAATAAGGCGTATTCATCTAAACTTCCTGGTGGCTTAATGAAGTTCCCAGGCAAGGAAACTACCTAACAACCACTTCCTGACTGCTTTCTTTTTGCTCAAATGTGGCCTAACCCTTATGACACTGACTCCTTGAAATAACCATTAGAGATTTAAAAATTACCCCCACGTAGGACATGACTTTCAGGAACATGTTCATCCCAGCAACACAGGACTAAGCTAATCTATGCTTGGTCAGCAATGCCTTCAGAGAAAGATCCAGATCCAAAAAGCTAGACGTGAAAGATGAAATAAAATTAAGTCACTTATGTCAAGGGGTTTTAAAATAGAGCTAGGAGGCCATTTAGAAGTGGGCCTTTCGCGTCCTCACAGGGTGAAACATGAACTTTTGAACTGGGCTAAACCACAAATATTCCAAATATTCCAAGAACTGCACAAGAATACCTGCAACTTGCTCCAGGTACAGAATTCTGCTTAGTGATAGCCTTAGCAACCAATCATGTTTAGCCAAGACTAGCTTTCTGCCACCAACACCAATCAAAATTCTTTGTAAGCCAAGTACGTAAACAGTCCCGTTTTTGTCTTTAAAAGCCCTGACTTCTGTTCCCAAATCTGTGTACTCTGAATTGCAATTCTCTAATCCCAAATAAGTGCTTTCGCTTGATTATTGCCTCTTAATATTTTTAGATTGACATCATTAAGAGTAGAACCCATTTCGTATTGGTCTCTGCAACTTCAACAACCAGGACACAGTAGTTAATGACTATCTCTGGAATTACTTTAGAGAAAGATGATAAGGGTGCTGGGGGAAAAAAGGTAATAGGGATGGCCAGCCCCATGGATCTCTCATGACAGAAGGAAATACACACTTACGTATACCTATATACCCACGCAGACAAACATAATATGACTTAGTTGCAAGTTAAATCCAACTCAAACTAACATTTACAAAAGAGAAATGTGTTGGCCATGCACCTGAATATTGAAGTAGGTTACAGAATTGATGAAAAGCCCACAAAAATCTAGGACCTAGGGAAAAGAATGAGCAACTCCAAGCTGTTGGGACACATATTCTCTCTGTGTCCATCTTCCACTCATTCCAACACTGTTTCTCTTTGTATTTATGTATCCTCCAACTAAAATAGGTTAGTCAGAATGGCAGGAACCCTGGGAACAGTAGCCAAACAAGTACCCTTATTGGAAAGCGGGAGCCTCCTTCTCCCAGGGTCTATATACCAATATCATGTAAGCATTCTAGTGGTCTTTGCATGGTTCATGAGCCCATGCTTAGGATCAATTTCTGCTGCCAGGGAGATGGATAACAGAACCAAGCCTGACCACAGTTCCAGCCATTCCAGTGTTCAGGAGCCTAGGTGCATTACCCAAAAAAAAAGGAGACAGAAAGGCTTGATGAGCAGATCAGCAAAGAGCTACTACCATTCCCTCTAGTTGATTAAACATGGCCCAACTAAAAGACTCTCTGGACACTTTACCCTTGGTGACACAGGAAGATAACATTTTACTGTTGTTGTGGGAAGAGCAGTGCCTCACTTTGTGTTTTGGCTTCAAGCATCTCTCTCCCACTGTGAAGGAAGAAAGTTTCAAAAAGCAAAGCAAAGGGACATAGAGAATATATACTTAGCTTATTAAAGCGGAAATATGCTGAGCATGACCTTAAAATGCAAATATCTGAACCCTTTGAAACCCCTGGAAGCTAGGTAACAAGAGAAACACCTGTCTGATAGCTTAACCATGTCAAGTTATGTCTTTATTTCACATGTCTTTTTTCTGGTAGAAACACAATTTGACCTCCAGACTACCCATAAAATTTGGACAAAAAATAAGCCAAGTTATACACAAGACTGTTACAATCAACATAAATCTAACATTACTTAATGCTTATCTTTTCCACTTTACCAGGAAAAAATTTGGAAGAAGCACTGGGATTTTGCTTTTCTCTACTGCTTACCTAGAATTTTCCAGCCATCAATGGAGTAGAGTTTAATTTTTCTGAGAGATAGAGAAAAATGAAGAATTAAATTGTAATTAGAAAAATTGCTTCAATTAGAATTGCACTTCAAGATGCTTGAATGGATGGGCTAAATAAGTTCAGGCATCCATTAGTTTCCAAATTGAATTAAAATATATTGAGTGCTAATTCAAAAGTCTAAAGGCAGCCAGCTGGAACAGAATGGGAATCATCTGGGTCTAAAAGGGTAGTGCAGACAACACAAAGCAAGGAAAGATGATGGCATTTTTTGCTGACCTGAAAGAACAAAACAGAAATCTTAAAAACTGCTAGTAATTTATTACAGCTCATTATACTAATATTATTGCTGTTTACTCCAAGCCTGCATTATGGGGGGTTCCCCTTTGATTCTGCACAGCACAACAGCCCAGTCCTAACCCTCCTTTCTGCTCCTTCGCACAGCCTTTTTTCTCTGCCATTTGCTGTATGCAGCAGAGATGACCTGTGGTAATTGCTGAAGACATTTTCACCCACATTTTTTAGCAAATGTAATTTCCTTTTGATGCAGCCACATCCTCTCCCCACCCTGCTGTGACAACGAACTCCAATAATCATGCGACTAACATTCAGATAGAGATCAAGTAATGCGGCCAGCTGTATCACAACTTTTGACTTTCAACTTTGTACTTACTTGGGTGCACATATTACCACATTTGAGGAAATGAAAAACATTTTTTCCTCTAATGAAAATAGCTTTTGGCCTGGGGTGAGGCTGGTGGAATTGTCCTGAGTTTAATTTTTTTTCTTCATATAATTTGGCTGTAACAAAAAAAAGTGAATCCTTTTCTGTAACACATTTTCAAAGGACCTCACGGTTAAAATACTCATTATTTATAGACTTGAAGAAATAGTCCTTACTTTTAAGTGTCCACCAAATACTGTGAATCTTTAAATTTTTTTTTTTTTGAAGGAAGGGAAGGTGATAGAAAAAAGAAGGAGGGAGAAAGGGTTGCATATCATCAAGGAATATATAACAAATTACTCCAAAACTCAGAGGCATAACCATTTGTTATGCTCATGGATTCTGTGGGTCAAAAATTCAGACAGGGTTTGGAACTAGCAGATGCAAACTATTATATAGAGAATGGATAAACAACAAGATCCTACTGTACAGCACAGGGAACTACATTCAATATCCTGTAATAAACCATAATGGAAAAGAATATGAAAAGGAATGTATATATATGTATAACTGAATCACTGTGCTGTACAGTGGAAATTAACACAACATTGTAAACCAACTATACTTCAATAAAATAAATTTTTTAAAAATTCAGATAGGACACAACAGGGATGGCTTGTCTCCTCTCCCAGTCAGCTGAAGCCTCTTCTTGAAGACTTGAAAGCTGATGTATGGAAGCATCTGAAGGCTCACTGACTCAGCGGTCTGGCAGTCAATGGTGGCTACCAACTGGAGAACCTAGATGCGGCTAGTGTCAGTTGGAATACATACCCATGGCCTTTCTGCTTGGCCTGGGCTTCCTCACATAATGGCAGTATGAAACCAATATGATGTCTCCCAAAAGACCAAAACATGCTATGCCTTTGTACCACTTGCCCAGACACCCAGTAAACTGATGGGCTAACATCTCCTTGGAGACCAGCCAAGAAACAGAGTATATCACTTGAACCAAGGTCACTCCCCACATGATGTCATCTTGGGAAGGAAGAAGAAAGGCTGCTTAAGAAGAAAAATAGACTTGATAAGTTCCTGAACTTTGAACTGACTGAATATTTACCCAAAGAAGATTGTTTTATATCTAAAGAGTTTGAGTTCATTTTAAACATGAAGCTTAAATATTTTCTGTTGTCAGCAGAAATGGGAGTCCAAGAACAAGATGAGATCAGTTATAAAAATCATAAAGAAAGCCACTTTTATTTTGATATCTGGGTTGAAATACAGACATTCCTCCTAAACTAGGAATTTGTTTAAGTTTTCAATACGTTAAGAAGTTAGCTCGGGACTTCCCTGTTGGCGCACTGGTTAAGAATCCACCTGCCAATGCAGAGGACATGGGTTCAATCCCTGGTCCAGAAAGATCCCACATGCCATGGAGCAGCTAAGCCCATGCGCCGCAACTACTGAGCCTGCGCGCTAGAGCCCATGTGCCACAACTACTGAAGCCCACACGCCTAGAGCCCATGCTCTGCAACAAGAAAAGCCACTGCAATGAGAAGCCCGCGTGCACTTCAATGAAGAGTAGCCCCCGCTCACTGCAACTAGAGAAAGCCCATGCGCAGCAACGAAGACCCAACGCAGCCAAACAAATAAATACATGAAGTTTCTTTAAAAAAAAAAAAAAAAAAAGTTAGCTCTTCCTTAGACCATAAGCTACTTGAGCTGATGACCTGTGGTTCCTTTCATCTATTTAATCAATTGTCAAAGAAGAGCTACCATGAGCAAGGCATTCTAGTAGGCACTCAAAATATAGAAAAGAAGGGCACAGTCCCTTCCCTCAAGAAGCTCAGAGTCTATAATATAGAAAGAAAGCAAACAATTCTTTTAATAGGGGAGCTCCATTGGTCCATTCACACCAAAAGAAGATCCTGTACGTGGTTTTAAAACTTCAGGAGAATACACTACCAAACGTAAGGTAGATAGCTAGTGGGAAGCAGCCGCATAGCACAGGGAGATCAGCTCGGTGCTTTGTGACCGCCTGGAGGGGTGGGATAGGGAGGGTGGGAGGGAGGGAGACGCAAGCGGGAAGAGATATGGGAACATATGTATATGTATAACTGATTCATTTTGTTGTGAAGCTGAAACTAACATACCATTGTAAAGCAATTATACTCCAATAAAGATGTTAAAAAAAAAAAAAAAAAACTTCAGGAGAGAATGAAAGAATCATCACAGTTGTTTGCGAATTAGGAAAATTTGTGCTAAACACACAAATGGTTTATTATTATCTACTTAGCTCAGTTAGTGCAGACTAGCAATAAAGTCAGGATAGTGACAGTGAGCTCTGCACATGACAAACTATGCCCGAAAGCCATAAGCTGCATTTCTGTTTCCAGTCATCATCTTGAAAATGCACGATTAGGACTGACTGCCAAGGGTATATGGTTGAAAGGCACTCATTCTCTAAGAAAATATCTCAGTACTTAAGAGCTTCTGACTGTTGCTCTGTTCCATCAAGCTAGGGAGATGGGAGAGATGTCAATTATGAACCATTTTGGAAAACTGGACGTACTGTATTTTACCAAATCTAAGACATCAATTATAAGATGCTCCACTATTTTATTTACCACCAGGAAATACAAATGGTGTCAAATAAATGATGACACTAAGCCGAGACATTCTCACATCCCAAGTTCAGAGATGTAAAATATATGACAAAAATCTCAGCTTATAATCAATAAAATATCGTATCATGAGAAGCCCTGATAGATCTCCAGGGAGAAATAATGAGGCAAGTTCTTCAGACAACTTCACAACAGAAAGTCTTCAAGAAGCAGAAATGATGTTCACTAGCTTCAGGATCCACACTCCTTGTCATGACCTACAGCACAGCCTGGCTCTTCTGGGCCACCCTACCCTTCACCTATTCTGCTCCAGCTGCTTGATGGCTCATTCTGCTGTACTTTGTTCCCTCCACCTAAAACTCTCTTTACCCAGGGCTTCACCAAGAGGTATGCTTCATCTCATTCAGGTTTGCGATCAATTATCACATCCTTTGATCATCCCATCTAAATATCCCTCTCTCCTATAACAGTTCTTATTTTATAGTCAGCTTTACCTTTCTACATGACACTCTACGTCTGGTGCTTATCCTTCCTAAAATAATTATACATTTATGTGTTTTCTTGTTTATTTTCTATTTCCCCCCATGGATACAAGAACTTCATTAGGGCAGGGAAACTGTCTTTTCTCAATGTTAAAAGAATGCCTGACATACAACAGACATGACATAAATGTATGTGAATAATTGACAGTCACCTAAAAGTAGACAAAGAGCTAAAATGTTTAACCCAATCCTGAGGCTCTGATTAGCATAAATAGAGAAAGAATGTTAAATATGAAACTGGGTGATGCTATTTGAGTTACCCTCCAACAAAGCCCCTAGAATTTATTCTCAATTTTTTCAAGGTTAGAGATAATTAGAAATTGAAAAAGCAAATCTAGAGTTGCAACATAAGGGATACCTATTGAGCCAAATTAAAAACTGTTAATACCTGTGTATCGAGTTTTCTTCTCATCCCCACCAAGGGACTCAATATTATTGGCTTTGGGAATAACCAAGTCATCACAGATAAAGACAAGAGAGATGACCACAAAGTGATAACTTTTATTACCGTGGAATGACAAGGATCATTTGAGGATCAGGAAAATAATATAAACAGACAACAAGGTGCCCCTAAAAGGTGCCAGGACCATCCTGAGAGCAATAATTTCCTAAGTGCTTACAGGTACCAGTTAAGTTGTCAGAGAATGACTTGGGTGGGCTAACTCCATTCATTTCCCACCATTTTCTAACTTTCCTTAAGTCACCTAATTGGTTTCAGATATTAAGCAGTTTTAAAAAGGGCACAAAAAGGAAAAACAAAAAAAAAACAGAACAACTCGTCAGTGTGTTAGAACAAAGGAGAAAAAGAAAAAGTAATAACACTAATCTCCAAGCCCCCTTCACCAACTCCTCCATCCTTGGTTTCAAGAATTGGGCATGTCATGTTTTGGGATGAATGTAGCTTACAGTGAGCCTCATGTTATGATTCTTCTAGAAACATCTTTCCCATCCCTGGAGGAGCTAAAGAACTTGAGTAGAGTCTTGGGGCTTTCTTTTTTAATGTATTTGATATAATAAAAATTTCAAAAACTCTAGTCTGTATCTAGAGTTCAGAGAGTTTAAAGGGACTCTCACAACTTCTTCAACCTGAGCGGAACCAGCTTCTGCCTGGTGCCTCTCCTCCGAAGATCATATACCAGAAAGAAAGGTAGGGAAAATTCCTCTGGGGTTATTTCATCCTAAGACCCAGAAGAAAAGACAGAGGCTTTCTTATAAGTTTTCTTATACAGAGATTTAGGAATAAAAGCTTAATAGATGACAGCATTTCTCTGATAGCATACTGTTGACTGGCACAAAGTTATTTTCAAATTCATTGGACTATCTGCAAAGTCACCATCAAGAGCCCTGGATTTGAAGTATGACTAATTCGTGTTCTTATACCAGGAGAAAAAAAAACTATAAAAGAAAGTTCTCATAAAACTGGGCACGGGGGTGTGGGAGGTGGGTGGGCAATGTGGGCTTAAACAATTTGGCTTCAGGGTGAAGTACAGTTTGCGGGGAGTTGGAAGGTATACTGTTGTAGTTTATCTTATGACAGGGCCGAAAGTAAGCTTATCACACGAGATGAATTGTGCCGAAGCACAGTAGTGGAGGGCTGCTGCTCGCTCAGGCAAAACAGCGCCGTCTGTCCTGCTGTGGTAGTTTTTATTAAAGCATTATCTAGGTTTACATTTTAAGACTTGTTTTCTTATCATTTTAGAAATGCCAAAGCAGTAACCTATGTTTTTATTAATTATACAAGCAATAACTGGCTTTCTTGAGAACCTGCCGTGCTTCGTCCTTGAGCGCAAAAGCAGCACAAAGTTTCCACCATTGCTTTGATTACACTGAAGTAGCACAAGGACATTTCCTTGCGTTCCCACCACTCTGATTATACTGAGGACATCTCATGGATCAGTGCCCAAAGCACTCAACGCTTCTTCGCAGGCCTCCGGTTTGTCACGGCGGGGGCGGGGGGGGGGGGGGGTGCTCAAAGCAATCAGGACTGTTTGCAGTTCTGGCTTATTCGCCAGCCCCCAGTTTGCTGGGGGGGGGGGGGGCTCATGGGTCACATCTCCTTTCCATGTCCTCAGTTATTCCATTACAGTATCCAGTCACTGCCCGGCTTATCTCCATCTCAGAGTCCTGTTTCTCCCTAAAGGAGAAGGGGAACTAGTGCTTTGTAGATGGGTCTCTCATAATCTCTTAATTGCAATTATTCAGACACAAAGAGAAATTCAAGTAAAAGCAACCACAATAATTGGCACGCTTTCCATTTTGAACACAAAGACATGTTCCCAGGACCACAGAGGTGGTAAATAGCAAAGCTCAAAGCCAGTACATCTCTGTGGTCTTCTCCCTGAGCTTTCATGTCAAGGGGAAACACATGAGAGTAAAAAGGTCAAGGGCAGGGGACAAGGAGGTGGACACAAGTGGCCTGTGACATTACAGACCATGGTTAACAACTCAGAGCTCTACTGGGGGATGGAAGGATTAAGAAAGAGGGGTTTCAATGATTCAACCAGATTTTAAGTGTTTCAACCACTTCTAAATCTTCAATGCAGACTGGACTCTAGGGTGTTTGCTCAAGAGCCTTCAGATGTGTCTTAGAGAAGGGACAGGAATGAATCTTAACTACCACCTCCCAAACTTTTTTTTAATTGTTGGAAAGTGATATTATTATTACTATTAAAAATTAATACTGGGCTTCCCTGGTGGCGCAGTGGTTGAGAGTCTGCCCGCCGATGCGGGGGACACAGGTTCGTGCCCCGGTCCGGGAAGATCCCATGTGCCGCGGAGCGGCTGGGCCCGTGAGCCATGGCCGCTGAGCCTGCGCGTCCGGAGCCTGTGCTCCGCAACGGGAGAGGCCACAACAGTGAGAGGCCCGCGTACCGCAAAAAAAAAAAAAAAAAAAATTAATACTATATAGAAAAATGAGGAGGATTACACATCAAAAAATAAAGATTAGGTTTGTGGGGGGAACTGGGGAGTTATTATTACAGGCATCTTTTATTTTCCACATTATGTATCTTTCTAATGTTTGACTTCTTGACATTCAGCATATATTACTTTTATATTTGGGGAAAACAAGGTGGTTTGAATTTTTTAATCACTGCAAGAAAATGAAAGATCACGAAAAAACATTTACAATGCAAGAGTCATTAAAGAAAAGTAAAAGATTTTGAAAGTTTAAAAACAGAAGGGAAGACATTCGAGCCAAGGAAAAAGAACTGGTGTTTTAATTAACAGTCCTCGCCTCTTTCATTTTCAGAAAAATAGATAAGGTACAGTGAGAAGGGAGGAAAGAAGCCACTTTCTTATTACTTGGAGGAAGAGGATTCAAAAAGAACAAAGCAGCTCATTGACAGGTCTAACCACAGACGTAAGAAGGGGGAGAAAAAAAAGGAGAATTTGGAATCATAAGCATTTGTTTTATCTGTCACATTTCCTTCTTCACGGAGGCACAATGAATTTGCAAGCCAGCTACTAAAAAAGAGTGGCCAAGTAAAATAGAGAGAGGGAATGGGAACCATCTATTCCCCCTAGGAACGCAGTCAATTAAATGCAGCCTGGAAGGGATCTAATCTAATATCAAAGAGGCTGTCAGGGGATCAGTTCCCCAGAGTGTAGGGTTAATGATGTAGAGCAGGGCAGCCTGGCCAGGAGCAGAGGAAAAGAAACTCACCAAGATCAGGTGTAACTAGAAAAGACCAAAATAAAATAAAATAAGCATTTCCAAGAGTAATGGAGGACCTTGGGCAAAACCTTCTGCAGACATGTCACAATATCCTCTGCTTGCAGCAATCCTCAAGGGGTTGGGTTCTCCAAGATTTAGCATGTTTCACTGTAAATCGAAGTTTTTTGCCTAAAATCATAATCAGCATTGAAGAATGACCTCCCTTGATATCATTCACAAGTCCTGGAGTATTAATCTAGTAGACCCCAAAGTAAGTCCCTCTTCTACCCAGGGTTCAACTGAAAGCATCGTATTAATCCTGAAGTTTTTATAAAAAAGAGCTCTGAAATGAAGGTTACTGGTAAAATTGTACCTAGAAATCTGAGTGTAAGTTAATTACCTACCAGCCTACTGTCCACTTTGGCAAAAATCAGTGACCAACACAAATGGAGACAAGGTGAACTACTAAATGCTAGGCCTTCGCTAGCTGTGGTCAACTGAGCCCTCTTTCTAGAGTGCTGTGAATCTGTGAAAAGATTCTCCTGCTATTTCTGAGGCCAAGTGTGAGAGATGAAGAAAGAAAGAAACACAACCTATTCAAATAAACAGGCAGATAGACTGCAGCCCATGTTCAGTATTTAATCTTTTATAGTTACTAAAATTCATAAGCAACTTGTCTTTTTGGTTTCATAAATTTCATTTCCAACAACATGGTGGACCAGATATCTTGAAAGTTCACTGCACCTGAAAAACAATTCTATTCCCTTTCTCGCCTCATCCTTCCTAATCATAATCCAGGAGTTATCCTGATAATTAGTATTTCTTCTAGCTGTGTACACTGAGGGAAAAAAAAAAAGAAAAAAAAGGCCCACGATGTGCTTTAAGCCTTTGACAGATGCTATGCTTCTCATTTTACTCAATTCTTTTATTTAACTATTTTATTAAACTATTTGGTGATTTAAGTTTTCATAATCAGTAAATGTTAAGTCAGATAACAGAAAGGCAATATGAGAGACAGAGAGAGGCCTTTGTTAACCTTTGCTGGAATTACTCTCTTTGATGGAAATCAAAGAACAAACAACTCGATAGAGCTGTAATAGGTCTTTTGGAGAGAGAATAAAAAACAGTGTACTCCTCAAAGCAGTCATGGGAGCCTCACCATTATTTAGAACTTAATGGCTCTGAAAATAGTAGTGAGAAAGGAATCAACTACTTTTCCCTTTTGGAAAGAAGTGTTAACTCTTCCAGGATGCCATTTAGAGACCCAAGCGAGCCAGTTTACCCAATGGTGCATAAGTGGTCTCTAAAAATTAATGGACCTTTCAGAGGTTGCTACTTATTACCTGATGCTGAGGTCTAAGGCTAGGCATTGTTGAGGAGGAAAAAGGAAAAAAAAGGTGGGGACACACAGATGCTCAAGTTTTGCAATAGCCTGTTATCTAATCCTGAGAGTACAAATGGCTTTTGTGGATGACATTTATTTAGCACTTAATAAATGCCACACATCAGGTTCATCCCCTTACACACATTAGCATACTTAACCTTCACAACAACACTGTGAAGAAGGTACTGCTATTATCTGTGCTTTACAGAAGGAAACTGAGCCTTACGAAGATTTTTAAAAAGTGATCCAACAAATCCCCACACAGGAAAATTTATGGGCACAAAAAAAGAAAAACTACTTAACGAGAACACTAAGCATTTCTGTTTCTGGACAACTGTTCAGAGGCCAAAAAGCCACTATGCCTCTCAAAATAGTAAATGGCAAGTCAAAAATGCATATTAGCACACCGTCTCAGGAACACCGTGAATTCCAACCACAGAATTCAGAATAAACCACAAACAGCAATGGAGAATTTAACACCAAGGGAAAACCACAAGCAATTAACATTAATAACCTCACATGGACATTATAAAACCACATTTACGAGTCTCAGACTCACAGACCCTCTGGATCCTGACCCTAGAAGTTTTTGTGATGGCAACAGAGCAGGATCTGATTAATGCGAAACTAAACTGTCATATCCATGCCCTTTTATTTGACAATCCATCATGTAAATGCAACTAAAGCACAGAAATTTGTCAGTGTTCACGGTGTTTGGCTTGGAACTTCTCTACAGACCCAACACTCATAAGATCTGTTTGAAGTTTCTAATCACCATCAAGCTCCCAGATTCTTAACGAAGTTAGTAAAAGAGTAGGGTAGTCATTATACCTGATCCATTACATTTGCACATTCATCTACAAAGAAAGTTTCCTGGAACCAGTCATGGACTATCTTTGCCTAGGCTATAGTGCCTACACAAGAGAGATTATTTTTCAGCAACTGACTTAAAAATAACGGAATGAAATATACACATACACACACATATGCATGTATATATGCATACATATCTACTTGCAAGTGCATACATATATATAAACATATACATGTATACTGCTGTAAAAAAAAAAAAAAAAAAAAAAGACAAGTCTTTGCCTAATAACAATTTCAAGTGTTTATATGAGCAACAAGCCAAATTCTACAGGTGCCATCAGCAGGAAACAATCGGACCCTCATCTTACTTCTCCAATATGGAGACCTACTGACCATCTAGACAGATGAAGAGACTGCCACGGGAGCACAGGCTGCAAAACTTGACTTGCTTTGGAAGGCTGTGAAAGGACATTACCAACTTTTTTAAAATGGCCTGTATAAGGTAATAGGTTCATCTAAATTTCAAAATGCTACAGCAAAAACACTCCTGAAATGTAAATGAGTTAAGTACATGACAAAACCATTACTTCATATAGAATGCAACAATCTTAGAAAAATAGTTACCTTCTCCCCACCCCCCTCCCAAAAAAAGGACCTAAACAGACATGACAACTAAATGTCATGTGGTATCCTAGATGGGACAGTGGAATAGAAAAACAAAAGGCATTAGGTAAAAAGTAAAAGAATCTGAATAAAGTATGGACTTAGTTAATAGTAATACATCAACAGTGGTTCATTAGTTGTGGCAAATTCACCACACCTGTATAACATGTTAATAACAGCGGAATCTGGGTGTGAGGTGGAACTCTCCCTGCTCTCTTGGCAACTTTCCTGTAAATCTAAAATTATTCTAAGATTTAAAATTTATTTTTAAAAACCTAGTAGGCATGACATTTTTTGGCAACCACAAACCTATAATCTCTACATCTGTCCAAAGGGGAGGAAAATAAAGCTTATTTCCTTACTTCCCCAGGCTCACCTCAAACAACTTTCTCGTCTCTAGCATGGTGCACCCCTCTCCGATCTTCAAGGATGACATTTTGTAAGATTCTGCACGTACTGTTCCACTGCCAGAAAAACTCTCCCTGCTTTTCCCTTTCTTTTCTGACACTTTCTTTTCTGTCTGAAATAATCCAAAAGACCTATTGCAAATGCTTAGCCACACATATACAAAAGCCATGCTGAAAGAGCGAAGTGGCATATCCAATCTTTCTTTGACCTTGATAGGAACCAGCAGAAAAAATAGCCCTGATTCATAAGGCAAATAGATTGTGGGAAATTCAACAAGAGATACAGAAGAGGCTCTAGTGTTAGGAAATGTTAACTTTCTATTCCCGTCTCATTTTCACTTTTGATGCCCATCAGGCTTTCCCTGCTACCTGGAGCCCAAAGCTTCCCAGCTCCTTTGTGCCAGCCTTACAACCAGAAAAGCAATGGAAACAGCCACTAACTAAGAGGCCAGGAGCCATCTGAGGTGGAAGCTTCTGGTCTGCAGAAACTCTGAAAGTGATCCCAACAACTACGAGTAAGGATTGCTGTTAGTAGCAAGCACGGCAGATCTGTACACTCTTTTCTTGTTTAAGTGCCTGGAAGGCACACAATACTTTTGATTTCCACAAATCCATAGAGGAAACATAATCCAAACTTCTCCAAAGGGATAAAAACAGAAAAAATAAAAATAAATAAATAAAATTTAAACGGGGACTGTTTACAAAAGCCAAGGTGAGGGGCAGGGTGGGAGGCAGGCAGGCATAATTTTACATGACTTCTCTCCCTTTTAAGATCTAGAATAAGTGTCAGGTCGAAGATTTTGTCCATTCCCTGTCTTCTTGGTGGCACTCATTCCACTTGTAGTTTTTTTTTGTGTTTTTTTTTTTGCGGTACGCAGGTCTCTCACTGTTGTGGCCTCTCCCGTTGCGGAGCACAGGCTCCGGACGCGCAGGCTCAGCGGCCATGGCTCACGGGCCCAGCCGCTCCGCGGCATGTGGGATCCTCCCGGACCGGGGCACGAACCCGTGTACCCTGCATCGGCAGGCGGACTCTCAACCACTGCGCCACCAGGGAAGCCCGCACTTGTAATTATTAATATCTGTGTTCCCTGCTGTCATACTGCAGGGATCACTCCATTCTGTTAAATCCTCAGGACCTACCTTAGTGCTGTTACATAGTAAATGCTCAGTAAACAAACCTCCTTATGCCTCTTATCTAGTTTTTTAACTGTTTTAACACAACTGTGTATTTTTTTTATCTCTACTTCCTGGTCTTAATAAAGTACTTAAAATCAATTTGCCTTCAGGGGCTCAGCTATCTTATTAATTGAGTAAAAAAAACTGGTTTTAATTATAATTTCTCAACCTACGTTATACCCAAAGACAAAAGATTTTAATCAGAAATGTATTTACAATTAATTTGTCTTTTATTTTAAAAGGCATAGAAAACGTCTGTCAGTCACCTTTGAAAGATGTGGTTAAATGACTCAAACATTCCTGTTAATCCAGCCACAGGGAGTATTAAATATTTAGGAGTGTGGTGGCGTCTAGTTTGTCAGAACAGTTCCATTTAAATTAAGCTCCCCTGTTACCAATTGTAGCTGATGATTTAATTAGGTGGATGGAGTGAGTTACAATGATCATTAATAAGCTGTGTTAATGTCATCAAAATTCCTATTCTCCAGAGTTGGGGGAACAGGAAAAAAAAAAAAAAAAAAATCCTGCCTAGTGAGGAAGATGGCCTATTTCTCACAAAATTCATTCTGTTTTTTTTCTCCCTCCAGTAATTAGCCTTGTTTTGTTTGGTATGTTCACACTAATTACAACAACAGCTTTATTTTGCTGTGTATAAAAGATTGCTCCATTTGATTACATTTGCAGAGAGTCTGCACAGTATAGCTATTATAAAGTGTCCAAAAGGACGCTTTTGTGTTCTTTTCCCAAGGCATTCATAAGAGCTGTTCTTATTATTTAAACTGTGATATAAAGAGTATCAGAAAACTAATATGCAAATAAAACTAAGTTCTTTAAAGACTATATATCACAATAACCTTTTAAAAACACCTTATTTTAGAGCCCCCCCCAAAAACTTTTCCATTTCCTAAATGAAAATTGTTATAGAAGAATGCCTGAGAAGAACATCATGTAGGACCCTGGATTTGCTTCAGAGGCTGACAGCTCCCGGAAAATTTCCCTGCAACCTGCTCAGAGGGAAGACAGACAGTAACACTGAGCAGGAAGAGAGAATTCCATATCCGGTTGTGACCGGACCCACTGTGACCTGCTGATCTTAGTGATTCCATACAGCACCCACAAATGAAAGAGGTTTTCTCTTCTCATCTATTAAGCTGAAGGTGATCTCAGCAATGAAGAATCCTATTTCCAATCCCCAGTTATCCACAGGACAAACCCTATACCATTCGCTCACAGGGACAAGAGGAAAATGGAGAGCACATTAGTCCTCTGAATAAGGAGAACAACAGCCTTGAGCAATAGGCTCAAAAAAAAGCCCATCTGCCCAAGAAACTCCCTTTAAACCTAACAGGCAATTCCCACAAGGATTCATTATTTCTAGGGGTCTCTGCATTGAAATGGATGAAGACTTGTCCTCAAAGAAAGAAACATTAGACAACTAATTCAATAGAAAGGATTAGTTTATCTCTGGAAACAATTAGAGTCACTATCACCTAGAAAAAGTAAGGTGGCCTGAAAAATGCACCAGGAGGCCAGCAGCTTTTATTTGAAAATAGGAGGGGCAACATCAAGAAAATCCCATGCAAGGAATTCAACGAAGGGCACATTGGCAGAGTCCATCAACATGAGACCTTATGAACATTCATTCATTTTTTCAGCAATTTTTTTTACCAAATATGCAATATATACAAGGTCCTGTACTTGCACTAAGTGGGAGAAGGAGAGAATGTAGCATTGGATGACCACCACTTATTTGCCAGCAGCTTTCCCTGGGTTTCCTTGTTTCTCTCTCATCACAGCCCCTAAAAGGTTGTCATCTTCATGTTACAGGTGAGGAAACAGATGCATCGAGCACTGAGCAGTCTGCTCAAGATCACACCCACCAAATGGCAGAAGCAGCATCTAAACTTTCTTCTGCTGACTCAAATCTCCATGCAAGTTTCTGCAGGAAAGACAAAGACATCCACCTACCCTCCAGAAATGGATCCCTGAGCCAGGGAGAAAGGGCAAAGATAAAGATCACGCTAATAAATGTTTCTGTGATGATGCTATAAGGAAGGATATGTCTAGTGCCTTAGGAGTTGAGAAATGAGGGAAGAATTGAAAGAAATGAAATATAAGCTAGACCTGTGGTAGATTTTGGCATGTGACTCACAAAAGCATTCCAAAAGAAAGACAAAATATAAACAAAGGCACAGAAACAAAAAAGTACAATGTAGGTTTGGGACACAACGAATGATTGATTTTGGCTTCAAAATAGGGTACAGGTAAGCAATATGCAGTGGGTGAGTTACAACGTCAGCTTTGGAATGAGGCTGTCTGTATTCCAATTCCAGCTTGACCACTCGTTAGCCGTGTGAACTTGTGCAAATTATTTAAGCCCTCTAAACCTCAGCATCCTCATCTGTAAAATAAGGATAATGGTACGTATCCCAAGATTTGTTTCAAAGATTAAATGACATGATACATATCAAGCTCTTAAGAGGATATCGCATACCTGGAAAGTGAGTGTTAGCAATTGTTACTGTATGGAGGTCGTGGGAGATCAGCTTGAAATAGAAGGTTGGGACCATACTGAAGACTGGTGTGAATGCCACAGAGAAGAGTTTGGACAATGTATTGTGGGCAAGAGAGAAATAACACTGAAAATTTTTGACTCAAGGAATTTTATGATGAGAGTTATACTACAGAAAGAATAATGTGGCAGTGGTGTCCATAATGGACTGGGAAAAAGAAAGATGAACATAATGAAGACACCAAAGATATTCTATAATTAGCCCTCATGCCCTACTGCAGAGGCAGTGTGCAATTAATGAGCTAAATATTAACTGATCCTATAAACTCACTGCCTCTACAGTGATAAGAGATGCATAAATGAGATCCAATGTCAATAACTGGCTATGTAACTCTACAAATATTGTCTCCAGTCTTTTATGTTTTATAATAGATGTTTGGGATACAGCATTGATCGTGACATTATTCCCACCCTCAATGCACTCAGTCTAGTATGAGTTCTAATGGTACATATACCAGTTGCTCAATAAATAGTGAATGGAAGAATCAAGCATAATCACATCAACATTTTTAAGGTCAGAAGACCAGCATTAAAATCTCAGCCCAGGGCTTCCCTGGTGGCACAGTGGTTGAGAGTCTGCCTGCCGATGCAGGGGACACGGGTTTGTGCCCCAGTCCAGGAAGATCCCACATGCCGCGGAGCGGCTGGGCCCGTGAGCCATGCCTGCGGAGCCTGTGCGTCCAGAGCCTGTGCTCCGCAACAGGAGAGGCCACAACAGTGAGAGGCCCATGTACTGCAAAAAAAAAAAAAAATATCTCAGCCCAGATACTCATTAAATTTGTGACTTGGGTGAATTATTTAGTATTCCTAGCCTCAATTTTCCTTACCTGGAAGTAGGGATAGTGAGAGTTACAAGCTGACATAATTATAGTGAGGATTAAATGAAAACACATACTTGAAGACTGTAAAGACTAGAAGATCTAGAACACAAATTAAGAATATTTAAAACATTTAAGGAACTAGAAAAAAAGGAACTGAAAGCACAAAGAGGGGGAAAAGAGACTATTAAAAATTATCAGGAATTTGAAAAAGAACCAAAGAAAAGTTTTAGAAATGGAAAAATAATAGGTAAAACTTTAAATATATTGGATCAATTAAACAGAAAATTAGACACCTCTGGCAAGATGAATAATGAACTGAAAAACAGAAATGAAGAAACAACTCAGAAGTAGTAAGTACACAGAGTTAAAGAAAATCAAATATGAAAAGAAATTAAAAGAGAAAAAGTATAAATTCCACCACTTAAATTTGGAGTTCCAGAAATAACGGGAAAAAAACTAAGGAGAAAAAACATTTAAGTGAGAACACTTAAGATGTCTTCAGGACAGTAATACTCTGGTTTGGAAAACAGAATTCTGAAGTTTGAATGAAAAGAATCACCAAAAAAGACATGCAATAATAGTTCAGATGAACTTATTTGCAAAGCAGAAATAGAGGCACAGATTAGAAAACAAACTTACGGTTACCAAGGCAGAAGTGAGGGTAAAATGAATTGGGGGATGGGATTGACATATATACACTACTATATATAACTTATATCCTATATAGGATATTAGTTATCCTATATATACAGTAGGATAACTAATGAGAACCTACTGCATAGTGCAGGGAACTCTACTAAATCCTCTGCGGTGACCTGAATGGGGAGGAAATCTAAAAAAGAATGGATATATGTATATGTATAAGTGATTCACTTAGCTGTACAGCAGAAACTAACACAACATTGTAAAGCAACTATACACCAATAAAAAAATAGATACAAAGAAAAGACATAGTAACGAAAACTGAATTATACCAAAGACAAAGAGAAAATCTTACAAGCAGCCAAAGATCAAAGACAAACTCATGGTTGACTTCACTTGACTGGTTACAAAAGCCAGAAGACACAGTAATAAAATCTCCATAAAGTTCTGAGAGAAAATAAATGTTAATCCAAAAGTGTAAATTTAGCAAAACTTACAATTTCAAGAACAAAGGACAAATACATTTCTTTCAGACAAAAACTTTACAACCAACATATACTCACTAAAGTTATTTGAAAGAATGTACATTAGAAAGTTGGGAAATGGGGACTTCCCTGGTGGCCCAGTGGTTAAGAATCTGCCTGCCAATGCAGGGGACACGGGTTCGAGCCCTGGTCCGGGAATATCCCACATGCCACAGAGCAACTAAGCCTGTGTGCCACAACTACTGAACCTGCACTCTAGAGCCTGCGAGCCACAACTACTGTGCCCACGGGCCACAATTACTGAAGCCCATGTGCCTAGAGCCCGAACTCCACAACAAGAGAAGCCACCGCCATGAGAAGCCTGCGCACCACAACGAAGAGTAGCCCCTGCTCACCGCAACTAGAGAAAGCTCGCATGCAGCAATAGAGACCCAACGCAGCCAAAAATAAATAAATATATATTTTTTTTAAAAAGCAAGTTGGGAAATGATTTCTGAAAAAAGGCTTAAAATGCAAGAAGAAATCTTGAACAAAAAAATGATAAATGAGGATAAAAATTTACTCTAAGATCAAATTTACTATAAAATAAAAATTACTCTAGTGAGCATGATGAAAGTATCATCTAATTTGTGTGGTTAGAAAAACAGCACATAAATAAAATATTTGATAATATATTTGATGGTAGTGGGCTGTATATGTTGAAGTATCATTAAATCTTTGTGATGTTTGAAAAATAGGTATTTTAATTTGTTAAATGAAACTGTAGAAACAAATCCAAGACTATAATATTGAATATCAATACTATGATACTCATAATAAAAGCAAATGAACTCTTACAAAAAGAAAAGAGAGGAATAAAGTTGGATACACCAAGTAACTATCAAGCCAAATAAAGTCAGGGAAACAGAATTTATTTCAGATAACGTACACCTAAAGGAGAAAAACATCATAAGGAACAAAAAAAAGGATATTATAAACAGGTTAAAGGAGTAAAAAATCAAAACAAGAAAAAGTGATAGAAAGGGGCAGGGAGAGACAGGGAAAGGAAGAGAGAGGGAAGGAGGAAGGAAGGGAAGGAGGGAGGGAGGGAGGAAGGAAGGAAATAATAAAGGTAAGGACAGAAATCAATGAAATGGAAATAAATGACAAAACCAAAAGTTAATATTAGCAAATCCCTGGCAAGACAAATCAAGAAAAATCATTTAAAATGTATAATTCAGAATTAAAGTGGGTAAATTATTACAATATAACAAGTATTAAAAATATAAAAATGCTATGGAAAATTATGGTAACAAATGTGAAACCTAGACAAAAAGCAAACATTTTCGGAAATATGTAAAATGTCAAAATAGGAAAGTTGAATGGGCCAACAGCCATCAAATAAATTGAAAGTGGTAATTTTGGCAGTTTGTTTTCTGTTAAGCTAAAAGTGATATGTTAAACGACAAGATTCCCAGAATCCCCTTCCATGAATGATTCTGAGTTAGCTCTTGCCAAAAGAGAAATGTGTAAAAGATGTGGAAGGTGGAAGTGAAGTACGGTCAGGTGTGGTGATAGACCAGTGCTGTGCTGAGGCCAGCCTGTGCCGTATCACAGAAGTTCATTATGCTTATTTCTTCACAACTTATCCTTCAGAGACCATATTGTTAGCTTGAAATCAGACACAGTGGCAATATTTACACCACAGATATTGGCAAAGACTTAAATCAGGAAGCCACCCCCTCCCCTCACGACCCCCCACAGAGAGCCTGTTATTAAATATTTTCAACAAATTACTATGACAGATACAAAGCTGTCCATAGGTTTCCTGCTGAACAAGAGTAATTCTGGGCCCATTATCAAATGCTTTGAAGGCAGTGATGATCTCTGTCTTAATTCAAGAAATGCTAGCAAGCATGAAAAGAATGTGAGCTCCCTGATTATACTGCAAAGCTAAGGATTAACCTAAAACCAAATCTGGATACAAGAAAATGACATTATAGGGTCATTTCAATATATGAACATAGATCCCCAAATCTTAAATAAAATGGAAGCTAACTGCTCTAATTCTATATTAAAATGTGTACATCATAATTTGACAGTTTACCCCAGGAATGTAGAAACTGTAACATCAGACAATCTAACCACCATAATGCACCATATTAACGGACTAAAGCAGAAAAAAAGACATGATCATTTCAACAGAGGCAGAGGAGGCATTACACAAATCTCAACAGTTTATAGGATTATTATTAAAAAAAAACAAACTTGTAAAACCTGAAGTAGAAGGGAACTTGCTTAATTTGATAAATATCTGCCCAAATTTCCACGTAATCAATGGCACAAGTGGAGACATTTTCCCTTCAACATCAGAAACACTGCCAGTCCTCAACACTGTACTAGAAACCATAAGCCATAAGAAAGCCATAGCCCGATACCATAAGCCAAAGAAAAGAAATTAGAAGTATGAGGATTTTGAAGAAGGTAAAATTACTATTACTTAGTAAATATTATCTCTTGCATAGCCAACCCCAGAAAATTAATAAAATACTTTTATTAATAAGAGTTGAGAAAACCTTGTAAAACATTAGCGTGAAAATCTACACATTTGTCTTTAACAACAGCAACTAGATAAATGATATAACAGAAAACAAGATACTAGTGACAGCCATGACAAAGCAGCTAGCAAAAATCTAGGAATTACCCTAAACTAAAAGGACATTTGCAGGAAAAAAAATAATAACTCTATTGAAAATGTTTTAAACTGAGTAAAAAGTTCATGTTCAATAAAGAATTTCATAAACAAAATATGAGTGACAGACTGAGGGAAAACATTCACGATAATTAAGACAGTCAAAGGACTGATTACAATATACAGGGCATCCTTATATATCATCCAGAAAAAAACTGGAAATCTATAAGTAAAATGGGCAAGGTTATGAATAGGCAACTTCCAAAAAGAAAATCCTTTAATGCCTAATAAGCATATAATGTTTGACCTCATTAGTAATCAGAAAAATGCAAATTAAAAGAACAGGATGCCACTTTACATACACTAGAATGGCAAAATTTAAAAGATCAGATAACATCAGTTACTAAAAGCCTCATGAACTACTGGTGGGAGAACATCAAGTCAGAGTATATCCTGGCACCCAACAATCATCCTTATGGAGACAACTAGGAGGGTAACTGTTGAAGCACTGTTCTCATACTAAAATGCTGGGGTCCTCCAAGCTGTCCATCACTAAAAGAATAGGTAAGTAAAATGTAATAAATGTATATGATGGAAAAAATAAATAATAAATAATATACTTTATAATAATAAAATATATTTTGAATGTTGAGGAGATAAATCAGTAGTGTGTTTTACAGCCTAGTACCACATATGTAAACTAAAACCTCACACACACAAAAATAGCAGCATGTTTGTTAAGGATGTATACCTGAATAAACTTAGGAACATAAGATTAGAAAGAAATATGTTAAATTCAACAAAGTGAGTGCTTATAGACAGAGTGGAATGATGGGAAGGATTGAAGATAAAGAGAGAAAACATCATTAAAGAAGATAAAAGATATTAAGGAATGATGTGATTGCCATAATTTAAGATTAACTCAATTCTTGCACCTAAAGTTCACACTAAGAAAAACAAACGGTCAATGGCACACATCTACGTGTTTGAAGAGAAATGACCATCTATGTCATGTAGCTAAATGCCAACTGACAGATTCTACTCTCCCAAACTGATTTCCAGGTGGGTGAAACATTCTTATGTCCAAAGGATAAACTTGAACACCCAAATGAAAGGGGAGAATAGTATTTCTCTCTTCTACCCTGTCCCCCACTTGCAAAAAAGACAATAACACTGATAGTGGCATAGGAAGAAGCTGCCATGTCTAAATAGTATGCAGTTTTTCAAATCACAATTTTATTATCTCTATACTTCTGAAAATTCCCAAATCTCCAAAGAGGAATAACTCTCATAGATCTCAGATTCAGTCAGGGGATAAACTTAAAACAGAAGTAAAACAAGGCACAGTTTGTCTAGAGATTTTTCTTTAGAAAACATAAACTACTCTATGTAATTATGTTGAGAATTGAAAACTGCTACAGATGGCTTACTAAAACTATTAATACCATAAGACCATTATATGCAATTTTGTCATTAATTGCTAAAATCTCATTGATTTTAATCTACAGAACTAATAAATCCAACATACCGTAACTGCTTGTAGTTTTAAACCCTAAGAAATTAGACATTTTAAATCTTCTTGTCTCTGCCCTTAACTAGGGAATTTAAATATTAGAAAATAAATTTGAGCCTTCTGCTTTAGGGAGGAAAAACATAAAAACAGATGAATTCAGTGTGTACTATTTACCTCACTACAGCCTTTCTATAAAAATTATAAGATAAAACTGAACATTAGCAAAATTTAATATTCTTGACTCAGAATATGACCTAACATGGGACTCAGGTAAAATAATATTATAACCTTGATAGATTTTAGAACATATTTTCTTATGATTATAGTTATACATATTTATTGTTGTTATGCTTATGACTTAAAATAATAGTATTTATATAAAAATATTTTCAAATATATAGTCACAACAATGTAAATACTCTTTACTAGGTTTTAATTTTACACTTTAACAGTAGTCAAACACAGAAATCTTAATGGCTCTTGAACAGACTGTGTTCTTAATGTTAAAGGATATACAAAGAACGGGATAGAGTGGGAGAAAGAAAGATTTACTTTCAATATTAAATTATTCTGAATTATTTTATTTCTTTAATCTTTGCACGTATAATTTTGATACACAAAGAAACAAAAATGCAGATAATGGTTATGTCTAAGAGGTAAGATTACAAGATATACTTAATTTTCTCCTTCATACTTTTATATATTTTTCCAATTCTCTTCCAAAAGAATATATTTCCTTTTTACTCAGAGGTAGAATAAAACTTAAAAGTAAAACAAGACAGCCCCTGCCAGCAATACTGCGAACCAGATATCTAGAGTACAGCACAGACACAAACCACCTAAATCTCTAGATAAAATATATTTTTAAAAAAGAACACTTTTTAAAATTCATGGCTAAGAGTTTTTTTTAAATGAGAGGAAATGGAGTAAGATGCTGGACAAGAAACAAACATTCCAAGTTCTAAGGGAAGCTTATTAATATTGATAAAAGTCTAAAATTAAATATCCATGTTCAACTTTAACATTTTACTGTAAGCTCTAAAAAAAGTATAGTGTCCATTTTCATACCAGTTTTTAAATAGTTTTAGTACCATCTGAGGATATGAGAGGACTATCATTGCATATTAATATGGAAATTTTGCCTTATTCAATATATGGTGTTGAGACCATGGGCTGGTCATATGGAAAAAAAGAATCCAACTGAAACTCTCTCATGCATCAAAAAATTCAAACTAAAACCACAATGAGATGCTACCATAGACACATTCAAATGCCTGAAATTAATAAGACTGACAGTAGCAAGTGTTGGCCAGAATGTGAAGAAATTGGAACCTTCATACATGGTAGGTGGGAATGCAAAAAGGTACAACTACTTTGGAAAACAAGTTTGGCAGCTTTATGAAGTTAAACATAAACTTACCACTCCTAGCTTGACTCACAATAGTCAAAAAACTGTAAAGAGGTAAACGGACGCACAAACTGCGGAATATCCACACAGTGGAATGGAACAGCACTCAGCAAAAAAGAGAATAAAAAGGAACCAACTAGTGCTACATAGAAAAACATGGGCAAATCTCAAATACATTTTGCTTAGTGACAGCAGCCAGATGCAAAATAATACATACCGTTCGGTTCTGTTTATAGGAAGTTCTAGGAAAGATAAAACGAACCTCTGGTTACAACACAGATGAGTGCTTGGTTGGGGCCAGGAAGGTTAGAGGGACTGACTACAAAGAGACACAAGGGAGCTTTTGGAGGTGATGAAAATGTTCTACATCTTGATTGTGGTGGTGGTTACATGAGTGCACACATTTGTCAAAACCCAAGCTGTACACTTTAAATGGGTGTATTTTATGTGAATTAGGCCTCAATAAAATGTATGTATATGTATAATTTTAATATGGATTAAAAAGTTAAATGTTAAAGACATGACATTAAACACCTTCTGGAGAAAATATACCAGAAAATATACCAGCTCTACCCAGTTTTCTGGGTAGAAAAGAATTTTCTAAATAAATCACACAAAAAAAATCATAAATGGAAAAGAGAAATGGTTTTGACTACATTAAAGTTATGAACTCCTTTTCTTCTCAGATACATTAGAGTAATAAAAAAAATTTAACCAGCAAAAAGATATTTGAAATATAAAATGACAAAGGATTAGCATCCAGAATATTTTTAAACTCCTATGACTCAAAAAAGACAACCCAATCAAGCAACGGGCATAAAATAAAAATAAGCAATTCACTTAAATGCAAACATGATTGTCCAATAAATAGACGAAAAGATGCTAAACCTTGTTAGGGATCGTCAAATTAAAACTACAACTTGATACCATTTCACACCCACCAGATTTGTAGAAATTAAAAGTTAGGTACAAAGACAATAAGGCTTTCAGTAAGACTGGTGGTAATCTAAATTGGCACAAGGGTTTATAAAAGTATTTATCATTACCTACGAAAGCTGAATAAGTCCATACCCTGCGACTTAGCAGTTCTACTCCAAGGAGTAAAATATTTTAAGTAATTAATAGCAACCTAGGTAAATTGGGTATACTAGATTTCCTTTAGGGCAGTAGGTCTAAAATCTTAGCATGCATGAGAATCCCCTGGGAGGCTTCTTAAAGCAAGGATAAATCCCTGGGCCCATCCCAGAGTTTCTGATTCAGTAGGTGAGATGTGGCCCTAGAATTCGCATTTGTAGCAAGATCTCAGGTGATCCTGATGCTACTGGTCTGAGAACCACACTTGGAGAAGCACTGCTCTAGAATAATGTGCTGTCCCAGATTTACACCTTGACACAGACGTATAGGAAAGAAATTCTTCTTTTGCCTGAGATATCTCCTCTGTCATTTCAAGGAGAAGCATTATCCCTGAGAAACAAAAACAAAAGGGAAGTAACAGTGAAACAAGTTTACTCCAAAAAAGGAGTGTGTCTCAAAGGGACTGACAGCCTCTGATTTTAACACACAGTAGATAGTCTAGGTTAAGTTACTTGCTTTGTACACCTACAACCTGAAAAATGACACTAGTACTTTATCAGTTTCAACAAAACTAATCAATCATTTTCTAATTGAGAAACTTTTCTGCCAACATGTCTAGTTTCTTACTAATCTGTAATACTGCTTTTTATAGAGTATTTACTAAATTATGCAAGAAATCTAATTATACATATTTTTCAGAAGACAAGATGAGTAAACCATGGACTTAAATAGCAAGAAATGAACATCCGATTTTAATTTACTTGCTCTCAACATCAGGAAAAAGAAGAAAATTCCAATTACAGGTTACATTCACAAAATCTAATACAGACTGACAACCTCTAAACAATTTATTTCAAAAACCATTGTTTTGCAATTCCCAAAGATACTTCCCCTGAGATTTTCCATGACAGGTTTAAAATCGTAAAATTATGTGAAACTTGTACAAGGCATATAATATTGGACCAGATTTGTCATTTTATGTTATGGCATCATCAAGCAATTTCATAGAACCCAGTAACCTTCTATGACTAACAAAAGAAGATACATGGTTATTCAAAGAGCTATGAGGGTTTTTTTTTTTAACAAGAGTGATTTTACCAAAAACAGGAAACCTCCTATACATGAGCTTTTCATGTATCTGAACGCAAATAAACTCATTCATACAGGATGCCAGTAACTAGTCAATTAAAAATACAATAATCATCTAAAACCAATTCCCACTAAAAACATAAATAGAATTATATAAGGTTCCATGAGCAAATACTAACTACAATAGTTGTTAATAGTGTAATAACTGAGAAAATTATTTCATGTGAATAAATCAGTGAGGTGACAGATACACCTGAGTAAGTACATGAGCGTGGGTAAATAGATAATAGGAAGAAGGGAAAACTTAAAGAGGATAATCAATAATTGTTTAGTCAAGAACACTTATTCAGAGACCCACCAAAGATGCTAGCACCCTATTGTCAAAAGCCAAGAAACGCCCCATGATTTATAGCCATTTAGTAGGCTGATTCACTCCTCTAAACCTGAAGCTTTCGTATTGTAAAATGGGAACCGACAAGGCTGCCTCATCCGGGGGCAACATGCATGTACTCCACAAAGCACTTTGGTTTAGGGGGAAAGCAGGAGCCCAGATCCATTTCTGTTCTACTTAGTCAGACTTGTCACCCCCCTCCAACCAGAGGGGCTTCCTTTCTCTACTTCAGGAACCATACAGACTAACAGCAGTCCTTTTATGAGCCTATCCCATCCTGTTGTTCTAAGAATTAATTAAAGGAGGTAATGAAGCAATATGTCAAACATGCATAAAGGTTAAAGGAGGTAATGTATGTCAAATAGTATAGTGGCTATAATATAGTAAGCACTTAATAAATGTTAATTGTAATGGCAGCTTTCATCAAGATCTGATGATCATGGGAAAAGAATCTAAAGAGTGGATATATGTATATGCATAACTGATTCACTTTGCTGTACACCCGAAACTAACACAGCATTGTTAGTCAACTATACTCCAATAAAATTTTTTTAAAAGATAATCAATTAAAGAAATACCAATAAAAAATTCCAATAGCCAATAAAACCCTTGGAACTTTGTTTAAAAGGGAAAAAAAAAGATCTGATGACCAGGACTATGAAAATATCATCAAGGACAGAAAGATTTTAATACCGTACTCTAGCTGGATCCAATTAAAAAGGAACCTCTCAACTTTCTGAAGATTCTTTATCATGATTGTAGTGTTGATTACATGACTGTATATACACTGTGAAAAATTAATGTGCATCCTTAAATTTGGTAACTTTTACTTTAAATAAATTATCCCTCAATGAAGTTAATTTTTAAAAAGAATATAAACAAATCTGCTGGAGTTCTCCTGAGATTATTTTTTTGTGCCTGACAAAAAGATAGAAGAACATGAGGAGATCTGTCTCTCGTCACCCTGGCAGATCCTCTACTTCCTACCTTGAACACAGTCATGTTAAGATGATTTCTGGGCATTTGACAGCCATTTTGTGACCAGGAGGTAATACATCTCAGAAGCAAACAGAGAAATTATAGAGAGAATAGAGGAGGGAAAAGACATAAAGCACAGGGAGTTCCCTGTCAGTCCAGTGGTTAGGACTCCGTGCTTCCACTGCCGGGGGCCCAGGTTCCATCCCTGTTTGGGGAAGTAAGACCCCACAAGCTGCGTGTTGTGGCCAGAAAAAAAAGAAAAAAAAGCTTGTAGGTTCTATAGATATCAATGAGCTGTCAAAGCAATCTCTCTCTGTTCTTGTGTTAATCCAAGAGGCAATACTGTTAGATCTGTGTATCTATGACTTGCAGCACAAAGCATTTTGACAAGTACTTACAGCACACAGTATTTATGGAATGTGACAGAAACATTGCATAGGGAATATCAGATGACACAATGAACAGAGTCTTCAACTACAGAGTAGTGGATATTTACTGTTGTGCCTTCCTTGTACCTCTGCCTTCTTCTGGAAACAACATGCTTTGGGGGGTCTTGCTCCTCTCCCATTGGATCAATGTCCCAGTCCTCACTACTGTGGGTAAATTAACCATTCAAACAGAGCTTTTTAATTGCCCAATTCAGCTGATTATTGGTTGTTTCTACTGTAAGTTAATAATCACCTTAGTCCCTTAAAAATAAATGTTTTTTTTTTATTATTTGGAGAAATAAAATGAACTTGCCTGGGTCATTTCCTCAATACTACAGAAGCTGGCCCCCCATCATACAAGTCTAACTAAAGTTGTCTTCCACTGAACTTTTCAGTATGCAGAGCTATGTGTACGTGTAAAAGTATGTCTGAATGCTGTTATGAGCATAACACCTAATGATTCGAGTTTGAGATGTTTATACTCATGTCTAACCACACAGATAGAACTCTATTTAAACAATCTATAATTTCAAGTTAAAATACCATGGGGCATTTCTGGTTGAAACTTCATATTTACCTTTCCACTTACCTCAAATTCTTCTCATCCTTCAGGATCTATCTTGAGCCTCCTTTTTAATGGGGTTGTCAAACTATGACAACTTATATTGACTTTCCCTACTCTTAAACCATCCAGCATATATCTGGACTCTACATGTTAACATGTTGATCATTTCATATTTAATTTTATTTTCCAATCTTATTTCTAAATACTGCATGAAATGCTTGACATACAGTAGGTTCTTAGTATATACTGTCTTTGAAACTATCACCCTTTATCATCTATCCAAACCATGGGTAGCATGGTAAAGACAGGATGCTAAACTTATGTTTAGTATTTAAATTAAAAAATTGGATACTAAATTAATAGCTTTCTTTTAAAATCTTTCTTTTTAAATTAAAATATGGAATCTTAGAAATAACATGGTCTAATAAAACGTGTAACATATTGATCTTCCAAATAAACCAATGGGTTTTTCCAGGGCCTCTGATTAACATATTAAAAACACACTATTATGCATTTTTAGTATTCAACGATTTTTTAAAGTTATGATTTCTCATATTTGCTTTGAGAGATGCATGAGACAGATGATATCACGCCCTGTGATATAAGAAGATACCGGAGCTACACAAATAATAATTAGGCTCTCCTAAATCTCAGCTCCCTGCCTGTCTTTCTAGAGACAGAGTTGTAGAAATGGCATTATCTCATAATTCTAAGAAATGTCATGTCCTCCATAAAACCCAATTTGTTGGCAGCTAATAAGTTGGAATCAACCTAATGGGTCAGACAGTATGATCCCATATATACTTGCAGTTCTTAAAAACGTAGCTTTTTATCATAAAATATGATTAAAGTAAATGTGTGACTAGAGATAGAAAACAGTAAAACAATCATATACCAAGGTGATAATGATGATACACTGAGAACTCAGGTCACAAATTTCTATATTGATGGTCCTGTTAGCAATTAAACTGGTAAAACTAATGTTAGAGCACATACATGCCCAGAAGCATTACTGGAGAAAACTGTGAAATGGAGTTGATGTGTTCCAATATAAATGTCTGCTATCCTTCCCATCTGGAATGATTACTGCTCAAAAATAAAACTAACATCCCCCAAAATGTCTATATCATGCCTTTACTTTCTCCGTAAATCCTTAATATTACTTCATCCTCCTCAGCATTTATCTGTATCTAATCCATCTTCTTCCTACTAGTCTTACAACTAAGAACTATCACTCTTCTTAAGAAGAGCCTTAAAGTTGATTTTATTTTTCTCTCCCTTTCCACTTGAGCCTTCCCCTCCACCAAAAGCTGTCTCCTAATCTACCTACCCTTGGTCCCTATCACTCAAGTCTTCTTTTGCTTTCAGCCTGTCTACCTCCCTCCCTGTCTTCACCATACAAGATCCTGAAAGAGTAGCTCATGCTTGTCTCTACTCTTAATCCATAGCAATCTATGCCAACTACCATGCCCAACTGCCCCTGAGAAGGTTCCTAATGGCCACTTCATCACAAAATCCTAAATCTATTTCTCAATCTTCCATTTTCTTGATCCCTATATAGCTGTTTATAGTCTTAACAACTTATCTTCTGAAACTCTCTTACCTCATGGGACCATTATTTTCCTATGTGTCTGATCCAATGCAGATCCTCTTGCTGCTCCTTCACTAAATGTGAGCTACCCTGCAGACGTATCCTCGTCCTCCCCTCTACTCTTTCTACTTCTCCCCCTACCCCCCTGCTATTCTTGATATATTAATCCAGTCTCATGGCTTTAAATATCACCACTATTCAGAAGACTCTCTGATCCATATCTCATCTCTCTCTTCCCAGCCCGGACTCCTCTTGCAAATTCTAGTCTCCTTCCTGATCAATTCAACTTTCAAACATTTAGTCTCTGTGTTCTCTGGGACTGAGAAATTCATACAATAATGTTTCTTCTTTCAAAGATCTCTGTAAACGTAACTACAGAATATCTTTGATAAATACTGAACATGTCCTATTGATACATCTAAAGATGAAATCATCTTCCCATTACCCATCTTTCCCATCACCATTTGAAAACATCTTCTTCTTCTGTGCTCATAATTTTGGTTAATGGCACTGCCATTCTTATAGGTTTCAACTTTGAAAAACAACTTCCTCTCCTTTGCTTCCTACTTATACTTAGTTTTGGAATCCATCCCCTCCACCTTATTCCCACTAGAGTCTGATTGGGTCATCACTATTTCAAGGATGCAGCACAGCAAAGAAATTAGAAGTACAGACACTACAGTCAGGATGCCCAATTCCTCATCTTACAGAGGAACACAGCAGGGGAAAGCAGCAATGAGGAATCCACAAGAATAGAACTAGCAACATTCATGGTCAATCTCTTGAAGCTTAGGACAGACAAAGGCAAGATGATAAGTAAAGGCAATTCTTACCAGAATAGGACTCTGATGGGTGCCAAAGTGTTTTAGTTACCAGAGTACTCACCAATGAAAGGGGGAGGGGCGGGTGAGTGAAGAAGACATGGAAAGGACAGCATCTACTCCAGTGATTGAGGCTCACCGTGAATACTATTTTCATCTTTTTCATCTGTATTCACAATATTTGAACTGCACCATAATTTCGCTTCCCAGAACCTAGCCCATAAACAATAGGTATTTAAATATCTGTTGAATGAATATTAACAAACAGCAGCCATTTACTAAGCACTTATTGAGTACCAGACACAGAAAAAGTCACTACACATATAGAAGAAATTATTTCACCCTAATTAGACGAGGAAAATGAGGCTCCCATGATTAAAATATTTTGCCCAGCCTCCCATTAATTTACAAATGATTGGGTCAGAATTAAAACCCAGTTCCATTCAACATGAAAGTCTCTACTCTTTCTGCTGCATCATAATTAATAATTCTTTGAAGATATTAAAAGATGTTTTGAAAGGTCCTACAAGGCTTCAACCATGATCTACTGTTTGCATGAAATGCCATCATGAAAAGTAGAATCCCTCCTGAAACACATAAATTTAACTCCTTCTCCCCACATAATAACTGTTAAGCTGTTGTTATTCATTTTGTTTGTAGAAAGGAACGGAGAAGGGGTTGTACAAGAAAGTAAGTAAAAATAGGGTGGAAACAGAGTGAGAAACTAAGATGATCAAAGATCCCTAACTCAACACACTTTACAATTTTGCCTAAGGCCAGCCCTGAATTATCATCTCCAAAAATCCTAGAAATAAGACTTATCTCAAAGAACCAGCTGTCTTCATTAAATATAAATGAACAGGAAAGACAATATGTGAGAATGGAATAACCCACGTCCTACTTGTCCAAGGCAAAAACTTGGAGAAAACCAATGTGAGACCATTTTTTTCTCTGACCTGTGACATAATTCTGGAGGCAGGCATTCCAACTCCCAAGAATTAAAGATCAACATGTTGAATTTTATCATTGTAAATGGCTAATGTGAATTATTCGAACCAACTACCCCCTTCATCTCCAATACTACATGTAGGAAAGAAAATTAAGCAAAGCAGAGTGTTCTCTTTGTTTGACTAAAGCCCCACCATGTACTAACTATGGATTTGAACAAATAACTTATTCTCTCTATACCTTAGTTTTCTTTTCTTCAAAATGTGGATAATAACAGGACAGTTGTTGTTATTAAATGATTTCTTCAATGAAGTAATAGAAGAGGGTTTAACAATGGTAAGCATCAGTAAATATTAATCGCATTATCTCCACCCCCTAGAAAGTTCCATAAGGGCAGGGATGTTAGTCTGTTTTATACATTACTATATCCCCTTGAGCCTATGAAGTATATATCATATAGGACATGTCAATAAATTTTTCAATGAGTGAATTTTTAAAAAAGTAAATAAAACATGTTTACCTGAGTCCTCTGACAATACAAGTAAAAGTGGAGTTGCCTTTGTAATTAGCTAGTCGGCCAACTGCTTCTACTCTCATTCTACCAGATTATTGAGCCCTGCTCTGAAGACCTCTGGGGTAACAGTTCCCTGTTTTCATGATTAGAAGTGTTTAAGGCAACTGTGGTCCACCTCCTCATTTATCCTCTTAGTGCTTAATACTGCCCATCGGTTCATCAAGTTGGTCATATCGGTCATAATCTCTAGGGAAAGAAGACACCTCTTTCATTTGGGGTTCTGACTTTTATGAGGAGAATGCTGCTGGTACTAAAATAATAATAATTAATGGAGATGAGGTCATCAACATTACTTGCATTATGAATCCCTTTTCCCTGACCAGCCAGGTGTTTGATGGACAGTCACTTCATCGCTCAAACCGCCACTGTTGGGAATCTCCTACAATGAACGTAAATTCAGCTTTATTTGCTGTGGGATGAATGACAAGCAATTAACAAACATTCACGAAGTATTTGGAAAGAGATAATGGCATGATATAAATGTTACAGATTATTGCACCATAAAGCTTAAAATCGTAATCAACTCTAAGATGGGTTAATTGGAAAGGTAACAAAAACTCTTCCAAAAAGAGCCTCCTTCCAGAGAAATATCAAAAAGGAATTGCTTTTCTGTGGCCGATAAATCAATACCAGACCTTCACCCCTCATCCAAACCCTTGAGGAAATAAGGATAAGAAGAAGCTACATGGCTATGATGAGTAGGGGGAAAAAAGAATACTGATAAAAAGAAAGATAAACATAAAATCATTACCTATCCAGAATTAAAGCAGAGAGAGTCCTGGCTTTAAACTAGGTTACTAGGGTGTCACAAACAATTTTTATGCAAGTCACAAACAGCATAACATAGAAGGCAGTGTGCACAATAGCAAAGAACATCCTGGCTCTTTGCTGACTGGTACTGACTGCTCCCAAAGGTATACCTCCAACTCATTCTCAGTATCCTGTTATCTCCACTGCATACCAAATAGACACCTCAAACCCAACATGTCCAAAACCAATCTCTTGATCCTCCCCTAAAAACCTGTACCCCCATCAGCCACAGTGCAGCCATTCTCTGCAAACTCCACCTTCCAGTTGCTCCAGCCAAAAACCTTGGACTCAACTCTTCTTACAACCCTCATTCAATCCGACAGTAAAATCTGTTGGCTCTAATTTCAAAATATACCCAGAAATCAACTTCTTACCACCTTTACTGATACTGCTCTGGTCCAAACCACCATTTCCTCTGGCCTGGATTACTGAAACAGTCTCCTAATTTGTCTCTCTGCTACCTCCCTTGCTTTCCTTCCCGCCCCCCATACATTTATTTATTTATTTATCTTTTATTTTTGGCTGCATTGGGTCTTCATTGCTGCACGCGGGCTTTCTCTAGTTGCGGTGACCAGGGGCTACTCTTCATTGCGGTGCACGGGCTTCTCATTGCAGTGGCTTCTCTTGTTGTGGAGCATGGGTTCTAGGCATGCAGGCTTCAGTAGTTGTGGCACGCAGGCTCATTAGTTGTGGTGCACAGGCTTAGTTGCTCTGCGGCATGTGGGATCTTCCCAGACCAGGGATTGAACCCGTGTACCCTGTACTGGCAGACAGATTCTGAACCACTGTGCCACCAGGGAAGCCCCTCCCTTGCTTTCCTTTAGTGTATTCTTAGAAAGTCAAATCACGGCATTCCTCTGCTCACAATCCTGAAATGACTCTCCACTTGACTCCAACTAAAAACCAAAGAGTCTTTATAATGGCTTATAAGAACCTACATGATCTATCTCCATCATCTCTTAGCTGATCTCCTACAACTCTTTCTTCCTGCCCATCTACTCTAGCCAAACTGGCTTCCTTACAGCTCCTGGATGGTACCACGAATGCATGTGCCTCAGGGTCTTTGCACTTGCTGCTCCCATCTATCCAGATATCCACATTGGCTTGCTCCCTCACCCGTTTCCCTTCTATACTCAAAAGTAATAACTCAGTAAGAATTTTCCAAGCCAATCCTTCCTCCTTTCTAAAACTGCAAGCCTCACCCCAACCTGACTGTCCCTTTAACCCTTATCTATAATTTTTCTTCTTATTATCTATCACTATTAGGCATTACCTGTTGAGTATTTATTGCTGAATACTTCCCCTCGTTTGAACGTACTCTACATGAGGGTAGTAACTTTTGTCTATTTCTTTTCTTTTTTTGTTCACTGTTGTCTCTCCATCCCCAGAAAAATGTCTGAGATATAACAAACACTGGATAAATATTTTTACTTTTTTTTTTTTTTTTTTTTTTTTTTTGCAGTTCGCAGGCTTCTCACTGTTGTGGCCTCCCCCGTTGCGGAGCACAGGCTACGGACGCGCAGGCTACGGACGCGCGAGCTCAGCGGCCATGGCTCATGGGCCTAGCCGCTCCGCGGCATGTGGGATCTTCCCGGACCAGGGCACGAACCCGTGTCCCCTGCATAGGCAGGCGAACTCTCAACCACTGTGCCACCAGGGAAGCCCCGGATAAATATTTTTTAATTTACTTTTTTGCCATTTTACCGGTCCTTGAAATCCCAAGTGCCAAAATTATTGCACTAATAATCTGTGCTGAAGAATCACATGGCATCATCAAGAAAAATACCAGGAATGCAGCTGGCTTGCTCTCAAATTTTCAAATTGTATGACTTCTGGGCATGAAGATATTAAAGGGTAAAGTTGGAATTTGAGTTTTCCGTAGTTATTAATGTTGAACACTAGCCCTCTAATCATAAAACGCAAGGCTGGTTTTTACTCGTGAGTCAGGCTGGAGGGGAAGAAATCAAACCAAGATGCACACTTCATACTCTGGCACCGTCCCTTGGATAAAAGAGACAGTTTTGTTCAACAGCTAAAACAATGTTTTTAAAGTGTAAATTCTAAAAGAAAATTAAAACTGGCAGCTACTTGATGTTTAGCAAAAAAAAAAAAAAAACCTCCTGTTCAGCAATCATTAAGATCTAGAGCTGCAGAAATTCCCTCTAATAAAAAATAATTTATGATTTTCTTGGAGTTGAGAAAATGATGGTACACCTGAGCCTCTGACTTATAAAAAATGCATCTCCAGGGCTTCCCTGGTGGCACAGTGGTTGAGAGTCCACCTGCCGATGCAGGGGACACAGGTTCGTGCCCCGGTCCAGGAAGATCCCGCATGCCATGGAGCGGCTGGGCCCGTGCACCATGGCCGCTGAGCCTGCGCATCCGGAGCCTGTGCTCCACAATGGGAGAGGCCACAACAGTGAGAGGCCCGCACACTGCAAAAAAAAAAAAAAAAAAATGCATCTCCAACTCTTTTTTTTAACTGCATCTTTATTTCAGCTTTACAGCTCTTCAGTCGAAGCAAATCATAATAGTAAGCCCTCGACAAGAAGGTAGAGCCCACAAAAGGAAGCTTTCTCTAAACTGCAGGGAAAAAGGAGCAGACTTAACTTTGGAAGATCCTCTCAAATGTGACAGTGGTCTTCCCTGACCATCCAACCTAAGTGTCCCCTCCAGCATCTCCCAATCATCCAATTTTAATTGTTGACAGAGCAATCATCCTTCTCTTGCTGTGTATTAACAGTCCCCGAACTCTAGACACTCCCAAAGACAAGGACCTGGCTGTCTGGTCCACCAATGTACTTACAATGGCTAAAATGACACCTGGCAAAGAGTAGGTGCTCAGTACAGATTTGCTGCATGAATGATTCCACTGTACATCTGAATTTTTCCCTCTTGCACTCTGTCCAAGTAGGGGCTATGATTCTAACTCTTGCCGCTTAATAAATTAACCTGAACATCTAAGAAGATTCTAGAGAAATGCATGCTTGTTTAAGGTCTAAGTTCTGCCTATGCAAATTAGTGCTGTAGAAAAGAAAGTCCTATAAGAGTAAGCCCATTCCTGTTCCCCTCCCCAATTCCCAATACAATAAATGAAATGTACATTCCTGTTGGCTTCTATGTGCTGGTGACATTTAGTTTTAATTTGAACCAGTCTTCATAAATTCTGGTACTGTGCACAACATCTTAAATGGCTCTATTCTTTATTCAAAATCATCCCTCTCATTCCCAGAATTGTAATAAACAGATCTTCTAAAGGGGAAATAAAACTCTGTCAACAACAGGCCTATTTCAGTGATTTTTCAAAAGGTATTTCTTGCATTCCCTTGGCTAGAATTTTCGTTTTATGCTTGGGAAGTTGTGTTATATATACATGTATTTTAGTCCAAATGGATGTGGCTTTTTGTTGTTGCTGTTACTGTTGTTGATTTCGGCTTTTCTATTTTCCACTTCAGTATGTTTGCAAAAGCAAAACTTCATATTTCTCTTATTTCTGCATTTGTGAGTCTCTATTACTAAACCCATGTTCTCTTTCAAAGAAAGCATACTCAGAACACTCTGTGATTCATATTTTCCCTAATGAAAAAAGTCAAATTTATAGATCAGAATATTTATAGCATATAATAATCTCAAATAACCTCTCACTTTTCTACACAACTTTTAAGGACTGACTTACATGCATAAGAATCTTTTCTAAGTTTTGCTTCCCATATACCCTCACTATCAACTAGGGTCATCAGAATTATCATCAAGCCAGAGACCATTCCACACTATCTTCCACAATGCTGAGAGAGATGACTGGAACAGAGGAAAATATTTCCAAAGTCATCACTCCTTCCTCCTCTAATCAACTGCTGCAACGTCACCAACCCCTTTCTCCGGCCCCAAGCCCCTTGGTGACTTAAAACCTTCAGACAAATTTTAAGTAATTTTAGCTAATCCTAAGGAAACACTCAGAACAGTATAGCAAATGTATCTATAAAAGGGTTTATCACAATATTATCCTATTATAGTATCAAAAATATACATATGCGCATCCATATTGGACAGAAAAAAAGACTGTAATGAAATAAAACCATTTAATACTATGATACATCCCTAAATAAAGGGATTATCAATTATTCTTGCTTTCTTTTTACTTTGTGTTTGTTTTTCTCAACTACTACGTGTTCCATTAAAAATTCAGTTTTAATGTTTAATAAAAATCCTTTTAACAATAAAAAGTAGAGGAGTCTTCTGATCATAACTGTCTTTTTTTAATATTTGTATCTGCCTTAACTGCCAGAATAAAAGGAACAGAGTCTCAGCCTAAGATAATATTGAGAGACTCAGTATCATATGGTGAAAACACATCTCCTAAAAGCTAACTACCAACAAGTCTGTGGATATAAAAATAAAGAGGAGGAGGAGAAAAAGGAGGAGGCTTTTCCAATGCTAGAGAATGTATCTTCCATAAATTTCACCCATTGTTTCTTTCCTTTTCTCATAGAAGCCTATGGAGCAACATGGGATTTCTGATTGATTACATTTATGAGTCAACATGATCAATGACTATTTTTCTAGCCAAATCTTTTGACAGATGAGCAACTCACAGCTTTTTGGAGGCATCTCCAAACAAACAAACAAAAAATCTTATCCAACGCCATCTTTCCCCAATTTGTACTTATATTTTACTAAAAATATATATCAACTTACCATCTACCATATTAACCATTTTCATCTATGTTTTTCTTTCTAATCCTCATCCACAGACACTTCTATTTCATGGAGTTGTAAACATGTTAAAAGATTCTGCATTTTGCTCTCTTCATTTAATTTTAGAGAGATTCTTATTTTAAACTATTGTATGGTTTTAATTCAAAGAGAGATGATAATTCTATGAGATTTTGACTAAAGATATCTTTCCACCCAAGTATAAACCCTAAAAGTAAATACAGCCATTAAAATTAATTACACCAAATTGCTTGAGCAAGGTAAACAGAAAACCCAGGGCCGAGTGCTAAAAACTCGAGAGAGTCAATTATCAAGCTATAATAATAATTATAATTATTATAATTATAATCGATAATCCTCCAGCCTTACTTTTACAATGACATTAGAAATAACATTCAATTTTTTTATATATAAGCAACGCTCTCATGGAAAGCTGGTCTATGCTAATCTTTTAAACCTATTACCAACATTTTATGCATCATAATCCTAGCTAAATGAGAGTATATATATCTATTTAGGTTCTCCCAACAACAGCACTTTCTAAAAGGGTCCCTGCCAGGCAGTAACACCATTCATTTACTAAATATTGCTTGGGGACCCAGCCATGCATGACTCACTTTAAGGCAGATGGGAGTTTCACAAGTCATATCCGAGGTCTGTGGAATAAATGGAGTAACCCATTATTGGTTCTTCTTCTCTCGTATCTATTTAACGTGGATCATAAAAAGAATTTGGTCTACTATGCCTTACTCAATTGCCAGATACCATTAGGTTCATATTTTTAGACTTTGTTTTCCCTTTGAACCTAGGTATCTTTTATCCTCATGAGTTCACAGGTAGGGGGAAATCTATATCTTAAGGCATTATCCTAAGTCTATATCTTTATCAGCCACCTGTTGTCTCTTAATTATTTTATTGGCATAAATACAAGTAAAGGAAATTTGATACTCATAAAAGTTGCTACATAGGATGTAAATCTGTATTCTAACGACACCAAATACTGCATGTATTCACACCACAGATGATAATTGTTCTATAACAGAGCAGTCTGTCAATTTGACTTCGTAATGTTAATATTACTCACCCAAATGATGATGCTCACTTAGGGCTATACAAACAAACAAGAGACACTTGTTTCTAAGCGTTCAACAATATGATGAAATAAATTACAGCCTATCCATCCAAGAAAATATGTCAAAGCCATTGAATATGATGTATAGGTCCCTATTTATTGTCCAGGACATATTACCAATTAAAAATTAGCAAATAATAGGTCAAGGTGGTAGATGATCGAATTTTAAGACTGTATATGTGCATTAAAAGGGAGCATGGAAGAGTATACACCAAAATCTTATCAATGGTTATCTCTGATAAGATTACAGATGAGCTGCTTGCTCCTTCTAACCTATCAATATTTTATATAATGATAAATTTAAGTCTATATGATAAAAAGCTTGGGGAAAATGTTTGAGAGACAACAAATGTTTGAGAGAAAGTGAGAGAGGTGAGTTAGGATCAAGCGAGACAGACAACCAGGCTGTCCTTCAGTTCAATACCAGACATGTACATGCTACTTCATATAAAGGATAACTTTATTGACTTGGGTTAAGAATCCTGAATCTAACCATCAGTTTGCAACTTCCAGGACACAGACAGTTAAACCTTAGCACACCAACGCGTCTTTGCCATTCTTTTGTCCTGTGCTGCAGACTAGCTCAATTTCCTTACCCACATGTCCTCCGTTAATTGCCTTTTCAATGGATTACTAATAAGTTTTTGATGTTAAGCAAACATCCTATTAAAGTGCGACCAAACACTGTGACTATTTGTTTAATAACACAGTCTGAATGAAGGACGAAGTTCAATTAGCACTGGAGCTGATACAGGCTTCATTAGGAAGGAGAGGCAATTAAAAATGGAAGGCTGCAGGAGGCACCAATGTGCACATCATGCGGCAAGTGGAAAAGGACAAGCGGCACAGAGTTCCTTTGAAAAAACTGTAACCTGAAGACTTCAGACAGAAAGAAGGATCATTAGCACAAAATTAAGCACCCTAACAGGGTGATTCCTATCCTGCCAGCTCCAGAAATAATATGAGGCCAAATCACGTAATCTAAATAAACTGCAGGGTGTCAGGACAATTGGAAGGAATGGGAATTATCTAACAGATAGAATTTCAGTTAGCAAAGAGCTTGGTTCATAGACATTGCTCAATGGATACTGCTGAGCACTGTTTGAGGAGTCAGAAGACCTGCCTGTACCATTAACTAGCTGTGTGACCTTGAATAAGTCACCCAACCTCTGTAGATTTGTTTCCCTCTTTGTAAGATTAAGGATTTAGATCAATGAGCTCTTCTACAAAAATTCCATAATTTTATGATTCCAATTACTCATTGTTATCATTGTTACCTTAGAGATCCAGGGGACAGTGCAAATCACAAATTACCTAAAATTTACCAATATTCATATTATTTTCTTAAAAAGATGGTGGTAAATATAAGCAAAAGTGCTGTAATTTTGTTTTTTTAAGGTACATACAGATAGGTATTTTTTCATGACTAAAATCCCAGGATGTCTTTGATCTATTCCAATTTCAATATATGTTCTGGAAATTTTAAACCGATATGATAAATCCGATCTTTTCTATACCTTTTCTTTGTGGTATTGAGTATTTACAATTTAGTGCCAGACATTTGAGGAGAAATAAGTGTGACTGAAGGATGAAGAGGAGATTCTTTCATCTATTAAACTGTTTAATGACAACTCTGTCATACGCCAAGGTCACTCTTGAAATCACAACCTTGTGAAGAGGCCCATGGGGATCAGACCAGCTGCCTAGTGCCTGTTTCTCCTCCAGAGATCCCAGGAGGGAAAGAAACCGAGCCAGCCTTCCACGGTAGAAACAGCAGATAGACTCACAGAACCATTCTGAAGAAGGGCAGGAGAACACTAAATAAGATAGGCAACGGTGTGGGAAGGAGGAGTGTAATAACAGAGGATTTGAAAAAGACAAACAATTGCAATGAGCACGTAAGGAAGCAACTTTGTTTCTAGAAATTTATTCTACACAAGCATTTATTCAACTGGACAAATATATGTTCATTCAATACTCATTCAACAAATATGTAAAGCAACATTTGAACAGAGACCCAAAGGAGAAATAAGGGAGTGAGTCAGGAAAGTATGGGGGGAAGGGAGAGGCTGGAAGATTTCTAGGCAGTGTAAACTACAAACACAGAGACCCTAAGGAAAAACTGTGCTTATTACATTCAAGAAATAGCAAATATTTCAGCGTGGCTGGTGTGCAGTGAATATGGGGGAAGAATGGTAGAGGTCCAGGTCAGAAAAGTAGCAGGATGCTGGTTTATGGGGAGCCTTAAAAGACCATAGCAAACACTGTGGATTTCATTGAGTTAAATGGGAGATACTGAAGAGCTTTGACCAGAGTGATTTTTATCTGACTGAGTTTTAAAAAATGACTCTTGGCTGCTGTTGGGAAGAAGAGACACTGCTAGAAGATGATGACAATAATTTAGATAAGAGGCAATGATGGTTTGGACCAGATGTTGGTGATAAGAGGTGCTGAGAAATGGCCAACATATTTAAAAAACAGAATCTGCATATATGTAAAAATTAAAATCAATAGGATTTGCTGTTGAATTTGATACAATAATCTCTGTGTTACAGAAAGAGAGATATCAAGGATAATGCCAAGGTTTTAGGCCTAAACTGGAAAAATGAAATTTGCATTTACAGAGATGTTAAAGACTAGGATACTTATTTCCATATAGTTTCCTGTTTTCCGGTAACTGCAAATAATCTAAACAGCAATGAATAGTATAATAACTAAATAAATTATGGCATACCCATACGATAGAACCAGTAAGATAAATTAAGACAGAACCACACAACCTTTCATGGAAAAACATCCACAACACATAATAAAGTTAGTCACAAGCTACAGAAATATGACAAATAATATACAACAAACTTTAATAGTAGCTATCTTTATGGAAACTGGTAGGTTAGGAGTGACTATCATCAATTTTACCATAGACTGAGATTTTAACAGCTTACGTATCTTACTACTCTCCATTAATAATTAGCATGTATTACATTTTATATTTACAAAAAATTTATTTTCTTTAAGTAAATGTAAACAAGAACATCCAGCCAGTGTCAGTCTATAGCAAAATTGTGAAAGGCTTGGACTCTGAATTCAAATGCTGGCTCTGTAGCTTATTAGCTACTGACCAAGAGAAAACTGCTTAACCTCTCTGTGCCTCAGATTTTCATGGTTAAAAAATGGATAAAAATAGTATCTGTCTAAAAATGGGGTTGTGAGGATTAAATGAGGTAATAATTGCACAGTTCTTAAAACAGTACCTGGAACACAGAACATGCTAAACTGAAGTGAATGACGAATAAAACTCTACTGTGAGATAAATCATCATAAATTGCATAGACTTTACTTTTTTTTTTTTTTAGTACAAAGAAGTACATGTGTATGTAATTGTGTATGTGTATATTTAAAGTTGGTGGGTTTACACCGGAAGAAAATGAACACTAATGAGGACTTGAATTTTAGTCATTGTCTGTGGGGTTTTTTTGTTTGTTTTGGGTTTTTTTGGCGGTACGGGGGCCTCTCACTGTGTGGCCTCTCCCGCTGCGGAGCACAGGCTCCGGACGCGCAGGCTCAGTGGCCATGGGTCACGGGCCCAGCCACTCCGCGGCATGTGGGATCTTCCCGGACCGGGGCACAAACCCGGTCAGCAGGTGTTCTCTCAACCACTGCGCCAAGAGGGAAGCCCATAGTCTGTGTTTTGAGGTGGAAGATATTTAGAATGGCACTCAAGGAAAAATTGTACTTATTACAGTTTAACAATCTAAAAGACCAATATTCGAATTACAGGGGTCCCAGAAGAACAGAGAAAAAGAAAGGGACTGAGAAAATATTTGAAAACATTATAGTTGAAAACTTCCCTAAAATGGGAAAGGAAATAGTCAATCAAGTCCAGGAAGCGCAGAGAGTCCCATACAGGATAAATCTAAGGAGAAACACGCCAAGACACATAGTAATCAAACTATCAAAAATTAAATACAAGGAAAAAGTATTAAAAGCAGCAAGGGAAAAACAACCAATAACATACAAGGGAATCTCCATAAGGCTAACAGCTGATCTTTCAGCAGAAACTCTGCAAGCCAAAAGGGAGTAGCAGGACATATTTAAAGTGGTGAAAGGGAAAAATCTACAACCAAGGTTACTCTACCCAGCAAGGACCTCATTCAGATTCGACAGAGAAATTAAAACCTTCACAGACAAGCAAAAGCTAAGAGAATTCAGCACCAACAAACCAGCTTTACAACAAATGCTAAGGGAACTTCTCTAGACAGGAAACACAAGGGAAGGAAAAGACCTACATTAACAAACCCAAAACAATTAAGAAAATGGTAACAGGAACATACATATCGATAATTACCTTAAATGTAACCGGACTAAATGCCCCAACCAAAAGACACAGATTGGCTGAATGGATACAAAAACAAGACCCATATATATGCTGTCTACCAGAGACCCACTTCAGACCTAGAGACACATACAGACTGAAAGTAAGGGGATGGAAAAAGATATCCCATGCAAAAGGAAACCAAAAGAAAGCTGGAGTAGCAATTCTAGTATCAGACAAAATAGACTTTAAAATAAAGACTATTACAAGAGACAAAGAAAGATACTACATAATGATCAAGGGATCGATCCAAGAAGAAGATATAACAATTGTAAATATTTATGCACCCAACATAGGAACACCTCAATATATAAGGCAAATACTAACAGCCATAAGAGGGGAAATCGACAGTAACACATTCATAGTAGGGGACTTTAACACCCCACTTTCACCAATGGACAGATCAACCAAAATAAAAATAAATAAGGAAACACAAGCTTTAAATGACACATTAAACAAGATGGACTTAATTGACATTTATAGGACATTCCATCCAAAAACAACAGAATACACTTTCTTCTCAAGTGCTCATGGAACATTCTCCAGGACAGTCCATATCTTGGGTCACATATCAAGCCTTGGTAAATTTAAGGAAATTGAAATCGTATCAAGTATCTTTTCCAACCACAACGCTATGAGACTAGATATCAATTACAGGAAAAAAATCTGTAAAAAATACAAACACATGGAGGCTAAACAATACACTACTAAATAACCAAGAGATCACTGAAGAAATCAAAGATGAAATCAAAAAATACCTAGAAACAAATGACAATGAAATCGCGACGACCCAAAACCTATGGGATGCAGCAAAAGCAGTTCTAAGAGGGAGTTTATAGCATTACAATCCTACCGCAAGAAACAAGAAACATCTCAAATAAACAAGCTAACCTTACACCTAAAGCAATTAGAGAAAGAAGAACCAAAAAACCCCCAAAGTTAGCAGAAGAAAGAAATCATAAAAATCAGATCAGAAAGCAATGAAAGAAACAATAGCAAAGATCAATAAAACTAAAAGCTGGTTCTTGGAGAAAATAAACAAAATTGATAAACCACTGGCCAGACTCACCAAGAAACAAAGGAAAAAGACTCAAATCAAAAGAATTAGAAATGAAAAAGGAGAAGTAACAACTGACACTGCAGAAATACAAAGGATCATGAGAGATTACTACAATCAACTATATGCCTATAAAATGGACAACCTGGAAGAAACGGACAAATTCTTAGAAAAGCACATAGCTGATTCACTTTGTTATACAGCAGAAACTAACACACCATTTTAAAGCAATTATACTCCAGTAAAGATATTAAAAAAAAAATGGGTCTCTTACAAACAACAAAAGCCAGAAGATAAACAAACAAACAAAAAGATCAATAGAAAGAGACAATGGTAAATTAAGAGAAAAACAGTCCATGTAGGGACAAAAGACCTGAATGAACTACTCCAAATTATCAGGTTGATTACTTTTAAGAAGATCTGGTCTTTTAAAAGTATATTGTTACCAATATTATTTTGGCTTATTTTTTTAGAACTCATTACCATATATATACCAAAATAGATTGTGACCCTGAATATGATTCCTCCATTTTCCTAGTAAGAAGATTCCTAAAATATTTCTAGCTGACTTAAGCACATAAACTTTTACATTAAGATAGAAGAGTTAAACATTTACTTCTAATGACTTTTTTTTATTCCTTACACTCATGTTTAAAACCACATATTATATGAAATATATTAATTTAGAATTACTCCTCTTTATTATTCTCATATTACTTGAAGTAATTTTTTTTTAATTTATTTAGTTTTGGCTGCCTTGGGTCTTCGTTGCTGCTCGCAGGCTTTCTCTAGTTGTGGTGAGCGGGGGCTACTCTTCGTTGCAGTGCACGGGCTTCTCATTGCAGTGGCTTCTCTTTTTGCGGAGCATGGGCTCTAGGCACGCGGGCTTCAGTAGTTGTGGTGCACATGCTCAGTAGTTGTGGCACAAGGGCCTAGTTGCTCCACAGCATGTGGGATCTTCCCAGACCAGGGCTCAAACCCATGTCCCCCACATTGGCAGGCTGATTCTTAACCACTGCACCACTGGGGAAATCTCTTACTAAAATAATTTTATTTGAATTCTTCACATGTATCGTTATCATTATGTCTGTATCAACTCTGGATCCTCATTTTGAGATGTCTAACAGCTTTCCAGAGCTCATCGAGTTCTCCTCCGTCTAAACTGTTTGAATTTGTGCAAATGCGATCGGTAGCAGTATTACCCACACCTGAAGCCTCATCAGCATGACATTAGGGCACTTACTCTTCTCATCATCCTGTAGGAATATATTCCTAATTTCCACAAACCCAAACACACAGAATTTTCCTTCCTTAAGGACTAAAATTTTGGTTTACACTGGCATACAATGCTTAAAGTTGTGAGGTCAAACCCCCAGGAACAATTACAAGCTGTGTTAAATAGTTTTACTTCTTTTTAAAACCTATGATGGCAGACGAGCTCTTTAAGTATGCAAAACTAACATTCAATGAGGTCTTTAGGGCTTCTGTGTTTTCCACAACTCTTAACGCTATTTTACAGTGCATCCCTTATGAGAGGCTTCCGAAGAACTTTTTATTAAATGCCACTCAGTCTTCCGATGGATAATATTTTAGAGAAAAGAAAGCCTTTCTTATGTTTAAACATCCATCAGGCAGTATGCTAAGCATCTTATATGTAATGTGTTCCATATGAAATTTTCAAAATAACCCTGTGAAGTGGAAAATATTATTGTTGCCATTTTCCAGATGAGAAAACTGAGGCAGTTAAGTAACTTGCCCAAGATCACAAGGCCAAAAAATGATGGAATGAGTATTTGAAACTCCAAAATCTATGCTCTCAGCCATTACTTTCTATGGTGCTCCCAGTCAAGACTATTGGCATAACATCTGTTTTTGAAGAAAGGCTAAGAACTATGAAAGAGGAGGATCCAGACAAAAGCATGAGTCTTTTCACTAAAAAAGACGAAGAATTCAAACAGGAGAGGAAAATATGGCCAAAGTTGTGTTTTTTAAAAACGAATATAATTAAATCTTCACAGACCAAAGGAAGAACAATTTTTCAGAAAAAAAGAGGCATAGCTATTTCAAGATATTTTTCTACAGAAGACATTACAGAACCAGAAGGGATTTAAGTTGAGTAAAATTTTTCTAAAAATGCAACTTTTAGGGCCTGGGAAGTTTCCTTAAGAAAACATTAGAATTTATCCTTTCTGGTTTCTTTTTACAAAGTAAAGGGTAGGGCTGGGGAAGCTATGTTTTTTCCTATGACCAAAATTTCTCCATAACAACTGTCTTTGACATCAGTGGGTAGAAAACCTCATACTGGACAATCAGCTGTGTAGGAAGGAAAGGACTACTAAATTAAGTAGTCGAGTCAGGAAAATATGATTCAGCTTCCTTGTGATTTATTCAATGGTGTTTCTGTGGAATGCACTGGATTATTCAATAAATATACCTTGAGTATTCATTATTTGACTAGCACTTTGTTAAGCATTTTAAGTTTCTAAAAAAGGGTCTGTCCTCAAATCTACTTAAAATTTAAGAGTAATTATTATTGGATGGTAGGATTATGTTGATTTTTATATTCCCTTTTGGACTATATTTTCTAGCTGTATCAACCTGGGGAAATTAATCTTGCTAAGCCTCCATTCCTTCATACATAAGGCAGGAATAATAGTATATCCATCTCATAAAGTTCGTGTCAGAAATAGATGAAATAATGATACACAGTAAATGTTTTTCAATAAATATTAGCTATTGGGCTTCCCTGGTGGCGCAGCAGTTGGGAGTCCGCCTGCCGATGCAGGGGATGCGGGTTCATGCCCCGGTCTGGGAAGATCCCACATAGCGCTGAGCGGCTGGGCCCGTGAGCCATGGCCACTGAGCCTGCGCGTCCGGAGCCTGTGCTCCGCAACGGGAGAGGCCACAACAGTGAGAGGCCCGCGTACCACAAAAATAAATAAATGAATGAATAAATATTAGCTATTATTTCATTTTTATTGGGATTTTATAAGGTTTAATTTTATTTATTTTTGGCTGCGTTGGGTCTTCGTTGCTGCGCACAGGCTTTCTCTAGTTGTGGCAAGAGGGGGCTAATCTTCATGGCAGTGCACAGGCTTCTCACTGCGGTGGCTTCTCTTGTTGTGGAGCACGGGCTCTAGATGCACAAGCTTCAGTAGTTGTGGCATGCGGGCTCAGTAGCTGTGGCGCGCAGGCTCTAGAGTACAGGCTCAGTAGTTGTGGCACGCAGGCTTAGTTGCTCTGTGGCATGTGGGATCTTCCTGGACCAGGGCTCGAACCCACGTCCCCTGCACTGGCAGTGTGATTCCTAACCACTGTGCCACCAGGGAAGTCCCTTTAGTGCAATTTTTTTTTTTTTTTTGCGTTAAGTTCCCTTTTATTTTAAATGCTTGCTATTTTTAACAGGACTGCTACAATCCAATTGTGGTTGTGGAACAATATGATACTTATCTGATATTAAACAGCTTTTATTTAGCTAATTTATTGCTACCACAAAAAAATATGTAATTAAGTACCTAGTGAATGTCAAAGAGAGTCAAGAACTCAAAGGAGAGATCACTTTTGCCTAGAGTGATCAGAAATGACTTGACATACATGAAAACTTCAAGTTTCCATGAATGAAGATGAAGCAGGAGAGAACACAGGCAGCCCATGTCAGAGGCCATGGAAATATTAAGCTCAAATCATGGACCTTGGAATAGAAGCAACCAGGGGGTAGAAAAGAAAGAACAAAGAGCACTGAGGGCATTCCTTCATCAATTCCCAGGTTACAAAAGCCTTTCCCTTTTAAGTTTTTTCCATCCTGACATTCGCATTTCCACTTCTCAGGTGAAAAGCTATTCTTCCTTTTCCTATAGCCCAAGCTCTGGCAATTTTCTCTGAGTTCCTTTTCCAGCTGCAAGTCTTTTAAGAATCAATAAGCTCACCTACCCTTGCCAAGTGTAGGAGTAACAGGTAATCATGGCTAGCCAGAAAGAAACATGAAGATTCTTCTCTGTACCAGGTGCTATAATACAAAAACCATAGGCTAATAAATCAGCCTTAAGTTCCGGTCCTGGTTTTGCTTATATAACCGACATTTCGGGGCCTCAGTCTTTCCATCTGTAAAATGGGGTGGTAACACCACAGTTGTTAAGAATATTAATTTAATAAAGTTGATAAGGTGCTTTATATAGCTGATATACAGTTAGAACTCAAATAAGAGACAGGGTGGTTATGAAAATGAAGGCACAGAAGAAAAGGAGGAGAAGAATAAGTGAATACAAAGACAGAACTTCATTGCAGACTTTTTTTTTGGACAACCCTTGTTTTGAAGAGTCAAAAATAAATGAATCATTGGGAAACCAAAGGAGAAAAAATGTGTTTCAAAGTTGATTTATCCTGTATTCTAGTCTGTCTAACTATTTCAGCAATAGAGCTCCACATTTTGTTTCGCAACTTGAAATTTTAAAAATGTTCTCTAATGACTTATTCAGAATCTGTTAACAACCATACTAATTTAATTGCCATTATATTTTAGTGAGAGAACCCTGTTCTCCTTACACTAAATGATATAGCCCTTAAATTTTTTTCTGTCCACAAATGTTTACAGCCACTTCATCTGTGATAGCCAAAAACTGGCAACAACCCAAATGTCCATCAACAGATTTTACATCCATACAATGGAACACTACTCAGAAATAAAAAGGAACGAAATAGTAGTACCCACAATAACAGGGGCAAACCTCTAAAACATAGTACTAAGAAAAGTGAAAGACAAAACACTACATACTGTAGGGATCCTTTTATATGAAATTCTAAATAAGATAAAACTACAATGATAAAAAAAAGTCATATCAGGCTTCCCTGGTGGCGCAGTGGTTGAGAGTCCGCCTGCCGATGCAGGGGACACGAGTTCGTGCCCCGGTCCAGGAAGATCCCACGTGCCGCAGAGCGGCTGGGCCCGTGAGCCATGGCCGCTGAGCCTGCGCGTCCGGAGCCTGTGCTCCATCACGGGAGAGGCCACAGCAGTGAGAGGCCCGCGTACCGCAAAAAAAGAAAAAGAAAAAAAAATCGTATCAGTGGTTGCCTGGGGCTGGGGATCAGGGCCTACTGCAGAGTCATGAGAAAATTTAGGGTGATAGAAATGTTCCTATGTCTTGCTTATGGTGGTTGCTTGCACCACGGTATACGGTTACCCTAATTCAAACTCTACACTAAAAGGGGTGAATCGTATTATAAGTTATACCTCAATAGGTTGGGGAGGGAAAATCTCTAAAGCAACTGCTGCTTCCTAACAAATAACAGGAACCTTCTCACACGCAGTTTTAAATGGACAATGATGCAACTCCACCAAAGCAAAATCAGGTCCTAGTATTTTTTTCACTCATTCAAAAAGGTTATACTGTATTCCCAAACTATTTGCATACTACAAATGTGAGAAGAGCACCTTATTCACCTCTGTATCTGACTTCAAAAGCTTTGATAGCTTCTAGCATTTGTATAACCTCAGCTGCTTTCCATACATCATTGGTTTCTTCCCCTAGTATCATTAATTTTGCTGTTTACGTGACCTGCATTAAACGACAAAAGGTCCGTTTTACTAACACCTTCTATCTCCACCCAAAGTTCTGAGTAAACTCCTGAAAGAATTTGTAAGAGAACTTACTGCAAGCAGCCGAAACAGCCTGTTGGGCCTCAAAATGGTTTCCCTCGACAAACAGCGTGATGTAGCGAACCGGTCCTGCTCGCGCTGCGCCTTCAGTCAGTCCAGGATCATTTCAGGGTGTTCAGGGAACTCCTGAAAGCAGCCCATCTTCTCTTCGGCCTCCACGGCTATCAGCTTGCTGTCCAGATATTGCGTCACTGTGAGGGGCTCCGGGATCTTGCCGAGCGCAGACCCTGGAGGGGAAGAGCCAGCAATCCCACTCACCCCACTTGGGGCGGAGCCAGCAGAACGGCTTTGTGGCTGGGCGGGGGCGAGGGCGAGGCCGCGTGCTGGGAGGAGGAAGTTGGCTGCGTGGGGCTGGGCCTATTCGGGCTTGGCTGAGCCGGGGGCGGGGATCCTAAATCACTGCCCTTCCTCCTTCCACCTGACCTATCTGACTCCAGGTGTGAGTGCTTCTCGCCCGGACCTCAGCATCAGCCCTTAAACTTTTTTTTTTTTTTTTTTTTTCCTGCGGTACGCAGGCCTCTCACTGTTGCGGCCTCTCCCGTTGCGGAGCACAGGCTCCGGACGCGCAGGCGGACTCTCTACCACTGCGCCACCAGGGAAAGCCCTCTTAAACTTTTTATGATGGGTCTAAGCTTTGCCTCAAAAACTCTTCCTCATGTTTACACTGTATCAGCCAACACAGCCAATAAAACTGTCTTCGTTCATTCAATGTTTTGCATTTATTCCATCATATTTGTTCACATAACCAACATTTACTGAACAAGTTCTGGGTCAGAAACTGTGCTAGTTGCTAGAGTTATAACACTGACCAAAGGAGAGGCAGGCCCTGCCCGTCCCTGGCTTTACGGTCTGGTGGAATCACAGGCTGCACAGTGCCTCTGGTGAGGGCAGCAAAGGGACTGTCCCTGAACATCTACTGCTCACCAGACTGTACAAGGCACTTAGCCTGCCACCTTATTTTAGCCCACAACAACGGCATCAAGTTGGACTCTGATTATTCCCCACATTTACAAACAAGGACCACGAAGCCCACAGGTTAAATCATTTGTCTCATATACTGGTAGGGTCATCCCTAGGCAAAAATATAAATGTGACTGTGATATAGCTGATCCATGGTACTGTCTTGCCCTCACCTTGCCACAAAGAGCCTTTTTCTAGTCTCCTTAAAGGCCTCTATATGAGGGATCATCCACTCAGCCAAATTGGTGCTCATTAAAATTTTAAGCCAATGAATAACGTTTCCCTAAAGTCCAGTGGTTCTCAAATTACAGCAATACTACAATTGTTTGAATGGCTGATTCGAAGTCAGCTTGCTGGGCCCCAACCTAGCGTTTGATTTAGTAGGTCTGGGGTAGGGCCCAAAAATTGACGCGGCTGCCAGGGATGCTGAAACTGCTAGCTTAGGAACAACGTTCTGAGAAGCCCTACTCTAAAACAATGACTGTGGCTTCTAGCCCACCTAACGTAAAGAGTTCAAAGTTAACAACAACAAAATCTACAAAACTCTTCTTGTTACCTGCCTGACACATGGGAACAGGAACAAGCAGAGCGCATGAGAGAAGTTTGCACCCTTAAAACGTTTACAGGTGAAGCAAATGAGGTTCAGAACAGTTGTGTGGACCTTAATATGAACTATGGACCGGGGATGCCAATGATGAGTAAATGTAGCTTCTCAGCTGGAACGAATGTACCACTCTCGAGGGGGATGTTTGTAATGGAGGAGGCTGTGCATGTGTTGAGGCAGGAAGTGTAAAGACATCTCTGCACCTTCCACTCAATTCGGCCGTGAACCTAAAACTGCTCTAACAAAGGATAATCTTAATTTTTAAAAAATATTAGGTAGTCCTTGGTTTTCTATAAGTGACAAGGCTGAGGCTTGGAATCAAAGGCTATATGATATATAAACCAAAGAATTTTCTTACTCTGATGCTAGAGTTTTACACATGGAGAGCAATAAGTACATTACAGGTATCAGATATCACTCCCCTTAGGGCCCAGGATGGCAGAGTAGGGGGACTTGGGGTGGCCTGGACCCTGTAAACAGCCTCCTCCAGACCAAGTTCAACTGAATCTCTTGAACTTCTCTTAGGCCCTGGCCCACACCTAGAGTTTGCAGTATGTAGGTTTGAGTGGGGCCCAGAAGTCTGCATTTCTCCAATCACACATAATTTTGAGAAAAATTATACGGTTGTTCATGCCTCAGGGAAATATTAACCATATCCAAAGCGATCCTCTCTGCCGTAACTTCTTACAATGTTCTGATTAGGTGTTAAGTACTGGGGTCAACAACGAAGCCCAGCAGGTAGCAACTCACCCTCCCTCCCTCGATTTTCCACATGGTCAGTGAACTCTGCAAATCGGACTCGTATTGGGTCAGTGGATCTTGAATCTCCTGGGTGATCTGAACAGGAAAGATGGCCCAGCAGCAAGCCAAGACTGAATTCATTTCCCTTAAAATCTGCATTCCATACCTGGTCATCTCCAGTTCTCAATTAATGGAACCGAGCTTCATCCAGAGCATCCGTTCCCACAAAACGGTCTATTATTCAAGGAACCAGAACCTGATCAAGCCTTAAGTATGTGTGCGAATGTGAACAAAAAGAGGAAAGGGGGAGATTAATTAGTATGCACTAGAGATAAGAAACTGTTTTCCTACCCAACTCATGTACTCATTGATCAAATGCCTACCCTATACGCGTGCTCTATGCAAGACCCTGAAATCTCAAAGGAGCACTAAATCATGCTGTCTTCCCTTATGCAGCCTGCAGTCTAGTAAGAGTCCGCTAATCAGAAGTAGAGGGGAACAACCCTTGCCTCGTTTACACAAAGAGGGGACCCAAAACAAGTAAAACCAAGTTGGAAAAAAGTGACCAAGTAGTAAAGTAGATGGATGTAGCATCTTCACTTCAGAAAGGAGGCACTGCATACTTTATCCAGCAACATAATGAATCAATTCTCCACGTTTTCCTTTCTACATAGGATTCAGGAGAGTCCTGATCAAATTGTACCCTGCGGTTGCCCCCAAATCTCTCCCCGACAAAACAACTGCCCTTCCATTACTCACACCCTCCTTTCGGTTATGCTATTTTCCCTGATCCTTTTATAAAGACAGTTACCCCTCAGAAGATTTATGCCTTAAGCCAGGAATCCTCAGACTTTGGTGAGCATAAGTATTTCTTGAAGCTCTTTTAAAAATGCAGATTCCTGGACCTTTCCCTCAAGATTTCAAGTCAGTTGTCTAGAATAAGATTCAGAAATCTCCATTTTTTTTTATATACATCTTTATTGGAGTATAATTGCTTCACAATGTTGTGTTAGTTTTTGCTGTACCACAAAGTGAATCAGCTATATGCATACATGTATCCCCATACCCCCTTCCTCTTGAGCCTCCCTCCCACCCTCCTTATCCCACCCCTAGGTTGTCACAAAGCACAGAGCTGATCCTCCTGTGCTTTGCAGCAGCTTCCCACTAGCTATCTATTTTACCTTTGGTAGTGTATATATGTCAATGCTACTCTCTCACTACGTCCCAGGCTCCCCTTCTCCCACTGTCTCCTCAAGTCTGTTCTCAACGTCTGCATCTTTATTACTGCCCTACCACTAGGATCTTCAGTACCATTTTTCTAGATTCCATATATATGCTTTAGCATATGGTATTTGTTTTTCTCTTTCTGACTTACTTCACTCTGTATGACAGATTCTAGGTTCATCCACCTCACTACAAGCAACTCAATTTTGTTCCTTTTTATGGCTGAGTAATATTTTATTGTTTTAAACTTCTTCTATGATCCATATGTCACTTAGAATTGTATTACGTTTTCAAATATTTAGAAATATCCCAAATAGTTTTCTGATGTTGACTACTTAGTTTAATTTTATTGTGGAAAATAGGGTGTGCATAATTTTAATCCTTTTATATATATATTAAGACATATTTTCTGCTGGTGTTGGGTTTGAGGTGGAGTGTGCAATAAATGTCAGTTGTACCAAGTTGGTTTCAAATGTTGTTCAAGACTTCTATATATCCCTTACTGATATTTTTTTCTAATCTATCAACTATTGAGATTTTTTTAAATCCCTGAGTATACTTGTAGAATTACCTATTTTTCTTTGCAGATATATCAGTTCTGTTTCATTTATTTTGAAGCTCAGTTATTATGAACATAATAATTGTAGACTTATATATCCCCACATATAAATTTTGCCTTAGTCAATGAATAAATTTTATCCTTGGTAATAGTATTTGCTCTAAAATCTATTTTGTCTGATATTAATATAGCCAAGAAATCTCCATTTTTAACAAGCACCTTAAGTGTTCGATCCAGACACTGAGCTTTAAATGTGGTGTTGCACTTACTGCTCAAAATAGCCCTATTTACAGAGGGGGACATACAGCGAAAGAAAAATAATTCACCTAAACTTACACAGCAAGGAAATGGCAGACTCAGGATCCTAACAGAGCTTCCAGACCCCCAAACCCAAGGACAACCCCAAGGAGGCAAGCCTGATGCCAGACGTAATTAAACTGAAAACTAACAAAGTTTAAGGGGAAATGGAAGGAAGGCCTAGGTTCAGTGAGAGGAAAGGTGAGCAATGAAATCAGAAGGGGCTCAGAAACAGACTTCGCCAGCCACTCAACTTTGGCTAGGGCCAGTTCCACTCATGCTAAGGCCAGCAGAAGTGTACCGGTATAAACAAGGCAAAGCAGTTTCTATAAATGTGTCAGAAAAAAACGAGGTTTTACATGCAATTAATTGCAAAGACATTTCTTAATGGCAGCCTCCTCTTGACTTTCCAAATTAACGAGTCAGAAAAGCACTCCTCTCAATAGCATCTTTAGAAATGGGCAAGCCCCCCTCCTGGGCTCCCATTAAAACACAGGACCTTCGGCTAAATGCTGCAATGTCCTCCAATCTAGAAAGTCATCTCAAAACTGTAAAAGCCTGTGCACAGGCTTTTGAATTCCTTTGGTCCCAGAGAAAAAAGAGAAGCAGGAAAGAAATGAAGATGTGTCATCTTGGTTAACATGTCATTTGGGTAATATTTTGGATAACACTAGAGGTAGTCAACTGATTTAAAAGATGATTCTTCCTGTGAAGGAAAATGTCTTTTTTGTTGATGAATAAAAATTATGCAAGTAAAGAGGGTGGGGCTGGAAAAAAAAAAAACCCTCAACTATTGTATACCAGGAAGCACACTCAACAACAGCATTTTCAAGTTCTTTCTGTTTTTACTATAGTGTGTGTGTGTGTGTGTGTGTGTGTGTGTGTGTGTAACATACATTGGGAGGAATTCTTATATAACATCCAATCTATGAATAGATGAAGTCTGATGGGCTACAGCCTATCACCAAATTAAACTCCAAGTTAAAGGCCTGGGTGGCTACCTGGAAATTAGCGTTCTGTAGAGCCTTGCCTTTTAAATGAACCAACAAGGGCCCACTTGTGTTTGTTGCATGTCCCTTGGATAATTAATGCTGGTAATAACACCGAAATGTTAGCACACAAAGCACCTGGAATGCAGCTCGCCATACACATTCTAATCACATCTGCCACCTAACTCTCCAAATGACCTTCTGCAAAACAATGACTGTCTCTGAAACCACCGAAGCCAACCTAGGAGGAAGCCGTTTTTTCCCAGGATTTGGCTGCAGCGGAGCAGTTCCTAAAGCTAGAGTGGCACCAAGTGGTCAGGACAGGAATCAGTTTGTATTCACAGCCTCTGGCCAGGCTGCAATGCCTGTCAACACAATGTTGCTCCCAGGGCTGCAGGAGGTCTCAGCCCGTCTCCTCAGAATGGTGACCAGGACCAGAGAGGAAAACAGAGGCCCACATACCCCTGATACCTTAGAGGTGATTCTGAAACTCACATAAATCCTAAACTCCCCTAATTTTAAGGAGACTTACATTTTAAAGATCACCAAAACAGGGGCGGGGTTAGGGGTGGATAGCAATGAGGACTGCCTAGTCTATATCGCTGTTTATAAGTCACATAGTATTTTCTATTTTTACTAAAGTCTGTCTGTGTCACTGTGCCCCACAAAGAAAATGAGAAATATTGTCTCCATATTACAGATAAAAAAGAAGGGGTGAAGTGATAAGAACAATAGGGAGAGTATTAGAGAACAGGTAAGTGTTCTATGAGTTTTATAGTCCCTTGTTTAACTGCTGAACCAATTCTCCTCCTGTCCGTTAGCTTTTCATGGCCCCAATCAATCTTTTTGTCTCACACACACGGTTTCCCCTGGGACCAATATCACTACTCCATATTCTGACTTTCTCTTCTTTTTTTCATATTTGTCTTACTCTGTTTCTTCCTGCTTTTCCCCTCTAATGGCTCAGACTCAGATAACTTGGGTGCCTTCAAAGACCACTAACAGAAAGGGTTTCTCCCTCCTGTGGTTTCATATAATTATAGACATACCATTTTCCCATAATGCTGCAGCATCGTTAATCACTTCAAATACAGAGAGAGCCAGGCATGCTTTTCTGGGAGCAAAGAGCTCACGGTCCCATTTCAATTTGTGATTGTATCAATAATCTCAAGACTGTCTTAGGTGAACTAACCCATTATTTCTAGAGAAACTGGAAGGAAACTGGTAGAATCATATAGGCTGGCTGACACAGGGAGTATGTTTGTATGATATAAAATTCCAGATGACATGTGTCAGCTGCTTTGTCCTTTGTTTCTAAGTGGCAAAAAGGCAATTTTGCCTTTCCTGTCAGGGTATTCATGTAAGGAATTATGAGAACCTCTATCATTAAAAGAACAAATTATCTAAGGATCTCTCCCACACACAGCAGAGGCCAGTATGAATTTAAACTGCTTATAGATCAGAACAAAAACAACAACAAATTAATCCTGATGTACTTTTCTAGAATACCCTAGTGTAATTTTCATGCTGCAGCCCCTACACATCCAAGACCCAAGCAAATCTTGTAGCAATTTCACAGATAATATTATGGCAGGTTGGAAAGATTAGAGGAAGCAACATTTCTAAAGAAATCATTTCATAGAACAAAAAGCTTAACATAAATAGTGTAATTTGTATTGATTATTTCTCATGAATACATCTTTAACCAGGCTATCTTCAACATAGAATAAAGAGATCACAGGTCATCTCCAAACAGGAAAATACTTTTCTTTGGGATAATAAATGAGGAATAACACATACTGCTATGGTCAAACAGTGGAACCACAAGACTGTAGGAGGGAATGTTAAGATATAATTTGCCTTTAAAGAAAATGCATTCACTTGTACAAAAGAATGTCTATTGAGTATCTACTATATGCCAGGTACAATCTTCAGGACACCAGACAAGTCCCTTGGACATTATAATTGTGCTGTGTAACAATAATAAACAAATTAATCTAAAGTCAGGTAGGGAAAAAACGCTACGAAGCAAAGTATACCACTTGAGAACTATATTATGAGCGGCAGGGTGGTCAAGGAAGGCCTCTCTAAATATATAAACTTGAAAGCAATGAAGGCCCATGATCAAATGTGCATTTTAGGATTTAACCCTAATAGCAGCCAAAAGGAAGTGCCAAAGGGAGAAAAGAGTGGAGGTACCCAACAATGGGGATGACTTTTATTCCATAGGGAGGGTGGAGAGGGATAACTAATCCTCAGGGATATTAAGTGCCTGTTCCTCAACTTCCTAGAATCTAAGTGCTTATCCAATGCCTTCTGCTTTGGCAAGGGAAAGAATAAGGGTCACACTATAAACAGATCATCCTTGACATTTCACAGAGGTTTGAAGTAATTGCCATGGGATAATAGCATCAAGACTTAAGCTTATAACAAATGTTACTTTTAAATCATTTATGCAAATACAGCTTTAAGAAGCCTGATATATGTAGATTTATGACTAGTGCTTTACAAGTAATGATCTAAAAAAAAGTCTTCTAAAAAATTACACTAATGTCTAAGGGGAATTTCTAATGCAAAATAAAAATAAGAGAAAAGCAAACAATGGACCACTAAAGTTTTTCATCAACAAAGAAATGTAGCTTATCTACTAGAAATAATAATATAGGGCTTCCCTGGTGGCGCAGTGGTTGAGAGTCCGCCTGCCGATGCAGGGGACATGGGTTCGTGCCCTGGTCCAGGAAGATCCCACACGCCGCGGAGCGGCTGGGCCCGTGAGCCATGGCCGCTGAGCCTGCGCGTCCGGAGCCTGTGCTCCGCGACGGGAGAGGCCACAACAGTGAGAGGCCCGCATACCGCAAAAAAAAAAAAAAAAATAATAATAATATAAACCCACTGATTTCTTTTCTCACACAGCATATTTTACTGAGCTTTTGCATATATCAGAAGGCAAAGGCAGCCAGCAATCTGGAGCTCTGGCACATAGTAGATTTCATCTCATTTTGCATATATAGGGCCTCATGCTGTGGAATTAACAACTTTTAGATTGTTCTAGTGCAACCATTGAGCTGTTGCATTTGAATATGATGCATATTTTTTAATTTAAATAAAATACATTTAATATTGATTTTTTTCATCCATATTCAGTATGCCATCCAAACCACAAAATATACTGATGGTAGAAAAAGTCCCTTCTGGAGCTTAACAAATCTTCTATGATTCTATATGATGTTTCATTTATACTTAGTACAAATTTGCCTCTCCAGAATTCCTCAGCCTTCTGTAGTCCAATCAATAATTGTTGATAGTTTATAAAATAAAAAGGGTTTCTCCAGATACTAAGCAAGTATATTATCCAATGTGTTTTATGAGATTCTATAAAGATATAGAATTAATTTCTTAGATGTGTAGCTATTGAATTAGCAAAGCATTGGCATACTACCAAAATGGTCAATTTTATAAGGAGACATAATAAACATCACATTAGCCTGTACACTGAGCATAATCAAAGGTGAGTATGTTTGGGACAGATTTCCTCTGGGCATGAAACCATGAGTGGAAATTGCCTGGAAATGCTTGAAGGACCTACTACAGTGGAAAATTTTCAAAACACCTTCTTAATGGCATGGGGAAAATGATCTAAGAAATTATTAGGAATTAACAAAAATATATTCATAGTTGATGTTTATGGAATTTTACATAATCCCGTCCAGATTCCAGATGAGAAAACTAGCAGACAAATATTTGAACAGCATCATTGTGTCCTGTAGGTCACTGGTGAGTTTTGTTTGCCTGGGGTGGTGATATTCTATACGACAATTAAGAGAGGGAAGATAAATAATCTAACAGTTCAGATGAGACTTTTTTTTTTTACACCAGAAATTTAAAAAATATTTTTAAGTGTTTTTTTTTTTTGGCTCCATTGGGTCTTAGTTGCGGCACGTGGGATCTTCGTTGAGGCATGCGGGATCTTTTTCGTTGCAGTGCATGGGCTCTTGGTTGCAGCATGCAGGTTTTCTCTCTCTAGTTGAGGTGTGCAGGCTCAGTAGTTGTGGCACGCGGGCTTAGTTGCCCTGCAGCATGTGGCATCTTAGTTCCCCAACCAGGGATCGAACCTACCTCCCCTGCATTGGAAGGCTGATTCTTTACCACTGGACCACTGCGGAAGTCCCTTTAAGTTTTTCAATTTAGTAAAAGTACAAGAAATAATGTACATACTCTTATTTATAATTATATCTTCTTTCTGAGTTTTATGTGAGCTCAAGTGAAAACTTTTATTAAAATGCAGAAAAGTCAGATCATATGGTGCAGAGAAGCAAAAACCATCTACTTTAAAATGCATCCCACAAAAAATTTATAATTTCCTGATAGATCTCCTGTCATCTTCAAAGACTATCAGTGAAAGTAGCAAATCCTTAATCATTTTTAAGTAGCAAATCCTTAATCATTATCAAAAGAATTTAAATTTGAGGTACCCATCTGTTGCATTTTTTAGAGGCTCCAAACACCCTTTGTAGAGAGAAACCTTGGTTTTGAACTTCAGTGATTAAACAGTGGTCTCCTTTGTACAATCTGCTATACTGCTGTTAGATAGCAAGTATTTTAATACCAACCTTCAGTCAAGAGCCTCTTGTCCTACAAGACACTCATTATTCAAGAAAAAAAATATCATCTACATTTAAAAAATGAAAGGAGGGAATCTGTGCTTACACAAGTGTTTTATGTTGTATTTTTTTTATCTCCAATTCAGAGGCTTTGCAATTATCAGAATTGTGAAGATTTTTCCTCTCTGAAATAATAAAGAGACCACTTAATTATCAACTCATGGTCATTTTGCCTGCTACGTGCGGATTGCAAAACCCAATAACAACTCTAATGAAAAGCATTTCTTCATGGCCACAACCTCTTTACACCTGGACTCTGGCTTTCAGGAGATGATTATATGGCTGCTGCAAGAAGGTCACCACACAAGGCTAGAGTCACAATCCAGATGCCTGAATTCCTCCCAAGCACTTTACCAGCACATTGCAAAATGAATGGCTCCAAACGATGGAGTGGCTTATGAAAGAGACTTTCAAAATGTCATTTTAATTTTAAAATGTTTTCAAAAGACAATTTCAAGTGCTTTTAAAAGACAATTTTAAATAACTATCACTGTACACAGAGGTTAAGATAATGGACTGACTCTATAAATGTAGTTTGAAGTAAGAATTAGGGTAAAAGGAGATGAAACTAATATTTTACAAGAATTTTCACCAAAGTAAATGAAACAATGCTTCAATAGGAGAACCTAGGAAGAATGCAGAATTCTACCCATCAATTTGTTATAAACAACAGCATATGTTGTGTTTTATTTTGAATTCTTTGATAAATGAATGTTTATTCTGGGATCAGTGGTTCTGGGTGAATGGCAGATTGCAGCAGCAATTGCTTTCTCACCAAGAGAATTATCTAAAATCAGATCTCCTTTGTTTGATGAAACTTAAATTGCAGGGGGAATATTTAAACATCTAAGGAGAAAATCCATAGATAAGCTAACACATGGCTCCAAGATGCATTTAGCAGAACTAATTGTCTCTATTATTCTTTTATTCTAAAAGCTACAGATAGAATGTAGAAGTCAAATAATAAAATGCTGTATCATTACAGGTACCCTGATAAGGGACAATAGGCCACCAAAATGCTATATTTACTTCAAGTGATATTGGAGGGCTAGGGCAAATGAGACATTATGTCTATGGTAAATCCAGCTAAATAACAGGATTAGGAAGAAAAACTCCTTCCCTGTGCTGTGTGATATTTCTGTGAGGCTAAGCAAAACATGGAAGCCATCTCTTCTGTGCAGTGTCCACGGCCACACATGTCCTCAGCATGCCCTGGGACCAAGAAGGCTCTCTGTTCCGTTAGGTGACCACAGACCCACCGCCTTGATGAAAGTGGTAGAAAAATTAACCACAGTTAAGAGCCTAGCCTCACGGGGTAGATGTATTTTGGAATCCTGCATCTGCCACTCATTAGATGTATAATCCCAGGTAAAGTACTGAACCTTTCTAAAGCCCCTTTTCCTAATTGGTTAGCAATGGAATGATAAGCCTATGTAAAGTATCAAAAGGCTATCTTATTGCCATATTCTTGCCTCTCATGTACTTCTCAAACCACTCCTGTATGGCTTGTTGCCTCCCCACTCCACTGAAACAGCTGTCCTTAAAGTCACCTTTGTCACGAAGTCACCTTTGTCCCAAGCCAATGGCCACTTTCCCAGCCCCCACTGTGCTACCACAGTGCCTCAACAGCATGGAACAATGTTGGCCACTTCTGCCTTCGTGAAACAGCTCCTTCTCTCTGCAGAAAGATGCACAAAAGAGATACCGCTGTGGTGCAAGGGACAGCAGCTACCTGAGTTTCTTTGGGCTCTTGGAACTAGGGTTCCAGCCTTCCTGACTTTGGGTTCTGTGACCCTGTCATGAATCTTTGCTGTGAATGTCCCTTTGGGGTACCTTAAAAGATCAGAGACACTATACAGATGGACAGGACCACCATTTAGTCAATTTTAAATTTTTCTCTTCAATAGCCTGCATTGTGTCCCCTCGCACACCTTGATTTCTTAAGCTTTGGCAACAGACAAGCACATAACATATGCATTTGACAGGCACTGGGAAGGGGTGAAAAGAAACATGAAAGTCCATCGTGGGGCCTCCCTGGTGGCGCAGTGGTTAAGAATCCACCTGCCAATGCAGGGGACACGAGTTCGAGCCCTGGACCAGGAATATCGCACATGCCGTGGAGCAACTAAGTCCGTGCACCACAACTATTGAGCCTGCGCTCTAGAGCCTGTGCTCCGCAACAAGAGAAGCCACCGCAATGAGAAGCCCGCACACCGTAACGAAGAGTGGCAAGCCTGTGCGCAGCAACTAAGACCCAGCGCGGCCAAAACTAATAAATAAATAAAATAAATAAATTTATTAAAAAAAAAAAAGTCCATGGCTCAATGTGAGTCATTCCTAAAGCCCCTTCACCAATTAAGTGGTGTCCCTGGAGGGTTTTTTGTTTAAAATAAATAGCCAAGGCTTTGCCTCTTTGCCATGGCCTTCCCTATTATGAGATGAGGTCAGGACAGATAGTTCATGTCCCTGACTCACAGCTAAGGATGAGTTGGCTCCTTCCAGGAATCACTAAATCACACAGTCCTCCTGGCAAAGGACACCACCGGCTCAAACAGGTATCAACAGGACTTGGAATCAAGCCTCTTATGTTTCTGCTTTGCTTGAGGCCCATCTAACTGCCCCTTGAACAGGTCACTCCATCTCTCCTGCATCCTGGCAGCATCTAGGTAGAGAGATTCAGTGCTGTCTTATTGCGAATGCTCTGTGACTGTCAGTGGTGTGTCTGCTAAGACAAAGACTGACAAATTGCGCTCCTCACATTAATTTTCAAGTGCATTTTTAAAGCACATGCCTCTGATGAAGTATTTTGAATAGTGCTATAGATGTCAAGGAGACATTTAAAATATCTCACTCATAATTTTTGAAAATCTTCCTCATTCAAAGTTGTCACAGCTTGACAGCTTAACTCTGTTTTGAGTATATTCTTTTACAATGTACTACAAACTGATTGAAGAGCTGACAAATCTGACTTAACCCAAACAAGAATCTTTAAATATAGCTCATTGAAAAGAATGTTTAATGAAAATGCATATACAGATATTACATCTAGCATCCTATTTTTAAGAAGTCAAATTACACAATTAAAATTTTTACTGAAAATATGCCTCTACCCCAGGACTAGAAAATGGAAAATCACTCCCTGATCTACTGAGACAAAATCCTGAAGTTAGTAGAAATTACTCTGATTGAATATTCATTTATCTTTTTTGTCTAAATAAAAGCCAGGGTTTTGTTTTCTGTGTGTAACTTTAAATGGAGTTTAATACAATTATTGCCCAACTGATCCATTCCTTTGAATCCAATGACTGACCCTAGCTTGTACAAACAACTTATAAGAAAGAGAGTAAAACACTGAAATAAAGTTATTATAATTCTTCTCTAATTCAGGCTAGAAAAGTAAACTTATGATTATTAAGTTAAAAAAAAGAAGGAAAAAGAAGAATAAAAGGGATCTGTAGCTAAATAAAGGGGGAGAAATTGGTTGTGGAAAGCAGGAGATAACCGTGAGTCAGGGTTCTTACTGCACTGAGGGTTCTTAAACACCCACAAGCAAGGCAAACCCTTAAAATTCCGCCGATATCAGCAGAGCAAAGGAGAGAAGTTTTTCTGAAGAAACAGCCATAAGATTACCTCCCAAAATATCTTTTGGTCTTTGGTTTGGCTAAAATACATTTAGCTTCCTACAAACCTTTCTGGCATTAAGATTACGTCACCAATAGGGAATAAAAAAAGAACAAGCCATAACATAAGGCAAAAATTCCTGCCAGAAAGGGGATGAAGTGGAAAACCTTTCCAGTGCTGGCATTAAAGGAAGAAATAAAAGAAAGAAAGAGAAGGATGGGAGCATCCCAGCAAGTTACCACCTTCAGGGGAGAAAAAGGCCCAGAAATGCCAACCATAATTTTGTAGGAATTTGAGAACATTCGAGTGGGTGCCCCATTTTCCTGGCTGTGGCTGAGGTAGCCATGAGCATCTCAGAGAGGGCTGAGTGTTCAACGTGGCGCCGCATTCCACCTGGCTTGAAAATGATAGAACAGCATCATGCCCTCTGGGCTTGGCAAATACTTAAACCAGATTCTTTGTGGATGTTTCAGATCCTGCTTCCCCTCTGGGCCTATCAGGGAACAGCTCCAATGACATGGGTGGTATTTCTCCTTCAGCATGGTTCTCCAGTGGCCCCTCCGCACAGAGACTCTCATCAATGGAAGCTCTTTGTCCCCCTCTTGGGAAAAACCTAAAGCAGTTCAGGGCCGGGTCTGCTTTTCATGTGGCCCACATTTGGACCATGGAAAATGTGCATTATCTGCTTGGCCGTTAGCAGACATGTAGTCATTTCCTAAATACAGTCTTCCAGAGGCTCTCTTCACCTTTACTCAGGTTCCTCTGGCTCCCTCTGACATGAGTGAGGCCCCACAGTCCACAGCTGTGGCAGCTGTAGGCTCTCCTAGCAGTCCCAATGAAGCCCCCAGTTCTTAACTAGGCCTAAGGTAAGGAGCAGACAATCCCCACCTCACCTGGTTGGAGAACTAGCAAGAAATTGGACTGCTTCTCCACAATGAAGGCAAGGAGGAATATGTCTGGAATATTGGGGCATCTTTTAATATTACTATGCCCTGTGATTAAGGTCAATGGAAAACTACAACAACCCCATCCTACCATGGCCCAGACCCTTCAGGAATGAAGATTTGGGGCAGCCTATCGGGTATAGAACAACGACTAGCTGAGTACAAGTGGCATAAGGAATGGGTGATAGAAGAAAGTAGTTATAAGTATCAGCTGTGAGCACATGACTAGTTATAGAAATGAGGGCTGTAGTTGTAATGATGTCATGAGTCCTTCTTCCTTATTTTGTTATGAATATGTTTGTGTATGTTCATAAAAAAAACCAAAAATCTTTGTTTTCTCCCCTTTCTTATTTCCTTATCATGTAACATACATGAATTGACTTTATATCATAGTATTTAAGTTTTGTTAACTTTACAGCATAGTATTTAAGTTCCATAAAATCAAGAGTAAACATCTTGATTTTATGGAACTTAGATGAAGAGTAAACATCATTCACGGAATTTACATCTTCTCCCAGGGGAAAGATTACTGCAGTTCTGGTTGCACACAGAATGGTTGTATCACGTTAGGTGGATATACGACCTTGTCATTGTCTTTGGAGATTAAGAATGGTCTAAGGTGATGCATACAGGGACCAAATTGACAAGAGGAGAACTTGTGATGGTTAATTTCATGTATCAGCTTGGCTGGCCTGTGCCCAGGTATTTAGTCAAACATTATTCTGAGTAATTCTGTGAGGGTGTTTTGGATGAGATTAACATTTAAATCAGTGACCTTTGAGTAAAGCAGATTGCTCTCCATAATGTGGGTGGGTCTCATCCCATCAGTCGAAGGCCTGAAGAGAACAAAAGACTGGTCTGCCCAGAACAAAAGGGAATTCTTCAGCAGATAGCCTTCATACTTGGTCTGTAACATCGACTCTTCCTGGTTTTCTAGCGGACTGCCTGTGGACTTACACCACAACTCCTTCCTGAATCTCCAGCCTGTTGGCCTCTTTATTAGATTTTGGACCCACCAAGCTCCACAATTGCTTAAGCCAATTCCCTAAAATAAATCTCTTCCTATAAATATACACATTCTATTGGTTCTGTTTCTCTGGAGAACTCTAATTCAGGGTTTAGCATAACATTCTCTAAAGAAGGTCTCCTCATCAAAGCCTCTCTTCTCAACATTTTGACCCCTTGCTACCATTTTGATTTGACTGAAAGATCCTTCTTTAAATAGGCTGCATTTTAATCTGGCACCTTACTTAGTTAAGGAGCATCTGTAACATTTTACCTTTGAAAGATCCTACTGAAACTTTCTATTACAGATGCTCCTGAGGGGAAGGGGACAAGAGAAGACCAGTGCTCAGGACAAGGAAATCTCAGAGAGTAGAGACCTCATAACCAGAGACAAAAAGGGTTTGTGGTGATCCACAGCAGATGCCAGCATGCCTAGGCCGCACCAGCAATTCACATAGGATGGGAATCAGCTCAGGACAAAACAGTCCCGAGAGGTTAGTGTTATCTCTGAATTGACTGTATTTTGTAAACCCAACGTTTATGGGTTTTTTCTTTCCATGAGAGGGAATAAGTAAAAGAAAAACATGATAGCAATATGAAATTAGTTTTAGAAAACAAAGAAAGCTACATGTTTATTCACATTTAAGTCATAATGAAAATTTTAGTTTTTCTGATTCTATTTCACAGAGAGAAATTTTTGTAACTGAAAGCTAACTGATTTCTTGGCTGTAATAAATCAACCACAATATAAGCTAAGCATGAGTATATCGTGGATCCACACAGAATGTGGAAAAGCATGGAACACATAGATAATCAGCAGTCAAAGATGAAGCAGGGTAAAAGGAGTAAGACTCACAAATTGACCAAGACTGGGACATTTCCATTAGCCTCTTCTGGGATTATCTAGAAATGTCTGAATCCTTGGAGAGGACAAATTGTAAGGAAATGTTAGAACCATAATGTAGTTATAACTGTATTTTTATTGTAAAATGTTATTGTAAAATAACATGTAAATAAATAAATAACATGTAAATAAAATGTAAAATTTTATTGTAAAATGCACATAAATGTGCATACTTGTAAAATATTCATCGTATATTCCTGAGGTAAGAGAAATGGTCATAAAATTCATCTACTTCCAGATATTAATAGCCCCAAACACTATTAATAGGGTTCTAGATGTTGACTTTTTTTTTTTTTTTGGCGGTACTCAGGCCTCTCACTGCTGTGGCCTCTCCCGTTGAGGAGCACAGGCTCCGGACGCGCAGGCTCAGCGGTCATGGCTCACGGGCCCAGCCGCTCCGCGGCATGTGGGATCTTCCCAGACCGGGGCATGAACCCGTGTCCCCTGCATTGGCAGGCGGACTCTCAACCACTGCGCCACCAGGGAAGCCCTAGATGTTGACATTTTAAACACTTCTGTCTTTTAAGCAATCAAGACCAACAACATAGTATAATAGTTAAGTACATATTCTAGACATTCCAAACCACAGCTCTTTCTTTTATTAGGACTGTGACCTTGGGAAAGTTATATAACCTCTCTATGTCTCATTTCCTAACGTGTAAAATGGGGATAATGGTAACAACCTCGTAGGGGTGTTACACAGATTAATAAAGGGATTTATTATCTATCCAGCTCTTAGAATAGTGCCTGGCACATGATGAGCTCTACATAAAGATTTGTTAAATTAAACTAATATGGTAACACATTAAGACCATGATGATAAAATGTGTAAATTGTGCATTTTGCTTTCTTGGGATATTTCATTTATTTTTGTTCTAAATCAGTCATTTTTATTTTCTTTATCACATTCAGAAAAGGGGGGAACCCTCAATTGCAATTATTATTTTGAAGTGGCTTAAACCAAGTAAGCCAATGAAACAGCTACAAATAAAACTGAGGTTCTAGTATAGTACTAGAAGTTTGGAAATAGCACTAAAATAAAGGAATTTTAAGATTGTGGAGATATTAAATTGATATTTAAAAAGAAAAGAAGGAAACATAACTATCAGTCTTTCATAGGGAAAAGATAAAAATACAGTGGAGCTTTGAAATTCGAACTACCCTAACTTTCAACTAGCTAGAGTTTCCCATTTGATTGAAACTTATGAGTATTTATAAAGTTAAATTTAAAAAAATTCTAGCTATGGCTTAGGGAATACCCTAGTGGTCCAGTGGTTAGGACTCTGCACTTTCACTGCTGAGGGTGCGGGTACCATCCCTGGTCAGGGAACTAAGATCCCGCAAGCCCCATGGCATGGCCAAAAAAATTAAAATTAAAAAATAGATATGGCTTATAATCAACCAATATTTAGGCCAATCTATTTACTATAATCAATGAAATTGATAAATTGGGATGATTTACATTATGCACTGTAAGATTTTTAATTAAAAGTGGTTCTTATTATGCTTAATTTATTATTTTTAAAGACAGGAGAGTGAGTGAACTCAAACATTAAAGATTTTCAGAGCTGGAAAAACAAAGGATGCCTAACCTTTAGCTAACTAAAATATAAAAATTTTTAACCCCATTCTTCCAGCTTTGAAGTTTATCCAAGTTATATTACTAAGTCTTGATTTCACTTTGGGCATACTGCTTACCACATTTATAGTTCTGATTTTTATGCTGGCAAAATTATTTGAAATGCACATAATTTGGTAAGGTGCTTGCTAACAAAGAATACATATTTCTGCAACCAGTAACACGAAAAATAACCACTCGAGGACAAACTCGTAATAGAAGTTCACAAAGTCAGCAGCTTAGATGCTTTTGTGGGGAAGGCTTCTGGTTTTCCATACAAGCTAACCCAGAATTGAGAAATAGGAAAAGTAATGTAACATAATAGCCACACACCAAAAGCATTCCACATGAGGTAGACCAGGATATGAGTGAACAGATTGTACTGCACACGGGGCTTCAGGGAGCTGGAGTCTATGCTCATTACCACCTGTAAGCTTTGGGATTTCCCAAAGTTATTTACGCAAATAGAGCCTCACATCATTAAATCCTCATCAGTGCTGTCACTCTCTGCCTCTGACCACACAGAATGCTAAAAAAGGAAATGGGATTTCAGAGCTTCATCTTCAGGAGACTGAGAGGTTACAGTTTTCCTTCCTGGAGACCTGTGTCTAGAGACTGAGGATCTCCTGAATATTTGTCTTCAGTTTCTCTCATTTGTCCTTTGTCCAGAAAGGTCATTGTCTGCTCCTCAGAAGAAGTATCACGCCAAGCCTCTTCTGTGAGATGTATACCTCTCAATTCTTTCTTATACCCCTCAAGCTAGAGGCAACCTTGAGCAGAAACGTGCGGGGAATATTATTGTCTTAGGCAGGTTGGGCTACTACAACAGAATACCAGAGACTGGGGGGATTCAACAGCAAACATTTATTTCTCACAACTCTGGAGGATGGAGAGTCAAAGATCAAGGTGCTAGGAGATTCAGTTTCTGGTGAAGGCCCTCTTGTAGACTTCTGCCTCCTTGCAGTGTTCTCACATGGAAGAGAGAAAGAGAGAGAGAGAGGAAGAAAGGGAAGGAAAAGGGAGGAGAAGGAGAGGGGAGGGAAGGGACAGCTGAGTGAGAAAGAGAGTTCGAGAGATCACTGTCTGTTCTCATAAGAGCACGTAATCTTATATGAAGCCTCCACCCTCATGACCTCATCTAAACCTGATTACCTCCCAAAGGCCCTACCTCCTAATACTGTCATATTGGGTTTAGGATTTCAACATATGAATTTTGATATCAGGGATGCAAACATTCACTCCATAACAATTTTCCTATGTGGATTCTCTAATACCTAGACAACAACCACACCCTCACTCTCTCTTTGTATTATACCCTCTGGCCTGGCAAAAGGACAGCTTTGATAACAAAGGTAAATAGTATTTTCTGATCTTTCTCTTCCGCCTATATGATTCAGAGAAAATCAAAGATTAAAATGGGACAGAATAGCTTGAGTAAAAAGATCAGGCTCTGAAATCAATATCTGTTTGATTTTGTATAAAATGCTTAATCTTGTTTCCTCCTCTGTCAAATTGGGTAACAGTAATACCTACTTCCCAGACTGTGTTGTGAATATTAAGTGAGATCCATTTGGTCATTTCTTCCAGTACTTCTTAAGTACCTACTCTGTGCAGATGCTGTTTAGACACTTCGGTTAGCACGGTGGAAAGGACTGTCAAAATCTCCACATAATGGAGCTTGCATTCTAACCAAAGAGATAAACAAACTCGTGTACTTTATAGTTAAGCAGTGCCAAGAACTATGTAGAGAAACAAAAGCAATGTGAAAGGCTAGAGAGTAACAAAAAGTGCTATTGGGGATAAAGGTGGTCAAGCAAGGCCTCTCTCTGGCAATGAATTTGAGTGAAGATCTATTAAAGTGACAGAGCAAGCCATGCACATATGTGGATGAAGAGACTTCTAGACAAGAGAAAAGAGCAAGCGCAAGTTCCATGGTATGGCAACATGCTTGGGGTCTTCAAGGGACAATGAGGAGGTCACTGTGGCTGATGTTCAGTGGCCAATGGGCAGAGTAGGCGGAAGTGAGGTCTGAAAAATAAGGGGAAGGGAGTAGAGGCAGATCACGGAGAACCTGGCACAGAGCAAGTGTTCAAAAGGTGGTTATTTTTAAAATATTTCATCCCTGTGTTGTTGATGCAAGTTAGGATTAGATAGCCTTCCTTAATACTGTCAACAAGTCCTCTTTGCAGAAAAACACTTGCTGAACAGATTATGGCCCCATCGCTTTCCCACAGTGCTATCAGTAGAGTATTTCGGTTCTCATTGACCCTTTCAGTGAGTCGCAATTGCTTTTCCACTATCCAAGGTCCTGTTCATCCTAATGAAGATGCATCATTGGCACTTGCTTCGCGCATGGCTGGGAAAGAGCAGTACAACCAAAAGGCCCCATCCAGATGGAGGAGCTCAGTAGAACATCTGCCTTGCGTGTCTGTCACCTCCCTACCTCCTGCTGCTGTGTTAGCTGCCAGCCATCATAGCAGCTCCTGAGTCAAGGGCCCTCCTCATCTAGTGTTTTCTTGGAGCTTTGACAGATTATCTGCAGTCATCATGCCATCTTTCTTAAAACTGAAGGAATATCCTGATGGAAATCTGTCTTTAAAAAAAAAAAAAAAACACTCCAAAATGGGATCCATTAAACTATAGTTATGCCTGCAAGTTTTATATCAACTGGCACTGGGCAGTTAATTCATTTGCATCAATAACACGGATGGCCTATAGTGGTCCATGTGACATTGAAGAAATGAGACAGCTATGGAGAATGCATTCATCTCTCTCCATCTCCTCTACCACTGCTCTAAGTCCAAACCACCACCATCTGCTGCCTAGATGATTACAATAGCCACCTAACTGATCTGGTCCAAACCACCTTAGTCCAAACTGTCACTTGCCTGATCATTATTAATACTAAGTAGCCTCCTAACTAGCATGTTTCCACTCTAGCTCTCCTTACCCCAGTTGATTTTCCCACATTTAGCTATGTGAAGAGATTTTGGGTTTTTTTGGCCACGCTACATGGCATATGGGATCTTAGTTCCCTAACCAGGGATCGAATGCATGCCCCCTGTATTGGAAACAACATTAACCACTGTAGCATCAGGGAAGTCCCTTAAGTGACATTTTTGAAACCAAATTCTGAACATTTGAGTTTTGATTAAAACCTTTCTATGGCTTCCCAGAGCTGCTAGAGATTATTTATTAGTGATAAATCATGATTCCTATTAGCACCCTGAAGGTGATGCATGATCTAGCCTTTGCCTAGCTCTTATCTAACAACATCACCCTCCTTGTTCCCCATACCTTAGTCCTATCAGCCTTTTTTATGTTCTGCCAACATGCTATGATCCTTTCTGCCCTAGGGATATTTTAATACTGTTGTCTCAGACTGGAAATCCTTCCCAACCTCATCACACTTCACCTACTAAACCATCCCCCTTCATATTCCAATTCTAACACCACTTCCTCAGAGATACCCGCCCTGCACTCCCAGACAGCTCCATCACCTGCCTTCCTTTCTATAGTTCCCCCTACCCTACTTCTGAAGCTTTTATAGTTTGTAATTACATGTCACTGTGATTATTTTATTGAATGCCCATCTCCCTCCACTAGGATATATTCACCAAGAAGCCAGGGACTTTGCTTTTCTCACCTCTTGAATCCCAGCATTTTCTGATTCTGAAGCTCATGCTCATTACACTCCTTTTTGAACAGACTTGTCAAAGAACAAATAACCATTTAAACCTAAATGGCTCTCAGTATAAACACTGCCTGTATAAGTTTTTCAAGCCTATGCCATTTGATGCATTTTATATTGGAGAAATAGCAACATCAATATTTTCAAACATGAGCTTGAGCTAAGAACTGAACTAAGAGCTGAGTTGCCCATAACATTTGTTGTGAGTAACATTTGCAGAACTAAAGACTTTTATCTACTCTTTTCTTCTCATTGAAGTTTTATCCAAAAAACTCAGCTGTGGACATAAGCAGCAAGGTAAAAATGGAACTGACCTAATCTTCTGCTTCTGTGAGTTTACCTAATTTATTTAGTGAAAATGAATATCTACTTGCTTAATTCTGTTAAGTCCTCTTGGATTCTTGGTACCAATTCCATATGTTAAGTGAACTAAAAAGGCAAAGCCTTGCTCTATTATGACATCATTCCTTCCTTTGAAAATTAAAAACTATTTCATAAATGTGTTTATTAACACTACCTTAAACTTCTGAGTTTTTCAAAAGGTATTATTTTACACTGTGGAAAAAGAATACAAGAATATCACTAATACAGCTCAATTATAAATTCCCAGAAAAAAATAACAAGAAAGAAGAGGAGGAAAGACAAAAATATAAAAAGATAAAGCAATATTTAGAAAGCAGAATAATTAGTCATAAGTCTCAGAACTAGGGATTCTGTATGAAATCATCATGTTATTCTAATACAGATACAGAAAAATGCGATAGTATTTATATTAAAGTATCCCCCTAAACTAACCACTAAATTATAACAATTTAAAGCACATAAAATGGTATTTGATATTCAGACATCACAATATCAAAATTCTCTCCACTCATGGGCAAAAACCTTATTTCTTTAATAGAAGCAACAGATATTTATTGATTATCTACTATATGCCAGGCAATGGGATCCATGAGTAAAGAAAATCCAAGATTTGTCTCCATAAAATTTAGCTATTACTAGGTAAATATAACCAATAAGTAATAAGTATAATCAGTACATTATATAATTTGTTGGAAGATGACAAATGCTATGGAGAAAAACAAAACCAGAGAAGAGTTGAGAGTAGAAGAATGTGGAATTGCAATTTAAACAAGGTGGAGATAGGAGGCCTCATTAGGGCTGTAACATTTAAGCAAATTTTGAGGAAGGTGAGAGAGCTAGCTAGCTACTTGAATATTTGGAGGAAGTGCATTTCAGGTGGAGCTCAAGACTGTACCTGGGATATTCTAGGAACAGCAAATGGCTGATGTGGAGCAAGTGAGGCAGGAGATGTAGGAAAGGAATTCAGAGAAGGGCTAAGAAGCCAGATGATGTATTTTCACTCCCCTGTTGGTTAATGGTGTTGAACATCTTTTCATGTGCCATTCATGCATACTCTCTGGTGAAGTGTCTGTCCAAGTCTTTGCTAATTTTGGAATTGGTTTGCTGGTTTCTTTACTATTGAGTTTTGAGAGTTCTTTATATATTTTGGATAAAAGTCCTTTGTTGGGCATGTGTTTTGCAAATATTTTCTATCAGTCTATAGTTTGTCTTTTCATTCTCTAAATAATGTCTTTTGCAGAACAAAGATATTTAATTTTGATGACTTCCTATTTATCAACTTCTTTTATGGATCCTACTTTTGCAGTTCCATCTGAGAATACTTTGCTTAACCCCAGGTCATGAAGATATCCTCCTAAAAGTTTAATAATTTTAAAATTACATTTGTAATTCATTTTGGTGTCTTTTTTTTTTGGCTGTGTTAGGTCTTCGTTGCTGTGCGTGGGCTTTCTCTAGTTGCAGTGAGCGGGAGCTACTCTTTGTTGCAGTGCATGGGCTTCTCATTGAGGGGGCTTCTCTTGTTGTGGAGCACAGGCTCCAGGTGCACGGGCTTCAGTAGTTGTGGCACGTGGGCTCAGTAGTTGTGGCTCGCAGGCTCTAGAGTGCAGGCTCAGTAGTTGTGGTGCACGAGCTTAGTTGCTCTGTGGCATGTAGGATCTTCCTGGACCAGAGATCGAACCCATGTCCCCTGCATTGGCAGGTGGATTCTTAACCACTGCGCCACCAGGGAAGTCCCTGTAATTCACTTTGAGTTGATTTTTATATAAGGTGTAAGAATGAAATTGAGGCTTATGTTTTGCATACAGATTCAAATAGTTAAAACACTGTTTGTTGAAATGTCTATTCTTTCTCCATTGAATTGCTTATGCATCCTTGTAAAAATCAAATGGTGGCATGGACATATATACACTACCAAATGTAAAATAGATAGCTAGTGGGAAGCAGCCGCATAGCACAGGGAGATCAGCTTAGTGCTTTGTGACCACCTAGAGGGGTGGGATAGGGAGGGTGGGAGGGAGACACGAGAGAGGAGATATGGGGATATATGTATATGTATAGCTGATTCACTTTGGTATGCAGCAGAAAGTAACACACCACTGTAAAGCAATTATACTCCAATAAAGATGCTTAAAAAAATCAAATGGCAACCATACACTGAAATATTATTTAGAAACAAAAAGAAATGAGCTATCAAGTCATGAAAATACATGGATGAGTCATAAATGCACACATTTAAGTTAAAGAAGTCAATCTGAAAAGGCTACATACTAGTTACAATTATGTGGCATTCTGGAAAAGGCAAAACTATAGCAACAATAAAAGATTAGTGGTTGCCAGGGATTTAGCAGGGAGGAGGGGTTGGCTAGTTGAGTCACGGGAGAATTTTCAGGGTGGCTAAACTATTCTGCATGATATATAATTGCTTATACAGGGCACTATGCATCTGTCAAAACCTATTCAATTTTATAGCACTTTACAATGGACCTTAATGTATGCAAATTTTTAAAAATTACTAGAATGACATGGGATCCCAGGATGGACTATCCATGAGCCCATACTGATAGAAATAAATGACTCAACAAATAAATGCATGGGAAGAAGAACTAAATATTTTATGCAGAAAAATTCCGAATAATTTACTTGCATAGTCCTTCCATGGGGAAGCGTAACTGCTCACTCCCTAAGTGTGGGCTATGCATAGAGACTTGTCTCCAAATAGTAAAGTTCAAAAAGGAGGAGAAATGAGCAACTTTTCATTTGAGAAACCTGACAAACACTATTTCAGCCAGATGCTCAATGTCAACACCAACCGTGATGTCTTATTGGTGGTATGTGTTCTTGATATGATGTGATGAAAAAGGCAATGTACCTCTACAGTCTTCTTCCCAAAAAACTATAGCCCCAGTTTAATTACGATTAAAATGTCAGAAAAATCCCAATTGAGGTGCAATCTGTAAAAGACCTGACAAGTACTCTTCCAAACTGTCAAGGTCAACAAAAATAAGGAAAGTCTGAGGGACTGTCAGAGTCAAGAGAAGCCTAAGAACAGATGAAAACTAAATGTAATGTGTATCTTACCTGGAATCCTGGAACAGAAAGTGAACTTTAGGTAAAAGCTAAACAAATCTGAAAAAAACATGGGCTCCAGTTAATAATAATGTATTAATACTGGTTCATTAATTGTAACAAATGTACCACACTAATGTAAGATGTTAATAATAAGTGAAACTGTAGAGACAGGATATATGGGAACTCTGTATTACCTTCTCAGTTTTTTCGTAAATCTAAAATTGTTCTAAAATAGTTTATTTTTTAAATAAATAAAATTCCTCAAGTGCAAATATAATCAAAGGGTCATATTTGTGTTAGTCTATTTCTGGAATCTGTCCCATTTCATTGATCCGTGTGTCCATCCTGTTGGCAATACCACACCATCTTGATAACTGTAGTTTTATAGTAAGTTTTTAAATTGGGTAGTTTGATTTCTGTAACTTTATTCTTCTTTCTCAAAATTCTTTCAGCTATTCTAATTTCTTTGCCTTTCCATATATATTTTAGAATCTGCTTGTCTGTAACTACACAAATCCTGCTGAGATTTTTATTAGAATTCTGTTAAGTCTATAGAAAAATTTGGGGAGAATTTAAATCTTTCCTCTGCTGAGTCTTCTTGTCTATGGATATGGTTTGTCTCTCCATGTATATACATCTTCTTAGATTTCTTTCAGCAGCATTAGTACTTGCAGCAGACAGCATACAACATATTTTGTTAGATTTTTCCTAACAATTTCACTTTGGGAGCCAATCTAGAATTCTGTACACTGTGAAATCATCCTTCAAAAGTGAAGGAGAAATAAAGGTTTTTCTTAGACAAACAAAAAATAAGCAACTTTGTTGCCAGTAGACTTGCCTTGCAAGAAATATAAAAGCAGCTCTTTAGAGAGAAGAAAAAGTTATAGTTCAGAAAATCAGATCTACATAAAAAAGGGAGGTGAAGCATAGAAGGAACAAGTGAAAATCAAGTAAAATCGTTCATTTTTCTTATTCTTAATTTATCTAACAGAAAACAGTTTGTTTAAAATGGTAATAGCAACAAAGAATTCAAGTATGTATAATTTTATTCAACTTTATATATTTATATATGTTGATATACATTATTATTATTTATTATTATATATTTATTTAATATATATGCTTATGTGTACTTATGTATAAGTTAAATAAATGACAGTAGTGATAAAAGAGACAGAAGGGAGGAATTAGGATTATTTTTTTATTATAAGGTATGCACACTACCCATGAAGTATTATTTAAAAGTGCACTTGGATTACTTGTAAAAGTATACTGCAAACTCTAGAACAACCACTAAAAAAAGTAAAAAGAAGTATAACGGATATGATAAGAGAGAAAAATGGAATCATATAAAACGCTTAATTAAAACCATAAAATGCGGAGATTGGTTCAAGATGGCGGAGTAGAAGGACATGCTCTCACTCCCTCTTTTGAGAACACTGGTTGAATAATCATCAATAGGAAGACACCGGAACTCACCAAAAAAGATACCCCACATCCAAAGACAAAGGAGAAGCCACAATGAGATGGTAGGAGAGGAACTATCACCATAACTGCTGGGAGGATGACTCACAAATTAGAAAACACTTATACCACAGAAGTCCACACACTGGAGTGAAGGTTCTGAGCCCCACGTCAGGCTTCCCAACCTGGGGGTCTGGCAACGGGAGGAGGAATTCCTAGAGAATCAGACTTTGAAGGCTAGAGGGATTTGATTGCAGGACTTTGGCAGGACTGGGGGAAACAGAGACTCCACTCTTGGAGGGCACACACAAAATAGTGTGCGCATCGGGACCCAAGGGAAGGAACAGTGACCCCATAGGAGACTGAACCAGACCTACCTGCTAGTGTTGGAGGGTATCCTGCAGAGGTGGGGGCAACTGTGGCTCACCAAGGGAAAAGGACACTGGCAGCAGAAGTTCTGGGAAGTACTCCTTGATGTGAGCCCTCCCAGAGGCTGCCATTAGCCCCACCAAAGAGCCTAGGTAGGCTCCAGTATTGGGTTGCCTCAAGCCAAACAACCAAAAGGGAGGGAACCCAGCTCCACCCATCAGCAGACAAGCAGATTAAAGTTTTACTGAGCTCGGCCCACCAGGGCAACAGCCAGCTCTACCCACTACCAGTCCCTCCCATCAGGAAACTTCCACAAGCCTCTTAGATAGCTTCATCCACCAGAAGGCAGACAGCAGAAGCAAGAAGAACTACAATCCTACAGCCTGTGGAACAAAACCCACATTCACAGAAAGATAGACAAGATGAAAAGGCAGAGGGCTATGTACCAGATGAAGGAAAAAGATAAAACCCCAGAAAAACAACCAAATGAAATGGAGATACACAATCTTCCAGAAAAAGAATTCAGAATAATGATAGTGAAGATGATCCAGGACCTTGGAAAAAGAACGGAGGCAAAGATTGAGAACATGCAAGAAATGTTTAACAAAGACCTAGAAGAATTAAAGAACAAACAAACAGAGATGAACTATACAATAACTGAAATGAAAACTACACTAGAAGGAATCAATAGCAGAATAACTGAGGCAGAAGAACGGATAAGTGACCTGGAAGACAGAATGGTGGAATTCACTGCTGTGGAACAGAATAAAGAAAAATGAATGAAAAGAAATGAAGACAGCCTAAGAGACCACTGGGACAACGTTAAATGCAACAACATTTGCATTATAGGGGTCCCAGGAGAAGAGAGAGAGAAAGGACCAGAGGAGATATTTGAAGAGATTATAGTCGAAAGCTTCCCTAACATGGGAAAGGAAATAGCCACCCAAGTCCAGGAAGCACAGAGAGTCCCATATAGGACAAAACCAAGGAGAAACATGCCGAGACACATAGTAATCAAACTGGCAAAAATTAAAGACAAAGAAAAATTATTGAAAGCAGCAAGGGAAAAGCGACAAATAACATACAAGGAAAATCCCATAAGGTTAACAGCTGATTTCTCAGCAGAAACTCTACAAGCCAGAAGGGAGTGGCATAATATACTTAAAGTGATGAATGGGAAGAACCTACAACCAAAATTACTCTACCTGGCAAGGATCTCATTCAGATTCGATGGAGAAATCAAAAGCTTTACAGACAAGCAAAAGCTAAGACAATTCAGCACCACCAAACCAGCTCTATAACAAATGCTAAAGGAACTTCTCTAAGTGGAAAACACAAGAGAAGAAAAGGACCTACAAAAACAAATCCAAAACAATTAAGAAAATGGTAATAGGAACATACATATCGATAATTACCTTAAACATGAGTGAATTAAATGTTCCAACCAAAAGACACAGGCTTGCTGAATGGATACAAAAACAAGACCCATATATATGCTGTCTATAAGAGACCCACTTCTGACCTAGGGACACATACAGACTGAAAGTGAGGGGATGGAAAAAGATATTCCATGTAAATGGAAATCAAAAGAAAGCTGGAGTAGCAATACACATATCAGATAAAATAGACTTTAAAATAAAGAATGTTACAAGAGACAAGGAAGGGCACTATGTAATGATCAAGGGATCAATCCAAGAAGAAGTTATAACAATTGTAAATATATATGCACCCAACGTAGGAGCACCTCAATACATAAGGCAAATGCTAACAGCTATAAAAGAGGAAATCAACAAAAACACAATAATAGTGGGGGACTTAAACACCGCACTTACACCAATGGTCAGATCATCCAAAATGAAAATAAATAAGGAAACAGAAGCTTTAAATGGCACAATAAACCAGATAGATTTAATTGATATTTATAGGACATTCCATCCAAAAACAGCAGATTAGGGCTTCACTGGTGGCGCAGTGGCCGATGCAGGGGACATGGGTTCATGCCCCAGTCTGGGAGGATCCCGCATGCCGCGGAGCGGCTGGGCCCGTGGGCCATGGCCACTGGGCCTGCGCGTCCGGAGCCTGTGCTCCGCAGCGGGAGAGGCCACAACAGTGAGAGAGGCCCGCATACCGCAAAAAAAAAAACAAAAAAAACAGCAGATTACACGTTCTTCTCTAGTGTGCATGGAACATTCTCCAGGATAGATCACATGTTGGGTCACAAATCAAGCCTCAGTAAATTTAAGAAAATTGAAATCATATCAACCATCTTTTGTGACCACAATGCTATGAGATTAGAAATCAATTACAGGGGAAAAAAACGTAAAAAGCACAAACACATGGAGGCTAAACAATATGTTATTAAATAACCAAGAGATCACTGAAGAAATCAAAGAGGAAATCAAAAAATACCTAGAGACAAATGAAAATGAAAACACGATGATCCAAAACCTATAGGGTGCAGCAAAAGCAGTTCTAAGAGGGAAGTTTATACCTATACAAGCCTACCTCAAGAAACAAGAAAAATCTCAAGTAAACAATCTAACCTTACACCTAAAGGAACTAGAGAAAGAAGAACAAAGAAAACCCAAAGTTAGCAGAAGGAAATAAATCATAAAGATCAGAGCAGAAATAAATGAAATAGAAACAAAGAAAACAATAGCAAAGATCAATAAAACTGAAAGCTGGTTCTCTGAGAAGATAAACAAAATTGATAAACCATTAGCCAGGCTCATCAAGAAAAAGAGGGAGAGGACTCAAATCAACAAAATTAGAAATGAAAAAGGAGAAGTTACAACAGACACCGCAGGAATACAAAGCATCCTAAGAGACTACTACAAGCAACTCTATGCCTATAAAATGGACAATATGGAAGAAATGGACAAATTCTTAGAACGGTATAACCTTCCAAGACTGAACCAGGAAGAAACAGAAAATATGAACAGACCAATCACAAGTAATGAAATTGAAACTGTGATTAAAAATCTTCCAACGAACAAAAGTCCAGGACCAGATGGCTTCACAGGTGACGTCTATCATTTAGAGAAGTGCTAACACCCATCCTTCTCAAACTCTTCCAAAAAATTGCAGAGGAGGGAAAACTCCCAAACTCATTCTATGAGGCCACCATCACCCTGATACCAAAACCAGACAAAGACACTACAAAAAAAGAAAATTACAGACCAATATCAGTCATGAATACAGATGCAAAAATCCTCAACAAAATTCTAGCAAACAGAATCCAACAACACATTAAAAGGATCATACACCATGATCAAGTGAGATTTATCTGAGAGATGCAAGGATTCTTCAATATACGCAAATCAATCAATGTGGTACACCATATTAACAAACTGAAGAATAAAAACCATATAATCATCTCAATAGATGCAGAAAAAGCTTTTGACAAAATTCAACATCCATTTATGATAAAATCTCTCCAGAAAGTGGACATAGAGGGAACCTACTTCAACATAATAAAGGGCATATACAACAAACCCACAGCAAACATCATTCTCAATGATGAAAAACTGAAAGCATCTTCTCTAAGATCAGGAACAAGACAAGGATGTCCACTCTCACCCCTCTTATTCAACATAGTTTTGGAAGTCTTAGCCATGGCAATCAGAGAAGAAAAAGAAATAAAAGGAATACAAATTGGAAAAGAAGAAGTAAAACTGTCACTGTTTGCAGATGACATGATACTATACACAGAGAATCCTAAAGATGCCTCCAGAAAACTACTAGACCTAATTAATGAATTTGGTAAAGTTGCAGGATACAAAATTAATGCACAGAAATCTCTTGCATTCTTATACACTAATGATGAAAAATATGAAAGAGAAATTAAGGAAACACTCCCATATACCATTGCAACAAAAAGAATAAAATACCTAGGAATAAGCCTACCTAAGGAGACAAAAGACCTGTATGCAGAAAACTATAAGACACTGATGAAAGAAATTAAAGATGATACAAACAGATGGAGAGATATAGCATGTTCTTGGATTGGAAGAATCAAAACTGTGAAAATGACTACACTCCCCAAAGCAATCTACAGATTCAATGCAAGCCCTATCAAATTACCAATGGCATTTTTTACAGAACTAGAACAAAAAAAAAATCTTAAAATCTGTATGGAGACACAAATGACCTCGAATAGCCAAAGCAGTCTTGAGGGAAAAAAAGGGAGCTGGAGGAATCAGACTCCCTGACTTCAGACTATACTACAAAGCTACAGTAATGAAGACAATATGGTACTGGCACAAAAACAGAAATATAGATCAATGGAACAGGATAGAAAGCCCAGACATAAACCCACGTAAATACGGTCAACTAATCTATGACAAAAGAGGCAAGATATACAATGGAGAAAAGACAGTCTCTTCAATAAGTTATGCTAGGAAAACTGGACAGCTACATGTAAAAGAATGAAATTAGAATACTCCCTAACACCATACACAAAAATAAACTCGGGCTTCCGTGGTGGCGCAGTGGTTGGGAGTCCGCCTGCCGATGCAGGGGACACTGGTTCGTGCCCCGGTCCAGGAATATCCCACATGCCATGGAGCGGCTGGGCCCGTGAGCTATGGCCGCTGAGCCTGCGCATCCAGAGCCTGTGCTCCGCAACAGGAGAGGCCACCAGCAGTGAGAGGCCCGTGTACTGCCAAAAAAAAAAAAAAAAAAAGATCAAAAATTAATCATCTTAGTTTCTACCTTACAAATCTCAAAAAAGAAAGCAAATTATATCCAATATAAGGAGAAGAAGAGAAGGAATAAAAAATTACAACTAGTAGACTGCAGCCTTGCAAAATTCACCTATTAGTTCTAGGAGTTTTTTATTCAGTTTGATTTAATTTGGTCTGTTTTTGTTGTTGTTGTTGCTGCTGCTGTTATTTGTAAATTCCTTGGCTTTTTTTTTTTTTTTTTTTGGTTCGTGGGGCCCTCACAGATGTGGCCTCACCCGTCGCGGAGCACAGGCTTCACACGCGCAGGCTCAGCGGCCATGGCTCACGGGCCCAGCCGCTCCGCGGCATGTGGGATCTTCCCGGACCGGGGCATGAACCGTGTCCCCTGCATCAGCAGGCGGACTCTCAACAACTGCGCCACCAGGGAAGCCCACCTTGGCTTTTCTATGTAGAAAATCATGTCTGCAAATAGGGACAATTTTATTTCTTCCTTTTCAATTCATGTTGTTTCTTTCTTTTTGTTGTTTATTACATTGGCTAGGCCTTTTAGTAGAGTATTGAATGGGAGTGGTGAGATAAGGTATCCTTTCCTTGTTACTCATCTTCCTGGGAAAAGCATTCAGTCTCTCACCATTAAAGATTTTGGCGATGGCTTTTTTACAAATACTCTTTATTAGGTTAAGGAAATGCCCTTCTATTTCTAGTTTTTTAAGAGTCACTATAAGAAACGGACGTTGAATTCTGGCAATTTTTTTCGTGTGTGTGTTAGTTGATATGATCATATGGTTTTTCTTCTTTAAAAGTGTTAACTCAGTAGATTACTTTGATTGATTTTTAGATACTAAGCCAGCTTTACATTCCCAGAATAAAACCTGCTTTGTCATGTTATATTATTCCTTTTATGCATTGTTGGATTGAATTTGCTAATATTTTATAGAAAATTTTTACAGTGATACACATGAGATAGATTGTTTTATTGTTTTGTAGTTTTCTTCCCTTGTGATGTCTTTGTCTTGTTTTTATATCAGGACAATGCTGGCTTCATAAAATGAGTTGGGAAGTATCCCGTCCTCTTCTATTCTCTGGAAGAAATTATATAGAATTTGTGTTAATTCTTTAAGTGTTTGTTAGAATTTACCAGTGAAACCATCTGGGCCTGTAGATTTCTTTTACAAAAGATTTTAAACTATGTACTCAGTTTTTTAATAGTAATAAGACTAACCCTGTTACCTATTTTATCTTCAGTGAGTTTGATAATTTAAATTTTGTTTTGTTTTGTTTTGTTTTTTGTTTTTTTTTGTTTTTTTGGCGGTACGTGGGCCTCTCACTGTTGTGGCCTCTCCCGTTGTGGAGCACAGGCTCCGGATGCGCAGGCCCAGCGGCCATGGCTCACGGGCCCAGCCGCTCCGCAGCATGTGGGATCCTCCCAGACGGGGGCACGAACCTGCGTCCCCTGCATCGGCAGGTGGACTCTCAACCACTGTGCCACCAGGGAAGCCCGATAATTTAAATTTTTTAAGGAATTAGTACTTTTATCTATTGCTGAATGTCAAATTCACATGCATAGAGTGTTTTGTAGGATTTCTTTATTATCCTCTTAATTCTGCACACTCTGTAGTGATATCCACTTATTTTATTTCTGATATTTGTACAGACATTTTTATCTGTAATTTTTATCTTTTCTATTCTTTGGTCAGTCTTATTAACATCTACTTTTGACACTTCAGATTCCTTATAATAAATATTTGTTATTTTATAATTAGAAAAATATTATAATTTTAAATACATTTTAAATTTGCTTCTTCTACATTTAAATTATGAATAAGAATGCCAAAACATGGAGTTGATATGTGGACTAAAAGCAATAATGCACATAAAAGTTCTGTACAGTCTATATTCATGTTAGCTATTATGATTATAACATACATAAGTAAAGGAAGACAGTTGCATAAGTGATGTAGAAGAACATTGTTATACAACTGAAAAATAGATGGTAATATTTGAATTATGATTTGGGGGTGTTCAAGAGAATAACCTAATTTTTTTTTTTTTTTTGCCACACCACACGGCATGCAGGATCTTAGTTACCCCAGCAGGGATCGAACCCTTGCCCCCTGCAGTGGAAGCACATAGTCTTAACCGCTGGACCACCTGGGAAGTTCCTCAGAATAACCTAAATTTTAAAACATGGTTTCCCACAACAGTTAGAGTACGGTTGTCCACAATTAGATATATGATATTTGTTTACTTAAAATTTTTAATCACTTCTGAAAATGACTAATCACAACTAAAAATTTTAAATCTTTGTAGATGAGTATAAAGAGCAGTAGAAGGTAGGCAATTATCTCATTAATTCTGAAATATCTCATGTATTTCTTTGAAGACCAGTCACCTAAACTAAATCCTACAGCATAGTTAGTGGATTCCTATTACATATTTAGGTCCACAGGTAGATTACCTGTGGGCCTAGAACATGCTAGCTTACTTGTCCTATTTTTCAAATTAATTAAAGAAAAACAACCAATATAAACCTGTCCTGAAAAGAAACCATTCAGATAATATACTTTTAAATCTTACCTTTTATATTAGCACAGAGTTTAGGGCCAAATGGGAGGGTGGGGTGGGGGAATTACATTTTCTTTTAAAGCACTTAAGGTGGGTTGGTACAAATACTCCATCTCATAAAAAGAATTGCTGAATTTTCCCCCTCTGAGGTCTGGAAGCACTCTACCTGGCATTTGGAAGATGCTACTCTATGAGGAAGTGGTCCTCTAAATACTGAGCTCTCAGAGCCCCGTGAATTTGCAGGTATGAATGAGGCAAGGGAAATGACAAGACGAGAAGGATTCCAGTTGTGGGAGAGAGAAGAGCATTAGAGGAAGCCGACACATTCAGCCATGATTTATGCAATACCCAAGTACTAATTCTCAAGCCAAGAGCACACTTTCAGGCTATATGCAACCACCAAATTATCATAAATTAAGCTCAGGCAAAAATAAGGCCATAAAGTGGACATTTTACAGTGGCTATTGACTACGATGTTCAGTTTGCATTAAATCTTCTGAAACATTATTAGTTTGTCAACTGAATTAGTAACTGGTGTCTTCTTGGGAGGGAAATATATAATGCTTCAAACTCCATACATATTACTCACCACAATTAAAGTCACTCGCTGTAAGAAGCTGCTATCTATATGCATCAGACTAATTATTTTGTGCTTCTTTACTAAGATAATGGGACGCTGCTGCCAGTGGGCAAATCTTGATCATACATTACGTGGTACTTCCTAGCAATTTTTGATGAAAACTACAGGTAGAAACAGATTATAATGGGAACATCTAATAGAAATTCATCTCCATTTGCTTCAGATGGAAGACATGCTGCTTGGGCCCTGAAACTTATTCAATTTCATTCAAATGGGATGCAGATTTTTCAGACAAAAACTAAACTCAAAAAATATATGTTTCAAAGGGTCCTGGAAGAGAGTGAAGACTACTATAAATGTTGACCACTCAGGTTTACTGCTCCCAAGGTAGGAATAGAGGGCTGAACTCCTACTAAGGGCCATTATCTTTGTTATACCCTATTCCACTGGCAGTTAGTAACCCCAGGTTCACAAAGCCCACGAGGAATACTGTTCAGTCCTTTCATAAATTTCCCCCCCACTCCACAGTCAGGTCTCCCCAGTACTGCGCAGGTCCCCACTGTCACCTCCTTTGATGTCCTGCCTCTGGCACTGCCTCCTAGGGCAGAAGATGAAGACTTTTCCAGTGAGACACTGAATAGGAAGGCATCTCCTACCTGGGCCAAAAAAATTTTATACACGTACACACTAATGAACACACACACACACAAACACATACATTCATGCATATATTCACAGACACATTCACATGTAATATATGCACGCATATATTTATTTTATGTAAGTGTGTATATAGGATATGTATATCCCCCTCCTTGTCTATAAACCAAAGCACCCGTCACTGGCAATGTGACTGATAGAATGCTCAGTGAAGTATCAGATAAGTACTCAATAAAATATTACTTAAAATGGAAAATTGCCGAGTTATTTTTGCTAAATGCTAGACAATGTACTTCTTAAGAACAACTTATTTTTTATTCATTTATCTGCTCATTCATTTAACCAATATTTGATGAGCACCAACTATGTGCCATGTACTAAAATAGATGCCAGAGATACAGCCCTAAACTCAACAGTCTCAGCACTCGAGAAGCTTTCATTCTTGTGGGGAAGAGACAAACAGGTAAATATGTCAGATGGTGATATGTCCTATAAAGAAAAATAACGAGTTGCAGTGAAAACAGAGTGATGGTGGGCACTCTATATATGGTGATCAGCAAAGGCCTCTCTTACAGGGTCATATTTTAAGAGACTTGAATGAAATGAGAGAGTCAACCAGGAAGATAACGGGAGGAAGAGCATTTTAGACGAAGGAGCGGCATATACAAAGGCTCAGCAGCAGGAGCGTCCTGTGGCTGGATTACAATGAGAGAAAGGGAGAGTGAAAGGAGATGAGGTCAGAGAGAGAGCAGAAGAAAAGATAATGCGAAGCCTTATAAGCTTTGGTGATGGCTTTGGCTTTTACTGAGTGAGATGGGAGCCATCAGAGGGTTTTGAACAGAGGAGCTACATGACATGACCTTCCATAAGGCTTTCTCTGTTTGCTCTGTAGAGAAAAGATGGCAGGGAGAAGGAAAAGAAGCAGGCAGAGAAATTAGGAGACGACCACAATAATCTGCGCGAGAGAGGATGGTGACTTGAACCACAGCACTGCAGTGCAGGTGGTGAGAACTGGTCAGATTCTGAGTATGTTTTTAAAATAAAGACGACAGGACATGCTGATAGATTTAGGTGGAGCATAATGAAAAACAAAGAATCAAAGTTTACTCCAAGGTTCCTGCCTGAGCAACTGGAATAAGCGAGTTGCAGGTAAAGTGCCAGGAGGCAGTAGGTGCTAAGAGATGCCAGCAATCAGTATGCATATTACTTCCTTGGGGTGAGACTAGTGACTGTCCTCTTAACCAAGCACAGGTGTCCTGATGAATAGCTGTAACAAAAGCCTCTGTCTTTGAGCTGTTAGTTTTTATCATCAAGGGGGACTCTAAATGCCAAAAACTTCTTCACCGGGGGAGGGAGCTGGAGACTTAAAGCGGAAGCCACAAATAAATCTCCAGGGATCTCATGGACAATTTCTATAAATTTTCTTTTTCTGCTATATTTTAAGATGTGCTCAAATTTCCACAGGCAGCATACTAAAATCAAAATTATTCCAATCCTTCTGATGTGGAGTTCTAATTACAAGTGACCATTCAAAGTATGCTTTAAATACAGTGAACGAAATATAGCACATAAAATCAAAACCAAGCAACATGGCTGAATGCAGTCTTTTAGGAGGTATAGCAATGTGGCTTCTTTAAGGAGCTATGTTTAGAACAGTCAGCCTGAATAGTCAGCACATTCATTACAAATAAAAATAGCTTCATGGAAAATATAAGTAAATTCATAGAATATAGAATGATAGGCCCGGGGCTTCCCTGGCTGTCCAGTGGTTGAGACTCCGCGCTTCCAATACAGGGGGCGCGGGGAACTAAGATCCCACATGCCGCGCAGTCAAAAATAAATAAATAATAAAAATCAGAATGGTAGGCCCACAATTACTGAATAAGAGAGGATAAAGTATACTATAGGTATATTGCCAAATTTAAAGTTGACAACCAGGCAGACAACTATGATCTTCCAAAATGTTCTTCTCGTAGCCTTTTCGAGAGACAGAATGTGAACGGACTGAACCGCGGGCAGGACACAGGAAGATAATTCTAAAGATGTCACCCATGCTCTTTCAGAGTTTCTAGACTCTATGATGAAATTGTAGAGGCAATTTTACACTGAGAAAAGAAGTATGTCTGCAGAACAAAACAGATCCATACATTTGCCATCCACAACTTAGCACACAAATGTGTGACTAGAAAATGTTATCTATACCAACGCGTGCTAGATATTCTCTGTTTGCCCCTCTAGGTCCACTCTCCAGCCTTCTTCATCCTGCTTTGCATCTCAGGAGTCTGATTTTTATTGGCTATGTCATCTGGACTCCCTGGCCCTTTGGATTTAGCCAATGGAAAGCACCAGATTGAGATCAAAGAGCAAAAGGAGAAAAATATTTTTCTCTCTGCTGGACCACGGGTTGGTCCACAGTTCTTGTCTAGGAGTCCTCTAAGTCTGACCAAGTTCTGATAACTACTCCTGTCCCTTGCACCTGTTTCCTGCTATTGCTAGCTGTGGGGGCCCATCATCCCTTAATAGTTTCCTTTAAACTTGCCCACACTTTTGTGAGACATGTACCAAAATGTTCATTGCAGCTGTATTTACAATAGCCCGGAGATGGAAACAACCTAAGCGTCCATCATCGGATGAATGGATAAAGAAGATGTGGCACATATATACAATGGAATATTACTCAGCCATAAAAAGAAATGAAATTGAGCTATTTGTAATGAGGTGGATAGACCTAGAGTCTGTCATACAGAGTGAAGTAAGTCAGAATGAGAAAGACAAATACCGTATGCTAACACATATATATGGAATTTAAGGGGGAAAAAATGTCATGAAGAACCTAGGGGTAAGACAGGAATAAAGACACAGACTTACTAGAGAATGGACTTGAGGATATGGGGAGGGGGAAAGGTAAGCTGTGACAAAGCGAGAGAGAGGCATGGACATATATATACTACAAAACGTAAGGTAGATAGCTAGTGGGAAGCAGCCGCATAGCACAGGGAGATCAGCTCGGTGCTTTGTGACTGCCTGGAGGGGTGGGATAGGGAGGGTGGGAGGGAGGGAGACACAAGAGGGAAGAGATATGGGAACATATGTATATGCATAACTGATTCACTTTGTTATAAAGCAGAAACTAACACACCGTTGTAAAGCAATTATACTCCAATAAAGATGTAAAAAAAATAAAAATGCTAAACATTAAATATAACAAAAAAAAATAAACTTGCCCACACTTTTGTAAATAACTCATTATTAAAATCTCTTTAATAACCCTTTTGAATTTACTGTCTGTTTCCTGCCCCTCAACTGATACACAGTGATCTCCACACTTGCTTCATAATCATTTGTTGAGCTTTTTAGAAACATAGATTCCCAGATCCTACCCAAAACCGAGTGAAACAGAATCTCTATGCCTGGAGCTAAAGAACACGTAACTTTAATAAACAACCCAGGTGATTCTGATGCAACCATCCCCAGACCAGCATTTGGGAACAAGTGCTCTGCAGATCCTACCATACCAAAGAGAATCATCTGAAAACAAACATGGTGCTTCCAAAATACAACCCCAGCTATACTTCCCTCTAACACCAGAGCAACCAGTACTCAGAAAAAGAAGTGGATTCTCCATGGGGACATCCAAAGCTGAGGAAAACGAGCATATGGTCTGCAGTGATAGGAGATGCTCCTGAGCACATTAAGTAAATGCTCAACTACCCCTTTCACATTTGATTAGATCCTCATTTGAAAATCACTTTTCAACCATTTTGCAGGAAATGAAATCCATTTCCACCTCCATCTGGTGCCAAAATTAACAAAGTGGAAAATGCCGACCTGCTTAGGCCTGTCCAGCTTCAGCTTAGAGTAGGCACCAGAGCACCCAGTGCCTTTCAGCCTTGGAGAAATGAGGCTGTTTATTCCTGAAGACCATGAGCCTCTGGTAGGACCAACGGATATACAGAATCAAGAGCCCAACCTGCTACAATCTCTGAGGATCTACTCTTCGTTCCAAAGCCAAAGGCATCAGGAGATGGGCTAAGTTGACCATCTGTTCTTCTCTCTGATAATATGTAATTAAGTAATTTATTTATTCAGCGCTTGAACCCCCTCCTCTTGCCTCCCATTAGTCAGGGATGATTATGCCAGATCCAGCTGTAGGTAACATATTGCACACTCAGATGAGCGCTGTGCTACAAAGCACTCTGCTAGCCTCCTGGCTATGGCCACCTCTCAGACCCTACCATAGGAGTGACTGCGTGAGGCTTGCTGCTCTGCCGGCTTTGCTCTCTTCCCCAACGATTAGGCAGCACTTTCCTGCTGTGCATCAAACCATTTACTGTGCATATTTAATTCATTTGTTCAAAGATGAATTTACCCACATTCTCTGATCACTTCCACGAAGCCAGCTTACTGGCTAGGCAGCACCGATGGATTTGTCCCATCTGGCAAATTTTATCTAAATATGTAAACAAACATAAATGTACCCAGAGCCTGATGCACGGCTTTAAAAGCAACGGGATTGACTCCATAAGCCTCCGGCTAAACTTAGAGCTGCAACTATGATTACATAGAGCATATGTAATGTTTTGCATATTACATGTAATGTTTTGCATATTGCATCTGTTATTGTGGCCTGACCAACAAATATGTCCCTTTTTCTGATAGTGGCTTTTTAATATTTTAAAGGAGAACCATCACTCCTTACCCTATGTCCCTGCAGTTTCAATGGGTCTGACATGATCCAAGGTTGGGCTTATGACCTTGGCCAGCCCAATAAATGCAAATTCTAAAAACAGTTGAAAAAATGGAGCTTCTTCCACTGAGGTCTAAGAAGATATCAAGGTTGCTTGGGCCATCCTGGTGATAATCTAGCCATCAATCAAAAAGAACCAGAACTCAGAGATGAAGAGACCAAGTCCTAAGCAAACAAGTCACCATTTGAGCCCGAGATCCTGCCGCCGCTATACCTATTCCAAGCCTTTTCTGGTATGTGAGCCAATAAATTCTTGTCATTGCTTAAGTCACTTGGTTATTTTTTAACACTTGCAAACTTAAGAATTTTGATTAATATATTTCTTTATTTTAAATGTGATAGGTCACTGTAAAACCTCAACCGTTCAGGCATGGATTGGGATAAATTCACCTGAGCTTAGCATATTAGCATGTTCTTTTTTGTAATAGATGGTACAAATGGAAGTTAGTAAATATAAATCAGTTCCTGAAAAAGTAACTTCAAAACAGTAATTCCAAAACCATAGGTTCTTGAGAATAGGAAAGGGCTAAAGGTTATTGTAGTACAAACTAATGGTCAATGATATTAGTTCCCTAACAGTGACATTACTCAAGTGGAGGCTGGAGGACACTTGCCCAAGATACTGTAAAGAGTGGTATTAGGGCAATGAAGATATTTGTTTGACGTCCACAAAGCTTGCTGTGGTAAGCTGAATAATGGATCCCAAAAGATATCCCTGTCCTAAACACTGGAATCTGTGAATGTTACCTTATATAGCAAAGAAGAATTTTACAGATATGATTAAGTTAAGGATCTTGAAATGGTAAGGTTACCCTGGATTATCTGGGTGGGTCCTAAATGTAATCACAAGTACTGAAACCTACATTTAGAGTCTGAGAACTTAACTATTACAGATAAGATAATGTCTACCTGTGTTTGATCGCTCCCAATGATGAGAAAAGGACAAAGTCATCAACCATTTGTAAGGTGGACTATCTTTTCATGTGCAGCTGCCTCTAGTCAGCAAGAGGTTTTCCTCATATCAAGCCCAAATTTACCTCCTTCTATAACTTCTGTCAGTTGTGAAGCTTTCTGAAGAGACAGAGGATATATTTGATAGGTTTTCCACAACACAATCCATCACACCCCTTTAAGTTTTCTTAAGTATATAACTGTATCGAATCAACACATTATACACCTTAAACGTACACAATGTTATATGTCAATTATATCTCAATAAAGCTGAGTAAAACATATATTCTTTGATTTAGCAGCAATGTCATGGGAAAAATTACACATACTTTCAATGTAAGGATAACATCTATGGAGTATACATGAAATAATTCAGCAAGAAAAGTTAATTTTAGGGCTTCAAGCAAAAATAGCAGATCAGATAACCGGAATACCTCCTGTTATAAAATATATAGATATTCTCGTTAAAAAATCACAAGTATCCTTTTAAATACATGTCTGAGCTTAAAACTAAGGAAAATCCCCAGGAATCAAAAATGAAGATGGAAGGAAACTCAGTGAGACAGTACCAAGTTGTCCTGGTTTGGTGATTGGGGAAGGGATTGGTCTGGTCTCAGCCCAGGGTCTTCGATTTTAATAGCTGCACACATAGGACATAAGACCTGGGACCTATGTGAAACAGACAGTTGAAAATGAGACCTTCACCCTTAATCCAGAACCTTCAGAGGACTGCACTTTCAATTAAATGGTGTTTTATATGCTCACTGGCACAGGAAGGTAATAAAGAGGCAGATGCAGTTCTACATTCCAGGCAGGAGGAGTGGGGGAAGCCTTCCCTGAAAATTCTTAACCTGAAGCCTGTCTCCCCATGAGTCTGGGTTTATTTTATACTGTCTTTGCAGGGCCCTGTATTCCTAAGGCAAGAAATTAACATAAAAAGTTATCCTGGAACACCTGGCAGGAGAAAAGGAGAAATTTACCTCAGTAGAGAAAGACTCAGCCCAAACCGCATAAAAATCCCATGGAGAAAGCTCTACTGGTAATGCACATGCAAAACAAAATTATAGAGCTCAAGAGGAAAAATCTAATGTTCATGATAAATCAGCAGATAAAAAGAAGAACTAGATGCCCCACCCCAAAACTTCAGATAATAAAACTGTCAGAGATCATTTCTTTTTAAGTATGCTTAAAATGATTAAAAGGACAGTGTATTGAAAACATGCAATTAATTCTGGTCCTTCCCAAAACCCTTCTAAAATATAGTAAACCTTTTTCCTCCCTAAGGCATAAACACACAACTGTAAAAAGAAAAAAAGTAAGAACTAAACAAAAAAAATTTGAAGGATGGAAAGCTGATGGACAAGTGATAATTTACTAGTAGACAAGAAAAGGCTACATTCTAAAGTAACAATCAGAAAAGCCAAGAAGTACCCAATTTACCCTACAGATAACACCACCATAGTCAACAAGCCTCACACATATGCTCAAAATATTCATAACCCCACTGGTACATAGGAGCAGATGACCCAAGTATGGGCTAATATTTGAGAAAGAAGATGTGAAAGTCAGACTATACCTGAATTGCAACTCTGCAACTTTGTACTATGTACAAGTATTTACCTTCTTTATGTCTCAGCTTTGTTACCTGTAAAATTAAGAAAATGATATCTCCAATAGTTAAAGTGAAGATTAAATAAGTTAGTATGTATTAAATAAGTTAATATGTATAATGCACTAGAAGAGGAACTAGTGCAGAGTCAGTGTTTAACAAATGGTTGCTACTACAGTTGCCATTGTTGTCTGAAGAGAGGACAAAATGAAGACACTGAAGCCAATTAGAGAAAATGGAGATCATATAGGGTGAAAAAAATATTTTAAATTAATAATATCCTCAGAGAGATAAAATATCTTGGCTATTGTGCTCAGGAAAAAAGAGCATACATTTATTATTTTTTTTAAATATATACTCAGAGAATAAATACAGTCAAAAGAAAGAACAAAAAAGGTTTCAAGAAATCTCTAGAAATTTGGAATGGTGGGAAAAGGATATCTGAAAAACCACTCTATAAAAACAGTGGAGGGGCTTCCCTGGTGGCGCAGTGGTTGAGAGTCCGCCTGCCGATGCAGGAGACATGGGTTCGTGTCCCGGTCTGGGAAGATCCCACAGGCCGTGGAGCGGCTGGACTCGTGAGCCATGGCTGCTGACCCTGTGCGTCCGGAGCCTGTGCTCCGCAACGGGAGAGGCCACAGCAGTGAGAGGCCCGCGTACAGCAAAAAGAAAAACAACAACAACAACAGTGGAACACTAGCAAAAATTGTCAAAATCAACTTATTCAGACCACTGGAAATTAAAGAATGACATAAAACAAACCAAGGAGTGTTTATTCAAGGAAAACATCTGAGTCCCATAAGGACAATGAGATTTGTGGTGTTTTAATGTAACCTGTTCCTAACCTATTCCATCACCCTCTACCCAGCTCTGCAATAGCCTTGAAAACCAACAGTCTAACAAAGAGAATAGCTGTGGAAACCAGCAGCCTTAGGGAATTCAGGTGTTATACTAAGAAATATCTAATTAACACAAAGCAAAACAGTATGGAGGGACTTCTCTGGTGGTCCAGTGGTTAAGACTCCACGCTCCCAAGCAGGAGACATGGGTTCGATCCCTGGTCAGGGAACTAGATCCCACATGCTGCAACTAAAGATCCCACATGCCACGACTAAGACCCGAGCAGCCAAATAAATAAATATTAAAAAAAAAAAAAAAAAAAGGCTTCCCTGGTGGCGCAGTGGTTGAGAGTCCACCTGCCGATGCAGGGGACTTGGGTTCGTGCCCTGGTCCGGGAAGATCCCACGTGCCATGAAGCGGCTGGGCGCGTGAGCCATGGCCGCTGAGCCTGCGCGTCCGGAGCCTGTGCTCTGCGGCGGGAGAGGCCACAACGGTGAGAGGCCCACGTACCGCAAAAAAAAACAAACAAACAAAAAAAAACAGTATGGAGGAACAGAGAAACAAAAAGGACAAAAGACATAGAGATATAAATAGCAAACCTGCAGACATAAATCCTACCTTGGCAGTAATTTGCACTAAATATAAACAGGTTAAACACTCCAATCAAAAGGCAGATATTGACAGATGGATTTTTTAAATATATATATTCCAACTCTATGTTGTCTACCAGAGATACACTTTACACTCAAAGACACAAGTAGGTGAAAAGTAGAAGGACAATAAAAGACATACCATGCAAAGAGTAACCAAAAGAAGTTGGAGTGGATATACTTTTATCAGGCAAATCAAACTTTAAGACAAAATTGTTATTGGAGAAAAAGGTATTTTATAATGCTGAAAAGGTCAATCCATCAAGAAGGCATAACGATTATAAACATATATTCAACTAACACAGCCCCAAAATAAATGTAGTCAAAACTGAAATAATTAAAGGGAGAAATATATAATTCAACAAAAATAGCTGGAGACTTCAAATCCCCACCTTCAGGAATAGAACAATTAGACAAAAAACATGGGAACAGGGCTTCCCTGGCGGCGCAGTGGTTGAGAGTCCGCCTGCCGATGCAGGGAACACGGGTTCGTGCCCCGGTCCGGGAAGATCCCACATGCCGCGGAGCGGCTGGGCCCGTGAGCCATGGCAGCTGAGCCTGCGCGTCCGGAGTCTGTGCTCCACAACAGGAGAGGCCACAACAGTGAGAGGCCCGTGTACCGCCAAAAAAAAAAAAAAAAAAAAAAATCTGTAGGGTAACCTGGCAGACTGAAAATTCAGGTAAAAGATAACACGGCAGTCTTGAGTCCAATTCCACAAGGCAGGCCAGGCAGTCTGGTAACTCAGGCAGGGTTTTCATGCTACAATCTCAGGACAGAATTGCTTCTTCCTTAGGGAATCTGTCTTTGCTCGTAAGGCCTTCAGCTGATTGGACGAGGCATCCCCTCATTATGGAGAATGATCTACCTTACTCAAAGTCTACTGCTTGCAAATGTTAATCACATCTAAAAAATACCCTTTTTTTGCGGTACGCGGGCCTCTCACTGTTGTGGCCTCTCCCGTTGCGGAGCACAGGCTCCGGATGCGCAGGCTCAGTGGCCATGGCTCACGGGCGCAGCCACTCCGCGGCATGTGGGATCTTCCCGGACTGGGGCACGAACCCGTGTCCCCTTCATCGGCAGGCGGACTCTCAACCACTGCGCCACCAGGGAAGTCCATGGAGGAATCTTAAATGCATATTACTAAGTGAAAAGAGGCCAATCCAAAAAGGCTATGTACTGTATGATTCTAAGAATATGATATTCTGGAAAAAGCAAAACTATAGACACAGTAAAAAGATCAGCAGTTACCAAGTTTTTGGTAGGTAGGGAGGGATGAATACATGGCGCACAGGACATTTTTAGGGCAGTGAAAATACTCTGTATAATACTGTAATGATGGGTACATGTCACCATATATTTGTCCAAAACCATAGAATGTACAACATTAAGAGTGAACACCAAGGTAAATGATGGACTTTGGGTGATTATGATGTGTCATTGTAGGTTCGTCAGTTTTAGCCGATGTACACTTATGTGGGAGATGCTGATAATGGGGAGAATATGCATGTGTGGGAGCAGGGGGTATTTGGGAGACCTCTGTACCTTCCCCTCAAGTGCTATGAAAAAAATTTCTCTCTAAAAAAAGTCTTAATTAAAAAATTATGGGCTTCCCTGGTGGCGCAATGGTTGAGAGTCCGCCGGCCGATGAAGGGGACACGGGTTCGTGCCCAGGTCCGGGAAGATCCCACATGCCGCGGAGTGGCTGGGCCCGTGAGCCATGGCCGCTGAGCCTGTGCTTCCGGAGCCTGTGCTCCACAATGGGAGAGGCCGCAACAGTGAGAGGCCCGCGTACCACAAAAAAAAAAAAAATTATAATAAAAGTGGCAAGTAGGAGGGGAAAAGAAGGATAGAGTATGATGAATGCCAGGGCAAAAGTGAAAACAAAATGCAATGAATATACTGAGGTCACATGTGATTAGGCAAGTGTTACTCAGCAGTGTTTTTTTTTTTATAAACCTTATGGTACTTTTCCATGTGTTACCACCTACTTCACCCTCATTCCCATCTACACCAATACAAAGGGGGGGATGGGGTAACTACAGTTAGGACTTCACTTAAGGAACTGAAAACTCACCAGTCTTCACAGATCTGATTGCTATACATCCAACCATGTTCTCTACAAAGAGAAACAGTAGCTACTGCTGCTGGTTTAAAATACGATGTCATATCTAGTGGTGAAATAACATTTAGAAGACTCTACTTTAGATCTGAGTATATATGGTGGGGAGAGAGAAGGAGGCCAATTTTTTTTTTTCAATAAATTTATTTATTTATTTTTGGCTGCATTGGGTCTTCATTGCTGCGTGTGGGCTTTCTCTAGTTGCAGCGAGAGGGGGCTACTCTTCATTGCAGTTCGCAGGCTTCTCATTGCAGTGTCTTCTCTTGTTGCACAGCACGGGCTCTAGAGGTGCGGGCTTCAGTAGTTGTGGCATGAAGGCCCAGTAGTTGTGGCTCACGGGCTCTAGAGCTCAGGCTCAATAGTTGTGGCGCACGGGCTTAGTTGCTCCGTGGCATGTGGGATCTTCCTGGACCAGGGCTCAAACCCATGTCCCCTGCATTTGAAGGCAGATTCTTAACCACTGAGCCACCAGGGAAGTCCCAGGAGGCCAATTTTTAAGAACAATCTTACTTGTCTGGTGGGACTCATGCTTTATCTCAAACACAAATGTGCTATTAAGTGAATCTAAGATAAGTGATACAAATCCCTCTACTGAGCCAGTAGGAAATTCCAACTTTTGTAAGTTGGGAAATGCTAAACCAGCAACCTTTTAGAAAAGAGTATCTGTCTTTTTTTTTTTTTTTTTTTTTTTGAGTATCTGTCTTTTTGAGCTGTTTCTGGGGAACTGCATATAAAGCATTCTGAAAACAAAAATACTTCCCAATTTTTCCAGGATTTGTTTGCCATCTTGATAGAAGGCTACCCAGGACAGATATTGTCAGGGCTCAAAGTATTTTCAGGATTATATTCACAGTTGAAATGTTCTCCAATATGGTGTTTGAACATCAAAACCAAAACAGCCCTTGAGGAGATTTAAAAAAAAAAAAATTCCTTAATTTTTTAGTCCCTACAAAATGTCTAAAGGAATTATTTTCTCTACCAATATTCCTATCACTTAATAATTTGACAGGCCTTTCTGAAAAATGTCTTTAGCAGATTTACAACTAGAAGAACTAGGCATATTTTGATTGACTACAGTAAGCTACAAAGTGACATAATTCTGATTGATTTTAGGTGGGAAAGAAAAACCATACGCTAAATGTTTCTGTCTTCTTATGGGTGGGAAGAGTAATTGCTGGTCAGGTCCCAGGGGTTTCAGAAATGGTTAAGTACCATTTTCTAGTTAAATCTTTGAGTCATTCTTCTGATGATTAATTCAGCTTTGCAAAAATATACTCTTGTGGCAACTTATTTGGAATAAGAAGTCAATGACAAAACCTTAACTTTTTTTTTTCCCTCTCCCGTTGCAGAGCACAGGCTCCAGACGTGCAGGCTCAGTGGCCGCGGCTCACGGGCCCAGCCGCTCCGCGGCATGTGGGATCTTCCCGGACCAGGGCACGAACCCGTGTCCCCTGCATCGGCAGGTGGACTCTCAACCACTGTGCCACCAGGGAAGCCCCAAAACCTTAACTTTATTGAGCTTATATGTTGACACAACTGTCAAAAGATAACTAGATTTTTTTAAGAAAAGATTAATTTATACATGACAAATTCAGGAAAGATGACTAAAGGGGAGTTAACAATGTTTGGAGTATATTCCTAATATGGGGAGGCTATTAGAGACTGAATGTTTATGTCCCCTCAAAATTCACATGTTGAAGCCCCAACCTCCATGTAATGGTATTTGGAAAGGGGGTCTTTGGGAGGTAATTGTGGTTAGATGAGGCCATGAGGGTGGGGCCCTCATGATAGGATTAGTGTTCTTACGAGGAGAGACACCAGAGAGTTTCTCTCCACATGCACACACACACACGCACGCACGTGCGCGCGCGCACGCACACACACACACAAAGAAGAAAGGTCATGTGAGGACACAGGGAGAAGGCAGTCATCTGGAAGCCAGGGACAGAGGCTGCACCAGAATCTGACAGTGTTGGCACCCTGATCTTGGACTTCCAACTTCCGGAACTGTGAGAAAACAAATTTCTCTTGTTTAAGCCGTCAAGTGTATGGTATTTTGTTCTGGCAGCCCGAGCTGGCTAATACAAGGACCGTATCCCAGAAGAAAGTATCATGCTCTAATATCCTTTAGCAGATATCTTTTGGGATTTGCCTGCCTAGCCCACATCCCTACTGCTGAGAACAGACACCCCCTTCACCCACAGGGTATTAATGGTACTCACTCTCCTGCCCATAACTAACTGGCCTAGGGGTAGACACCTGGCAAACCATGCTGCTCTGAGCCATACTAGAACCTGCGGCAAAAAGAAAAAAATCAGTAATAGTGATCCTCCCTTTATTCAAAATTTTGTATTCTGTTCACCACGGAATTTTTTGCATTAATTTTTATTTCGTAAAATATTACATTGAAGTATTATTTATCCAGATTATTGATATTTTTAGTCATTGCCTTAAATTTTGCTGAGGTTCCACTCACCTAACCCTAGACCCATCCCTGCTGACAAAGTTAGGTATCCTCTGAATTTGAGAAACGGTCTAAGAAAGCCCGGTCAAGGGATCCTACACTGGCAGCCTCAAGACTCCATTTGGCCTGTAGACTCTAGTTGTGTGTGTGGTTTTGTTTGTTTGTTCTTAGATTTTTTTGATGTGGACCATTTTTAAAGTCTTTATTGAATTTGTTACAATATTGCTTCTGTTTTATATTTTGTTATTTTGGCTATGAGGCATGTGGGATCTTAGCTCCCCGACCAGGGATCAAACCCACACCCTCTGCATTAGAGGGCGAAGTCTTAACCACTGGACTACCAGGGAAGTCCCTCTGGTTGTGTTTAGTTTTACCTATACTAATATTGTTTAAGTTGAATGCTTTTAAGGAAGAAATGCACTCTGCATATTGCCACTGTCCCATCACTACCTGGTAATTAAGGTGTGGCCCAGCTCCTGACAGCCTTTGGGCCTGACTCTGACCTAGCGGGTGGGACTGGTCACTGAAATTGAGACCCTTTGAGGCCACCATATTCTGCACATGCAGAAAGATGCAGAAAAAGCCCAACTGCAGAAAGAAAAATGAAGTAGATGTGCGAGAGGAGCAAAAAGGAGACCTCCAGGAGAGAGAAGAGTATAAGCTTGACTACGGTGACTTTGAACTTCCTGTTCGTATCACCCACGGGCAGCTCTAATTCTACCTTCAGTCTGAATGAAACACCCATGTCCCTTCTCACTAACCACCCCTTGCTCTCCCACCTTCCTGGGCTAGGGCTCCTGATACGTGGAAACTAACAATCCTCACCAAGGCTCCTAATGAGGAAAAACCATTGTCCTTTCTTACTTTCTATTTACTGTAAAATGAGCAGATAAGCAATCCGCCAAGGAAGTTCTGTCCTGCTCAGGGTCGCCAACCTGTGCAAACAGCCGCCATTTGAAAGGAGGAATGATCTTTCACTCCACAGCCTTTGTTGTGTGGTTCATAACCCCGTCTGTGCCGCAGATATAGTTAACGCTTAAAAACTGGAGAGCACAGAAAGGCTGGATGGAGACAGCCTCCAGGAGCTACAAAGAACACCCAGGCTCATGCTGTGATCTACTATTGTTATAATTATTCGGAATCAATTTTAATCAAGAAACAGCATACCCATTTAAATAAAATGAAAAAATAAAAGCACTGGGAAGAAAACCAAAGTTTGATTCCAAGCAAAACTGAAGACTTCAGTCTCTGCAAAGAAAATCTAATTCTGCCAAAATTTAGTATATTTTACATTTAATTTTGCTCTGATTTATGACTGAATCTCCTGTACCAATGGTACATAAAAAACCATTAACTCTGTGGAGGCAATAGTTTTTAATCATAAAAAATGCATACTGCTCATACCATTATTGCTTAGGAAATTAGGAAACACAGCTTCTAATACCCTGTGCGTGGAATACTGTAGCAAACCACTTAACTTGCAATAATAGAGTATTGACTGGGTACAGTGATCTGTGAGCCACGGCCACAGTCAGATTAAGCTAACATCACACTGTGCTCGATAGAGCCGCTCTTCTAATACATTCATTCCACCTTAGCCAAAGAATAGCTAACAGATTAGCCACAAACAGGCTTAAGAGGCTCTTCCTGTAAAGTATATATTATTTTCCATGTTTCACTTTGTTTTCAAATACTTAAACTACTGACTTCCTTTTTCCTCCTATCTGCAAAATCTTTAGGACTTTGGAATACTGTAAGCCCATGATTTAAGCAATATCTGAATTAAGAGAAGGTGTTTCTGAGGCTAATTTCATGTTTATCCAAGAGAATCACCATCCAAAAGGTTGGATTATCATTTGCAGGTCTTGAAGGTGTGAGAGGATAAATTTAAGAGCTTTACAATGCCGTTTAAGTGAGCCTCACTAGCCCAACGGCATCAAAGCACATATATGTGCATGCTCTTTCTGAATGCTGGCTGTGATCAGCACCCCCTCCCCCTCCCCCTCCTCCCTCTCCCTTCTTCCCTTTCCCCCTCTTCTCTTCTTCTCACACACACACACACACACACACACACACACATATCACACATCACACATACACTCACTCACTCACTCACACATAGACTTTTCATTATTCCCCAGTTAATCTGGGGAGGTGATCCAGCATATTACATAGTGACAGGATATGATATCTTCTGGTTCCTGTCACTATTCGTTAACGGACACTGGAAGATTTAGTCTAAAGCCTTTTCTTTGTATCCCAATTAGCACTGTGGACAGATCCTAAGTGTCTGTGGCAGATGAGCCTTAATAACAAGAGAAAAAAGGCACCACCCCGGAAAAATCTATCCAAGTTACAGGTCACAGGCGGGAAAGCCTCAGTGGGAGACGTAAAAAACTGATATGCCCCCAAAACACTCCTCCTGTTTTACCGTAATTAGTATTTAGTATTTACCGTAATTAGTATTACTCCGTTGATTTCAGGCATTACCTAAATGCAGTAACTATAAAAATATGAGTCTTTTGAACATATCATTGGGGTCAACTCTTCATAGGTTTCTCATGTTCCTGCAAGTTTTCTGAGCAGAGGCATTGACAGTTTTTGCCTAGACTATCTTGTCAAGAATGTTTGAATAGCAAACAGCCTTGGAAGCTAGAGATAGTATCTTCCTCTGGGACAGAGGACAGATTTGTTTCCTGACCAATGTAAGACAGATAATGTCTCCCTCTGAGGCAAAAGTTGGTCAGGTTTATCAGCAGCCCCTTTAAAAAACTGGAGTTTCCTAAGCTTGGGGTTCCTCAACCATGACACAAACCCATTATATGCACAGCTATCCCATTGGACCTCTTCTGCATCATCCTTTGGACTTGGGGACAAGGGGAACCAAGGAAATCATGATGCTCATGCTGCCTGGGGAGCCATGAATAAGGAGGTCTGTTGTCTCTACCCAGGAGTCTTATGTTTTCAACCGGCATCCATGAAATTGTCGCAGGCTGACTCCTTAGTTGCAAGTAAGTTAAAATTTCAGACAATCACAGCTCTGGACACTCACCACACTTAACAAATTAATATGTAACTTGAGAACAACCAACTCTTTCCTCACAGGAATAACAGATTGCTTGACTCCTGAATTGCAGTGGTTCTAAGGGATGTTTAAAATATTCCCCAGACGCTGTCACTCCCAAAAGAATGCTTCACACATGCCCATGAACCGATATGTCAGCAATAGCCACCACACAGAACTGCCATGTTCTCCCTCTCCTGCACCAACTGCCTCCATAGGTGTTTTGAGCTTCCCCCCAGCAACTTCTCACCACATCCACCCTGTGAATGCCAGTGTCCATGCAAGAGCATGGTCTCCACAGAATCCTCCATGACGCCAATTCCAAAGGTGCCAAAACAGTGCTTAGAGACATCCATCTTTTCCATTCTGTGCCATAATGTGACACCGAGGTTCTGCAACACAACTGATTGGGCACCAGAATCCCTAAAGACTCTCATAAGAAAAAAAATTACAGCAACTACTGACCATTGCCCCATTAAGCAATGAACTCAAACCCATTCCACTGTATAGGCAAGAAAGACAAAACAACACCCTCATCGTTTTTGTCTCTCCTCCTCCTTGTAACCTTTATTGCAGCCAAACTACTCCCTCCAATTCAAACTAACAATCCAATGTTCTTATATCAAAGGATACAGACAGATTCTGGGCAAGTGTCCAAAGGTTCCATTCATCCTGGTAATAGTCTATTACAAACCCTTTTTGTTTATAAGACTATCTGCCAACCAAGGAGCAGAGAACTACATTAAAGAAAATGGAACACAAGTTGGATAAATACTGCAGAAGAAAACAGAGAGGGAAAAAAAGACAAAAAGAAATGTCCTAGACTTTAAAGATATACGGGAAGTATGCACCTAGGCATTTGAACACGTTCTTGGCAGTAAAGACAAGATTGTCAAGGTCATCTTCAGCCTTGAGCACCTCTATCCAGGGAAATAGTTCTTTGCACATGTACTCCAGGCTTTGAAACTGGTCATGCTTTTATCTAGGTGATGATGCTCATTTGTATATTCAAATATGCTAACTAGTAATTATGAAAAGCAGTACATGCAAAACATGGGCGGACTAGAGTAATCGCTCAATAAAAAACTAAAGAAAAACTGAGTTTTGCTACCTTTCATTTTTCTGTCTTCATCCTCCCAAAAAGAAGAAAACGTAGACTTGCTAGGGAACAAGAAAAGCATCTGGATCAGAAAGCCCCCCAAATTTCACATTCAATCCTGCCATCCAGACAAGGATTTAGAAGCGCTTTTCCTAAACCAATAATTGAGTGGTGCCTGCCGATTTCTCCCAGAACTTGGCTTTTCTTAACAAGCCATTCCACTGCCTTTATCCCTTTTGTTCTTTGCAATGAAAATAAGAAAAACTGGATGAATTGCACACAATCAGCAGGGATATCATGGGGGTAAAATTTGTGTAATGAACTGTAAAAAAAAAAAAAAAGAAGGCTTTTGAACCATGGAATTTTCTGAGAAAAATCCACAAATAAAAAATACCATCTAGAAAGTTGACAGTTTTATAAATTGCCCATAAAACAGTAATGCTCAATTTTTTTTTACTAGCCTAGAAATTGTTTAGTTTTGATAGCAATGATCCAAGTAGCAAGGACTATATTTCTATGAGGAAAGTGGTAAACACGTAAAATGTAGCCAGGACCAATTTTTGCCAAAAAAAATCAAAGAAACTAAGTTAATTAAAGACAATGAACTAACATCTCACGCAACTCAACAGTGATTTCACTGACAGATTTCTCAGGAAGGCTGTACCGTTACCCAGACCTCTGGATCTTTCCACTGCTCTGGTCCGGTTCTCTGAGTCCAAGTTTGATCCTAGTTTGATCACTGAAACAATGTTCAGACCACTTATGGTTTCAGAAGATCTAATAAGAAAATTTCTATCTGAATCTTGATCCTGAAAGAGGAGATTTGAGAAAATGTAGCAACCTTGTGAAACAGCCTCTCCCAAAGCTGAATCTACTCCCTGGGCGTAAGTTAAATTACTACAGAAGCACTGAGTGTTCTGCAGGACCATGGTATCATGAGGTCAACAGCACAGGTTTGGCAGAGGCCAGTCTCAGGTTCAAATCCCAGCTCTGCCAGCACGGCCCAGGTGGCCTTAGGAAAGTTATAAGAGATTTCATAAGCCCAGGTTCTGCTTCTCTGAGAGAGGGATACTAACATTCCAATACATGTCCTCCGTGAAACTCTGATGATCAACCATAATACATGAAGTAAAACTTTGCTATATAGCAGAATTGTCACAGATCTCAAACGACTTCAACACTAGCAGAAAGAAAAGCACCACTGTGGAATAATAGCTACTTTGATTGTGATGAGATAAAAAAAAAAATCCCTACAGGAGAAAAGAGGGGTGTTAAGAAGAAAACAGTTATTCACAACTTCTCCTTCTGGAGGTATCTGTTTTACTTCTCCAATCTCTAAAAGCTGCTGAGGCTTCAGCTTCTTCTATGAACAGGAGCTGACCAGTGATGGGAAAGGATGCTCAGAACAGCAACAGGAAGTCATGTAATCAGCACTGGCTGAGAAGCCCTAAAATCTCGCCTGGGCTTCGCCCCTAATAGGCTGTACCTGGGGCCCTTGCTTAACCTCTCTGCGACCCCAAATTCTCAATTATAAAATGAGAGATTTGAACTGAAAATGTTCTAGAAGGTCCACTAGAGCTAACGAAAAAACATTCTAAATTTCCACGATGCTACTGCACAAAATACACAGATGACCCAAAAAAGATTGCAAGTCAGGTTACCTTTCCCCTGGAGAAACTGAGCTTGCGTTATAGGAAGCTCATGCCTTGTTTGGCAATGAGTGTCCTGATCCACGGCGCTGGGCATCCAGGTGACCCACATTTCTGTATAAATGCTTCTGCTGGTGCCAAGGGCTGCATGTGGCCTGGAACCAGAAAGGAAGAGATTAAATGGAAGGCACAAACACCTGCCTCAAAGCCTGCAGGGAGCTCTAACCATTCTGATGGGCCGTTTGTGGTAATTGTCCTGTCTTATCCAATAAACTGGCTCTTCAGGCACTGAGAGGTTGATGCCTGCTGTCAGTTGACCGTAATTCCAATCACCTCCATTGCAGATATATGTTTTATTTGCATCACACCTGTACCACCACAGACCAAGAGAGACCAATTAAACTATGATTAGCACATATGCCACCTAAATCTGACAAACGTCTGTTCTCAATGAAATTAAAGAACTGTGTTAGGGAAGGCCAGATGACCACTTGGGTGTGGGAGGGTGCTACCAATGACATTGAGAATATGAGACATGCAGAAATAGATCTAAAAGAAATAGGTTTTGTTAGTTGCATTTTCTATTGCTATTGATAGACAACTTTTGATAGCACATGCTCAGACAAAGGAGAGCATTCCATTTTAAACACCTGCTAGCAAATCAAGTGGCAAAAGAATAGGATCACATAGCTTGACTTGAATAAGTACATCCATTGCCGGGGCATCTGGGCAATTCGCAACTGCATACAGCATCATTTGGGTTATTGAAACGTAAAGCACAGATACAGACAAGGTCATTGCCGTGACTAATACATCATCCCAACTTGCCTCCCTGCCTGTATTAGTTAGGGCAACACCAGCTCCTCTTAAAAATAAAACTGTTAGGGCTTCCCTGGTGGCGCAGTGGTTGGGAGTCCACCTGCCGATGCAGGGGACGTGGGTTCGTGCCCCGGTCCGGGAAGATCCCACATGCCGCGGAGCGGCTGGGCCCGTGAGCCATGGCCGCTGAGCCTGCGCGTCTGGAGCCTGTGCTCCGCAACGGGAGAGGCCGCAACAGTGAGAGGCCCACATACCGCAAAAAAAAAATAAAAAATAAAAAAAATAAAACTGTTAGCATCTAGTGAAAGTGTTCTAGGTGAGCAGGCTACTCTCCTCCACATGGAGATTTAGAGAACCAGAATCCTACTGTCTGGTGGCTCTGTCAATTCCTAGGCCCCTGGCGTCTCCTGTAACCAGATGACAGACAGGGGAAAGACATGGTCAAAGAGATACTGGTTTCTTAAAACTCTGGCCCAGGAAATAATACCTCTGCTCCTTTGCAAGAGCAGTCACATGGCATATCTGGATGCCAGGAGGACCAGGAAATGTAGTCCCTAGGTGGGCAACTTCTTCCCAAGGTTGATCCTATACCATGGAAGGCACAGCACTCAATTTTGGTGGACGGCTAGTCTCTTCTACAATCACACACTCTCATATAGAAATGTGTCTACTTGGGAGCCAGTTTTTACAGCCCAATCATTTCAATTGTACTTTATCATTGACTAGATATGTTACATCCCAACTTCCTGCTTTTTCCTGGTCAGTAACTTCATATGGCTATCACACTGAATGTTTTTTCAAGGTATTCGAGGATACCCAACCAGACAATAAAGATGCCTCAGAAGTGTACTATTAGGAGCGAGAAGAGCATACTATTGCCTTCATCATGAGGAAAGAGAAACTATTGATTTGTCTTCATTTTTTTGGTCACTCTGCTTTCAAGCTTTACACCCATAGGGTGACAGGCTGGTTATAGTGTCTAACTCTGCCTCAGGAACCTGGATCATGATGTGAGCCCAACACCAGCTTTGCCACCATCATCAATAGTAGATTCTCACTCAGGCCAAAATCGGGGTCACAGCTCATGGCTCTGTGAACTGTGGGAAGGGAGTATAGATGATAGAGGCTGTGGTCGAAGATGATTGCCAGATGGCATAAGAGAGAAGGAAAGATATATTAAGAATGTCTTATTCAGTGTATCAGTTAAAGTCTCAAAATCCTGCTTGCCTTCTTAATTGAATTCTATCTTTGATACCACTTTTAGGATTGAAAGAGCATCCTAGGATGGCTGAACTTTGTTATAGAAAAAAGAACACCAAGTCATAAATGTAAAAACAGAACAAAAAACCCAAAAACTTGTCATTTATAAGAACTGCACCGAAGGAAGCACGAGACTGTTCACCAGCCAGGTGATAGGAACCACCACTCCCCAGTTTCTTAACATGCTGAAATGACAGTGTTCCTTTTGTTCCTGAGTATAGCTAAGATCCCCACCAAGATATGTCTTATGGACAGCAGGTAGAAGTAGCTTACGTCACTCAAGTAGGGAAGATGGGACCATGTGACTTTCAGCAGAGGAGGAAAAGGCAGATCTTGTAATCATAAGCTAGCCAACTTTTAAAAACCTATTTAAAAGGAATTCTGATAACACTCATTTTGATGAGATCAAAATATGCACATAAAGAACAGAATCTATGAGCTGCACTTTATGTCCAGGGTAGTAAGCCATTAAGGATCTCTGAGCTTAGAGTCTTAACTTCTAAAATGCATGATGTATTTTAGAAGTTAAGAATGCATCAAGTTCTGTTGATTATAGAGAGTCTGATTTTCTAGTCAGCATCCACCAAAAGCAGCCACAGAAAATGCTTCTGTAGCACAGTTCTGCTGACTTATGATCCCTACTCTGCCGACTCTCATCTGCTTCTAGGCACAGCTGTTTCAGATGGAACAGTACTTTATGCAAACAGTGCGAGCCTGGCCTCAGAGCAAGAAAGTCCAAAGAAGAGGAGTTGGGGAAATCAGTCTTTTATAGTTGGAGCCAAGAATTTGGACCATCACCTATAATTTCAGATACCTGTGACGTTACAAGGCTTCCTCTTTGCTGAAATGCACTGCCTGAAGCAGATCTGAAAGAGATGTTATGGCAACCCTGTTCTCTGGGTCCCTGAAAACTTCCATGAGACTGCCAAGAAGATGAGCAAATCGGAGGATAATGAAGAAGGCTGTAGCATGCACAGTGCCTCATCTATCTTTGCTGAACCTCAAGGAGAAAACCGCACCCAAGTTGATGATTACAATATTAGAATCCATGTAAGCGTTTTTTGTTTGCTGGCTTGTTTTTCTATAGAGTTCAACAGTACAGACTTTCTATTAAAAACAAAAACTAAAGACAGTGAACCAAGCAGTAGAATTTCATATTCAACAAGATACATGTCATCAACAAGAGCAGGACCTTTGGAAAACTAAGAGAAATAGACCTTCTAAAGAACAACACTTCTCTCGGGACCCAACAGAATGTTTTACAGAAGTCAACCTCCTGCACTCGGCTCCTGGCTGATGGCTACCAACTGCTATAATCCTACATCTTCCAGGACTTTCAAAGGCTAGGATTTGATCCATAAGGCAAAGTATAAATTGTAGTGTTTAAGAACAAAGCCTTTGGAGTAAGTCTTTCTTATTTCATATCATGGCCTCACCACTTACTGAATAACTATCAGTAAGTTACCTAATTTCTATTAAGCCTAATTCACACATGGGAGAAGGAAGAGCTGAAGATATATATTTTTAAATATATATATATATATATATATATATCTTTATAACAACAGTTACCTCTGGATAGAGGGACTAAGCATTAAATTATTTTATTTAATTTATCTGCATTTGCTAAAAAATTTTACAATTGAGCATATATTATTTTTATAAAAAGAAAAACAAACATGTCATATAATAATAAACTTAACTAAGGAAACTGGAACTTAATGAAATAATGGTTTTAATAGAGTAATTCGTGATAAATCCAAGCAATAGCTAGATCCCAACTTTGTTCCTCTAAATACCGTCAAAATGCCAAAAGTCAATTTGAAAATCAGTTGATGGGCTTCATTCTAAATAAAGGGAAACAAAACCACAGAACAGTGTAACAAATAAAATTACAAAACCTCCCCATCTCACCATTGGTCACTCGATTCCATTCCTCCATGGCTCCCTTGACAGTCCCGTAATGCCTCCTGTAACAGACTCTGTGCTGTTATCCAGATATATACCTCTCAGGACTTCCTCAAAACTGTCCTTCCAAAAGATTCCAGCAAAATGAAACACTCTGCTGGAATGTTTTTAAACAAGTTATGGAAACACAGAAAGGACGTTTGCTTTCAAAGTTTTAGCCTATTCCAAGGACCCTGTTGAGATTTTTGGCTCATTCTCCAACAGCCCTGACACAAAACTCAACTGATAGAGGCAGTCCCGCTTCATGATGGCTGACTGAACACGGAAGGTGCATCAGCCAACCTGATCATTGAGGAACTTCAGGAAGATAGAAAAAACACATCATATGATTGACAGTGAACTCTCGAAGAACTTACAACCTACAACCTACAACCTCAGGCAAAAGAGAAGACCAACAGAACTACAGAATAATCCCCAAGTAAGTGAATCAGGTACAGTAGCAAGCTTCAGCAGAGTCAGCAAATCTTGTGATTGTCCATGAGAAAATTAAAGTGCTAGAGAGCAGCTGCAATGGTCCCTGCTTTCAAATCATCTTCAATACATTTTGAATGAAAGCCTCAAATACAACCCTCTAAATAAAGTGGAAGATATGCCCCCAAAAGACAACTCAAGCAAGCACTGGAACACTATGTTGCATGAAATTCCTAGCATCCAAAGTTAAGCTACTCATGCACCTAAAGAAAAGGCTACACGGCCCAATGTTTCTCTCCCCTTCTGCCCTACACAGCTGTAGAGCCACAGATCCTGTAATCATAACTGAATTATCTACCATAAGAACAGCTATTTTCATTTGTTCTGAAGAAGTCCATTCCAACTACCAGTACTGATCAATCTAGACCCCAAATTATAAATATAAGAATGCCAAAATAACAAAACTTATGAGGAAAACTAACAAATGAAAGAGATAAAAGGCTGAAAACCAAAATAACCAATCCCTGTAAATGAGCTTATGAACAATAGTGAATATAAATTTAAATACATAACAATTATCTTCAAGAGATTTGATAGGACTTACAGCTATAAAAGAGCACTGTGAAAATGATCATCAGTCACCAAATTAAAAACAAGATTGCTAAGATTTTTTTAAAAAGGAAATAAATCAGCAAAATAGCAAAATGGACATCAACTAAAACTGCATTAGCAAGGTGACAATCCATCAAATGGACCAAGAGATAGAAATTATAAGAGAAGTGGCAAAAGTCATGATAAATCTTAAATCTTTCAAGACAGATCTTAGAAAGCCAGTATCTCTCTACCATGAGTTCTAGAAGAAAAGAATGAAAAACATGGAGAGGGAATATAATGATAGAAATAAACATCAATTTTCCTTGACTTAAAGAGATTTTCCACAGGACATGGCCCACTGTAGAAAAGATAGCTAGTTGTCTCACTATATCCATTCTCCCTTTCTTCTCTTAAGAAACGCCCTGAGAATTTTAGCTTATCACAGAGGACCAAGCTAAATACTTTCTCATCCCCTCTTGCTTACTGGTCATGTGACAAAATTCTACTCAATAAGATATGGGATGAAGCAATATGTGCAACTGTGCGCCATTGTCTTAAAGAAAAGAAAAATGCCTTCCACTTTCTCTTTCCTCTACCCATTGGCTGGAGTACAGATGTAATGGAACAGATGTTTTAAATCAAAGATCAGCAAAAACAGCCATGCCCTTGTATTTACTTATTTTCAATGGCTGCTTTTGCACTACAATGGCAGAGGTAAATAGTTGCAACAGAGGCCTTATGGTTCATAAAGTCTAAAATATTCACTGTCTGTCCAGTTATAAAAAAAGTTTGCCATCCCCTGGTTAGAATTTTAAAGACTGAAAGCATATGTGTTGGTGATGATATGAAGCACCTGGAATACTCAGGCAATGCCAGTTGGAGTGTAAAGTGTTACAAGAATTTCCTAAAACTGTTTGAAAAACAGTTTGAATAAAGTATACAGCTGCCCTGTTACCCAGCAATTTCACATCTCTATATATTCCCAAGATAAATAAGTATGTGTTATGTGTGCATGTGTGTATATATCCACAAAAGGCATGTTCAAGGCTGCTCAGAGCTGCTTAACATCACTAATTATTAGAGAAATGCAAATCAAAGCCACAATGAGGTATCACTCATACCAGTCAGAATGGCCATCATCAAAAAGTCTACAAATAGTAAATGCTGGAGGAGGTGAGGAAAAAAGGGAACCCTCCTACACCATTGGTGGGAATGTAAACTGGTACAGGCACTACGGAGAACAGTATGGAGGTTCCTTAAAAAAACTAAAAATAGAACTACCATACAATCCAGCAATCCCACTCCTGAACATATATCCAGAAAAGATGAAAACTCTAGTTCGAAAAGATATATGCACCCCAATGTTCATTGCAGCACCATTTACAATAGCCAAGACATGAAAACAACCCAAGTGCCCATCAAAAGACAAATGGTTTAAGAAGATGTGGTATATATATACAATGGAATATTAACCATAAAAAAGATTGAAATATTGCCATTTGCAGCATAATGGATGGACCTAGAGATTATCATACTAAGTGAAGTAAGTCAGGCAGAGGAAGACAAATACTATATGATATGTGGAATCTAAAAAATAATACAAATGAATCTATATACAAAACATTAATAGACTCACAGTCTATTAATATCACATAGAAAACAAACTTATGGTTACCAAAGGGGTGAGGGAGGGAGAGAAAAATTAGGAGTATGGGATTAACAGATACAAACTACTATATATAAAATAGATAAACAACAAGTATTTACTGTATAGCACAGTGAACTTTATTCAATATCTTGTTATAAACTATAATGGAAAATAATCTGAAACAACATATATATAAAAAAATGAAACACTTCGCTGTATACCTGAAACTAACACAATATTGTAAATGAACTATACTTCAATAAAAAATTTTTAAAATAAAAATTTAAAAAAGACTGCTCAGAGCAGTTTTATTCATTATAATTGAGTGGATAAACATATTTTGATATATTCATACAATGAAAAACTACACAGCAATAAAAAGGAACAAACTACTGGTATGCCCAAAGACATGAATGGAACCGCAAAACATACTAATGAGTGGAAGACAGACACAAAATAGAATTTACTGTATGATTTCACTTATATGAAGTTCAAAAAGAAAAATTAATTTATGATGATGGAAATCAGAATGGTTAATATAGGTGGAGGATGTGTATTCACTGATAACAGCATGAGGAAGACTTTTGGGGTGCTAAAAATTCTATAACTTGATCCGGCTGGTGGTTACACAGATACCTACATTTGTAAAAATTCATCAGGCTATGCACTTAAAGTTTTTGTACTTCACTGTATACATATTATAACTGAATAAAAACTGAAAGAAAAAAAAGCTGAGATAAACAAAAATATATATATCTTGTAATTAACACAGAACAATTGTTGATTAATTTTTGGCAAAACAGCAGGCCATAGAATTGAACACATTACCTGAAAATGTAAGACTGAAAAAGGTAAGAGGCTAGAATAAGAGATAAGCTCTTCTAAATCATGAATAGAAATAAATCAACTGCAGTGATATTCAATAAATATTACAATGTTTAGTAAAAAGAATAAGACATGAGAAACAAACACAGTATAAGTCCATTCACACAAAATTCAAAAACAGATTTAAAGTTTATATATTAGGAAGGCATGCTTAGGTGGTAAAACTACATAGGAAAACATGGTAGTGAATCTCATTACATTAGGAGAGTAATTACCTTGGGCAATAATAGAAGGGGATGTGATAAAATGATGGGGGAGGGGAACTTTTGGCATGCTGGTAATGTTATTTCTTGACATACATGATGATCGTACTGATGTTCACATTATTACTATGTTAAAATGTACATATGTTTCAAGCACTTTTCTCAATGTATATTCTGTGCAACAAAAAGGTTTTAAATGAAGTAGAGATATAGAGAATTTGAATAACAAAATTCATTCACCATTATACATGTGTTATCTCTTCCTATATAGGTATGAATATTATACCCATATAGATATAATATTATAGACACATACAAATTTAAATGTAACATATATTATATATATGTGTGTGTGTGTGTTTATGTACCAAACAGAGAAGATGCATTCTATTCAAATGTTCATAAAACCTTTTTGTAAAAGTCCATCATCTACTAGGCCAGGGATAATTTCATCATTGCTGCAGCTCAATCATGGCTGTGAGCTTCCCATGCTTTCATTTTCCAGGTTGGGGTTTATGTGTTTGTGTTTAAACTGTCATTATTTATCGATGTATGGTAGGGGAGAGAAGATAACTCAGCTTTCAGTTCATGTGTTGCAGGTCACGAGGAGTCACATTCACCCACACTCCATGTAGGACAGTGCATTACCCAGAAAGCCCATAGGCAGTAAATGAATGGATGCAATAAATGAATGGGACTCAGGATTGTCTCTCCAAGGCAACAGTCTGAGAAGAAAGGTGCTCTTCTTACATACTTGGTAGCCAGAGGGACGGACTAGGACAAAGGCTAACTGTGTTACCCTTCCCCCATAGAGCTGAGATGTCTCAGAGAAGTAACTGGTTAGCCAGGGACTACATTTCCCAGTTCCCTTTACCATTAGAGGCAGTTAAGTGACTTAAGTTCTAGCCAACAGAATATGAACAGAATTGAGGGCCTTAACTTCCAGACATGACACATAAAGACCACCCACACAGCACTCCATCGTATTCTTTTTATCTTTCACCTAGCTAGAATGGAGGTGATCCCCAGGGTGACCTTAAAAACTATTTGTTGAAGAGGAAAAATTTTCCATCAGCCCAGGTCCCTGAATAACTGTATGGATGGTAGGATAACTTACTACCACGCAGTGGGGGTGTAAGGAGTAAATGAAATCACGAAAAGAAGATGCTTAGCACAGTGCCTCACACATCATACGTGCCGAGTGTGTGTTAGCTTAGTAAGTACCCAGGAAATTATTACAAGGACCTTAGAGTCTTCAAAATGATTAAGTTTCAAGAGATGAGCTCTTGAAGATAGAGGAAAGTGATTGATGACAGTCTACTCAGCCCATTTCTTCCAGTTAATCACTCCTTCCTCCAAAGAATCCTCTGTGCTTGGTTATATGAGTTGCACAGTAGGCAACGGAAGCACATTTGAGGAATAAAGCTGCAAAACCGGCTCAATATGCTAACCATCAGGGACAAAGATGGACCAGCTGGAGACTCTGAGATGAGTCCCTAACATCAGTGAGCAGAAAGGAGGAAATCGTATGTAAATACAGGTGTAAAGGTAAAGTTTTTCCCTGCTTTTTCCCTTTCTGCTTGCATCAAGAATATGTGCATGTATACAAGCACACACACACACAAACAAACACAAACACACACACACAGACACACAGATAGATTGCTGCGCTGCAAACAGTATGGGTGATTTTATTGATGATTCTCTCAAATCATCACTAAAACAAAATAAGCTGTTCACTTCACAGCTGGAGTCAAATAGAGTGAGGACAGTTGTCTCTCCCTTCTCTGATGATAAATGAGCCTTCCCCTCCTTACTCGGGTCCTTGACCCAAATTCACAGTTATTCCAGTGACCCAGGCAGACCTCTGAGATGAAAAAAAGCCACACTCACAAATGCCTAATGAAGCTTGTCTCAACTCTTACTATTGTAGCCTGTCATTCTAACTCTAATTGATTTGCTAAGGTAGCTTTTTTTTTATCATCAGCCTAGCAGACAAAAATACCTAATATAAATTAAACACACCCCCCTCTCTCTCTCGCCCACATTTCATCAGCCCCTCTATCCCTTGTTTACTTTAAACTTTCTCTGAAACTTCATATTCTCCTTTTTAATCTTGGCAGTAAGCAAATAAGTGTCTGGCCTTTAAGAAGTTCTTTGGTGAAAGAATCTTTGAATCATGTAAAGGGAACTTTTCTCCCCTCAACAATCTTTTTCAGTGAGGCACAAATTTCAGTCAATTGAGAGGGACTCTCTAGAACCCTCTTTGAAAATGGTTTGGAAGCCACATCAGAGCTTAGCAGGAAAGAATGCCATGATCGAATAGCAGTGTTTACACAGACAGGGAATGGTTGCATATTAGAATATATGCCATGTATTTGTCCTCTCTAGGAGTCAAGATACAATGATACATAGAAAATTCCAGAAAGCAATATATCTAGCCTATTGTATATAGATATAGACATAGATACAGATATTTAGAATCCCAATCCTTCAAAGAAGATAACACAACCTGATCTCAAAGCACATTCCTTGAAATTGCTTGTATTTGTTGGTTGTTTCCTACAACCAACTACTTTAAACTCCTTATGTTGTGAATCAGAGATAAAATTAAACGGCTTACTCAGGGAAAAAGAGAAAAAGGGCTCTTAGAAGTAAGGCCCCGAGGTTTCTGTGTTCCTTTCACAAAACCAAACTCTCTGAGAGATCCTCCAGCCTGAGAGCCTCCTGGAAGCCATGTGCTTTGTGGCTACCTGGATGTCTGTCTCCAACAATGGAAGGGTGCGTGTTAACAGCCTGTAGTAACAAGACTCCATTATTGCCAGAACATAACATCTCAGAAGGACTCCCAGCTACCCAGAGTTTGCAGAGAGTTCCATTTAGCACCATCTTTGTGAGGCGTGAACACCTGACACAGGATGAAAGTGGAGGAACCAGCCCTGGGGAAGAAGGGCTTCTTCCCTTTCAAGTTTCTGAACTTTTCTAGGTCTGTGGAGGTCCAAACCACAGAACCAAGGAAACTGAAAAGGAAAGCAACAAAAGAAGCTGCAAATCAAAAGAGCCCTCTCCACTACACAGCTCCTGCCGTTCTGCTTTCATTCCACACCAGCGTCATCTGAATGGATAGCAGCGCCTCAGCCTCCCCGTACAAAGTCAACACATTGTATGGAGGAGTGTGCACAACTTGCAAAGGAGCAGACTGGCTGCTGGCTAAATTCTCCAGCCCCTTTCCGTCTCCCTCTGTGCTCTTTTTTCTTTGCGGGGCTGGGGGCTGCGGGGTTTTCTTTGTCCTATGATTCCTAGGTTCCCCTGGGATCTTTAGGAACACCCTAAGGACGCCCCTCCACCCACCCCCCATATGGCCATGCCCTCCCTGAGAGCTGCACCGCAATTAGGACCTTTCTCTGCCCACCCACTGTACCTGTCCTCTTCGTCCCTCTGCCTGTTACTCTGCCACTAATTTCTTTAAAGCTATTTGTGTTAGTCAAAGCTCTCTGGGTTGTATAAAGCAGAGATACCCTTCAAACTAGGGAGAAGGACCTTTTGGAGATTATGTAAGTGAGTGAGCTTATGAAAATAAAGCAAAAGCAGAGAGGGATCCAGATGCTGTAGGGCTCAAAGTTTAAACAATGATTGCGGGGAGCAAGGAGGGTGGGAGTCTCTGTAATTTCAAACACAAAATTAGGTTTGAAAGTGAGTATTTATTAAGAATGAGAAAAGAAACCACAGCAAATTGTGATGTTTTAAATGTTGACAAATATTACAAATACCACAAAATCCAGAAAAATATCCTAATGTTTTTGTTAATTAACTGGCTGATAAAACGCTTGTAATAACTTTGTCCTGTTCCTTTTACCTGCTTACTCTTTGATCACCTCTCCACATGACAATAACTTTGTAGTGTAATTTTCTCTAAGAGAATAAAAAGATAGTTCAGTCTTTCTTCTGGCACAGTGGATCAAAATTCATTACCGAAGTTGGGATGCAGAAAACATGCAACATTACACACAGGGCGTGCTCACTGTTTGCAGTACTGATACCACCTGTCCTTGCTGTATGTGTTAGGAGCTCTAACACATTATATTTTGCATGATTCACAACAATAGAAAAAATATACGATTTAAATTGCCTACACTGCATAACCAAATGTATTCCTCCCTATTTCCATTTTGATAGACATCAATGAGGACCGAGTCCTCTTCTTATAATTTTAGATTTCTGGTTATTTATGTGTACAACATTCTCCCAAATCTTCCTTCTCCTCCACTTTCCACATACAACTGATCCTAGGAGCTATACAATATATTTCTATTTTAATCAGATCACACTTTCCCGCTCTGTCTTCTCTGTAGGAAAATGGTTATGGACTGAGGGGAGGGGAAATGCAGAGTGGAAGCAGAGAGAGCAGCTTGGAGACTCTTGAAGCAGTGTGTGCAAAGGACGACAGTGATTTAGACCATGGTGCTAGAGGTAGAGATAGTAAGTGATCAGACTCAGACAGATTTTGACAGCAGAACCAATATGATTTGCTAATTAGTTATGGGAGACAAGAAAAAAAAAAGTTGAGCCAACTAGATAAGAGGACCATTTTCACACAGGATTATTCTGAGTGCTAACTGAATTAATGCTTGTAATTGTGCCTAGCATGATGTCTGGAACATAACTGGAGCTCAATAAACATTAGTTGAATCTGAACCTTGTTTATATTACTCAAAAAAAACAAAAAAAAACAAAAAAAAAAACCCTGAGAATGAATCATATAGCAGACCCTATGTTGTTCCTGGCTTGATTATTCATGACAACAAGCATTTCTGAAAATTTCCCTCACTGGCCCCTACAAATCTGCTGAGCACAAGATAGGATAACAAACCAAGCAAACAATTAAAATAAGATACTTATAAAAAAGAATGTAGAGCACAATCTTATACTTATCTACATAAACACAACACAGCTCAAAATAGATATATCTAGGGTGATCACTTCAGTGCAAAGGAGGAGCTACTGAAGACTCATTCTGACAAAACTTGCTGGGGTTTTTAGATCGCCAACCTAGTGATTCCAGTACCCACCCCTCAACACCCTTATAATTCCCACGACTACACAGCTTTGAAATTATACCCTTATAGGGCATAATTTTTAATTTGATAAATTCATGCTATTTCAAATCTCTCCATTAAATGAAATATTAATATTTGCCTTATATCACTTCACCATTTGCTTAAATTTGCACAAAATAAGATCTTACCATATAACAAAATTATCAACACAAGTTATTTCTAGTTAGTGAGGTTTTGAATGCGTCTTCTTTTTTTTATCTGTATTTTGTAAAATGTTTGCAATTACAGCATATTACTTTAAAAGGAAAGAATGTATTTTTAAAACATTAAGAAAAAAGGCTAAGAAAAACAAGTGGAAATATTACTTGATTACACCTCAGTAATAGCAACCTCTTGGTAAATAAAAATAAAGTTGAACTTAAAACTTTTTTTTCTTTTTAAATTTTTATGTATTTATTTTTGGCCACGTACCGCATAGCTTGTGGGATCTTAGCTCCCCAACCAGGGATTGAACGCAGGCCCTTGGCAGTGAAAGCGTGCAGTCCTAACCACTGGACCACCAGGGAATTTCCCTACTTTAAACTTTAATGAGAATAACTGAGGATAATGGTGCACATTCTAATGGTGCAGTATGATATATATTTTAGTCATACATATATATTCACACCATCTTTGGTCCCTGCCTTCCTCTTCTCTCCCTAATTCTTCTCTTTTCTACTTCCTTCTCGCAAGAATATAGCATAGTTCATCAAGAGCTTCCAATATGCCATGTGCAAGCCTTTGTCATTAGCATTTAGAACGTCGGGCCTAAAGAAATCTCAAAGGGCTTATACTTTGTAGAAGAGATTTAAGTCAGTATTTACCACAAAATAAGGAAATTTCCCAAGAGAATATGGCAAATACTGTAGGTTGGCTCATGCAATACTTTTCCCTTTCCCTTTTCTTCCTCTCCTGCAAACCCACCTAGATAGATGTAAACCCACATTTCCAGAGACCCTCACAACTAAGGATAGCCATGTGACACATTTACAACCAATGACAGCTATGCAGATGTCTCCTGGGAATTGCTGGGAAACACTATCCCTGTTTGCCAGTTCCTGCCTGGAATGCAAGCATAATAAAGTGGCAGCAGCCACGTTGGGACATAAGGAAAAAAGTCAAGAGAACCACAGAGACTTTGGGCCTCATGTCTTGGACCCACTGATCTACTACCAAATGTCACATACCTCTAGACATTTTTGCATGAGAAAAAAAGAAGCCTTTATATATTTATGCCTATTACAAGTCCAGCTCCTGCTATAGACAAAGGCAAATCCTAACAAATCCACAGGCCTAAAGTGGCTTTTTGCCTTTAACTAAATCTCTACCACCTTATGTTCCTAAATTAGCCACTTTCTTCTGATATCACAATTTAGGAGAATACTAATTCCCTGATGGTTCTGGAAAATTGAAATTGTTTACCAAAATAAGAAATCATATTAGGATTTTTAGACCCAATGTTCCAATTCATATATTATGTATGCGTTTATGGAATAGGGAAAAATCAAAGAAGTAAATGAAATCAATCAAATAAAATCACAAACTTGACAATTTCAAAAACAGTTATTGGGGAAGAAGTCCTTAGAGTCAAGATTTTTCACATCTGAGAAGCCCTGTGGTGTCTGCAAACCTTTCTGTGTCAACAAACCAGCTTTGCCCTGTAAGAGGTGACTGAATGCTCAGAATGTAAAAAGGCCACTAACTCCTAACGTGGAAGTTTTTCCATCTAGTCCATGGTCTAGAGGGTATCTGCACCCCACCCCCAATCAAGAAGAGTACAGGAGACATCAAGGCCATGAAAAGGTAACGGACAGAAGACAATCTCACCAAGATTACATTCCATAAACCGGAATTGGCAACATCTGCTCAATCTACTGTAGATAAACAGTGAACTATTTTCCATCTCATTAACTGAGAGGATGAGATATTAAATAAACCCCAGGGGCCTCATGCTTTGTTATCACATTTAGCGGTTGGTCCAGACTTGCTGCATTAGCTAATCCTTATAACGGTTTACAGTCTAAAATCCTACCAATTCCAATCTCTCTTTCTCTTTCACACTCACACACACACACACACACACACACACACACACACACACACACACACACGCATATTCCCAAATGGCTTAAAACCAAAAGTTCCTGCTTAATCTGGCTGTCTCTCTAATTACTAGTCACTTAGCTTAAATTATTAACCATGTCTTCAACTGTGATATATGATACCTATAGGTCTCCAAACAGGATTCTAATAGAACTATCTAATTCTATTAAACTGCAAACAACTGCTCATTAAATATTTATTAGCCAGCTTGCATTCATTGCAGATAGATTGAAGTGTCAGCAAATCTCTCGGTTCCCTCTTCCCAGAGCTCTGTCACACAGAAGGTTCATCCAAACCAGCTCATCAGAATCATACCTACTGATCAACTGCCAATTACCTCTTTAATGAAAATCAATGGAAACAAAAAGAGTTTAGAAGAACTTACAAGATATGGTATGGATTTTTTTAATACTTGCTTAAATAAGTAAATTGGTTAAAATATAGCTAACTTGATTGTAAACACTTAAGGTTTATTTTACCAGGGGGAAAACTGCTGATGGTTAAATAATTAGATTTTCTTCCTCAGCCTGGTGAATTGCATTTTTAATAAAGGAGTTGAAGATCTGTCAGTTGCAGCCACTCAGGAGTGATGCTTTTTGATGCTGTACTTTCAGGCTAAAATAACTTCTTTCTTAAAGCCATATGAAAGTTAACCTGACACCTTTGGCAGACAGCATGCCTTAAGATGGTAAGCATGTGGGCAGTTTCAGACAATTAGATTATGCAAGATGGCAACTGTTCATTCACTTAAAATGCAAGAACCATCTGGATTCTCCCAGAGGAGCTGGGGAAAATGAACAAGGGAAGTCCCTCCTCTAGACAAACCATTTTAACATGAATCATTCAAAACCCAAATTGTAAATCAATTCTTAACAGCAAATGGCCATAATGCAGAATATAGAAGAAGGGCAGGAATATCATCTGACTCTCGTTCAACTAGTGTCTCAATAGTATAGAAAGTCAGGCAAAAGGAAAACAGGAATTACTATAGCAAATAATCAGTAGTAGTATAAATTTTTGCTTTCTGGTTGCTGTATTTAAAGATTCAACCTCAGACAACTGCCTTGTAGGTTGATTTTTGAGAAAACACTCCTGTCCAGAAGCAAAATAATTAAGATGGACATGAAAACCAACACTAGGAATCTCTAGTCATTAAAAACAAAGCAATGGGAAAATAAATAAATTGTGTTATATTCACACACTGGAATAAAGTATTGCAATACAAATGGACAGACTATTGCAACATGAAAAATGGATTAATTTCATAAACATCATGTTGAGTGAAAGAGCTAGACCAAAAAAATAACAGATTCTGTGTGATTGAATTTACATAAAATTCAAAAACAGGCAACATTAAGCTATGTTTTAAATAGAATAGTATTTACCTTTGGGAGTGGGAGGAAAGGTAGTGACTGGGGAGGGGACATAAAGGAGATTTTTGAAGTGCTTGGTAATATTCATGCTCAGTCTACAAGCTGGTTACACAAATCTAGTTCCTTTGGGAAAATTTCTGTACTTCTGAATGTGTGTTATTTTTCAATAAAAAGTAAAGCAACAGAGCAATTTATTAGTGTGGCCTTAGGCAAGTCACTTATCTCTGGACCTCAAAAGTTCCATCATGTGTAAAATAAGCAGTTGGACAAGATGGTCTTCAGATTTCTATTACAAAAATGCTCTGACTCTACGAAAGATCACTAGTCTCACAAGGACAAAATGAATCAATAAATCTATTCTGACACCAACCTCATTTTAGTAGTCAGATGTCTTCCTCCACCCCCTCAACCTTTCTACACCCTTTATTTAAATAGTAAAAAGCAAGTTTTTAGGCAGCACACTTACATAGAGAATCCTCCTGATAGATAGATAGATAGATAGATAGATAGATAGATAGGTAGATGATAGGTAGATATGCAGATTCATAGATAGAGATTGTCTTATAACACCAGACAAAAAGGAGAGGTAAAGAACTTTCACACACTCATGAATGTGCCCTTCAAGTTTCTTTCCATTTTTCATTCACATGGAAATATTTAACTTTTGAGTTATTTTATCCATGGTTCTGAAGTCAGACAGGCATGGACTTATAAGGAATGCAAAAAATCTGCCCTAAAATACCTCTTTGGCCTAGCTACCTAAGTGCCTGATGTTCCCACAATTAGAGCATCTTAGATCAATCAGCCCTTCACCTAGCAGAGAATTGACCTCTGAAGATGTGAGACATAGGACACAAGCTTTGTCTATGTGGGAGAGGATGGTAGAGATCAGGAGCCTGGTGCGTCTTTAGAAGACAGGATGCTGATACTGGGTACCAAGATGGCATGTCCTCACCTGCCCAGAACTAAAAACCAGACAACACTGTTAGGGGATGGGACCCAGGTGTTCTCTCACGGTTCATTTCCCACCTAACATCAACTTATTCCTGGTTCTCCTCATGTTTCTACAAGAAAAAGTCTTGTGATTTCACCACGTGATAAGAAAATAAAATCCCATTAGTGGCTTATTTCCCCTAAATAACCACAAGCCACCAAAATAAACTGTTCACTTTTTAAACTATTAGTTATATATACAACACTATAGGAGGACTACTCAGAATTTCCCTTCACTCATTGTAGAAACCAAAGCATAGATCTCTCTTCTCATAGAATTTTATAAGGATATGTTGCAGTTTCACTGGGAAATGAGCACATGTCACCAATTCATGGCCAAGATAATGGACAGAAAGAACCTAAATCCCTCAAGCATGAAATATGACAACTTTTAAACTCCCCAGTAGTGTATCTTTTAAAAGGACAAAATAAAGTACAAGTCAAGAATTGTTCTTTAGAGGAATATCCCTAGATCATGTTGTCAGGAAACATAATATGTCATTTCTCCTTAGACTTCAGGTAGAGTAGAAGTGCCTGGAGAATATTAAATGAGCAAGTTACCTGCTGCTGTCTTTTATAAATCTTAAACAGAGACAAAAATTAGTTTGGTTGGATTTCCTTAACAAGGTGCAAGCATCTCTAGAGAACACATTCTCATGAGGCAAAAAAGCTGCCTCTAAATGTCTCTGTTTCATGCACTCCCAGCTGGGATTGGGGATCTGCTCTCTCCTTTAGAGGCAAGGGCTCTGCTGTGCATCTGGGGAAAAGATGGGGAAGAATTATATTCTGGTTTTTCTTTCTTTCTTTCTTTCTTTCTTATTTATTTATTTATGGCTGCATTGGGTCTTCGTTGCTGCGTGTGGGCTTTCTCTAGTTGCGGCAAGTGGGGGCTACTCTTCGTTGTGGTGCACGGGCTTCTCATCGCAGTGGCTTCTCTTGTTGTGGAGCACCGGCTCTAGGCGCATGGGATCAGTAGTTGTGGCTTGCGGGCTCTAGAGCACAGGCTCAGTAGTTGTGACGCACGGGCTTAGCTGCTCCGCCGCATGTGGGATCTTCCCCGACCAGGGATTGAACCTGTGTCCCCTGCATTGGCCGGTGGATTTTTTTTTTTTTAACATCTTTAGTGGAGTATAATTGCTTTACAATGGTATGTTAGTTTCTGCTTTATAACAAAGTGAATCAGCTATACATATACGTATATCTCCGTATCTCCTCCCTCTCGCGTCTCCCTCCCACCCTCCCTATCCCACCCCTCTAGGTAGCACGTAGCTGATCTCCCTGTGCTATGTGGCTGGCAGGTGGATTCTTAACCACTGCACCAGCAGGGAAGCCCAAGAATTATATTTTGAAGGTATATGTTTAGGCGTCAATCTTATTCTCCAGTCTGTAAAAACAGAGCAATTGTGCAAATACTATTTAACTCATAAAAAATGCCATTGACCCAAGCCTAATAAAGGAAAATCCTGTGATAAAACAGGCTTTTCCACTCCCAGAAGGTAGGAGCAAGTTGGGAGAAGAGACAAGAACATAAAGAAGAAAGTATAAGAGGGAAACTAGAGCCTTGGCTACAGCCAGAACCATTCCATAAAAAAATTCAGAGCTGCACAGATGCTGAGGCCCACAAAGATGCCAGTCATGTTGCCATCCATCCCTCAGGGACCCTGAGATTTCTAGTCTCTATCCCATATTTATTTTTCTATAATAATAGAAGTTCTATCATGTGTATGGCTACCAGGTTAAAAACTACGTTTCTCAGCCTTCCTTAAAGCTGGATGTGGCATGTGACCAGGTACTAGCCAATAGGAGATGCAAGCAAAAGTTACTTATGCCTTAAAAAATAAGGCATATGCAATTCTGTTGTTCTTTGTTTCTTCTTACTTGCTGGAATTCAGACATAGTGGTAGGAATTAAGGCACCTATCAAGAACCAAGAGTAAGAAAGCACAGGCTGGGCTTCCCTGGTGGCGCAGTGGTTGGGAGTCCGCCTGCCAATGCAGGGGACGCGGGTTCGTGCCCCGTCCCAGGAAGATCCCACATGCCTCGGAGCAGCTGGGCCCATGAGCCATGGCCGCTGAGCCTGTGCGTCCGGAGCCTGTGCTTCACAACGGGAGAGGCCACAGCAGCGAGAGGCCCGCGTACCGCAAAAAAAAAAAAAAAAAAAGCAAGCACAGCCTAAGCATGGAAGAGCAGCAACACAGAAGGTGCTGAGTCCCGATGCCATGGACCTACCATATAAACCTGACTGCTTACACTTAGCAGCCAAACCAATATACTAAAACATACAACCACTAATTGGTTCTTCACCATCCTCTGTTCCATTTGCAGTTATGCTTATCCCTCCTCTCAACATTGCCCACTGCTTCCCATCAAGCATGGACGATTCCCCCATCTAACATCCTGGCACAATGGACTGCCCCCCACCACCACTACCCAGACTGGGGGTTACTACAGATAGAAAACTTGCAGGATCATGGTAGTTTGAATCAAGAGCTCTATCCTAATCAAGGTGGGACCATGATGAACCAGTTTGAAATCATCCACTGAGCCTGGTCAGCAGTGGCTATATTATCTCTGATGACAGCTCAATAGCTTTTTTCTCCAGCCAGGAAATTTGAGTGGTGAGTCAGGGCAGGGTTACCTAAATAGATTGTACCTGCCAAGACCTGGTGCCTGAATAAATAAGTGCACATGGAATGGAAATTAGGAGGCTGGACTGAAAATAAATTTAACAGACTGCCTCCTCTTTACGTACTCCTTTTAATCAGCTGGTTTCACGAGGTTTCACAAGGTTTCACTTTGCAGAGGAGGAGATGTGACTCATGAGCACGCTTGCCAGAGACAGATGCTTTGTGGGTTTTGTTGTGTTTAAAAAAAAAAAAAAATCTCTCAGATAAGGATCTGCAAGAAATTTGGATGAGAAGAAATGCCAAAGGTAAACATGATTGGAATCAAGGCAGATTTTGGAAGGAAGTTGTACAGGATTTTTATAGACTCGTAGTTCCTCAGACTCTTTTCAAAGACATAAAAATAAAAGTGAATCATATTTTTACAAATAAAAAAGTCATCTAGTTCAACTCAGTTTTCCTAAAAAAACACTTAAGATAGTATATAACACACAGTTGTCAAACAAATATTTATTTTTGTTGTTGTTGAATAAATGATTGCCTGACTAGAAAATAAGAGAGATAAGTGACTTGTGCAAAATTATACAAGAAAGATTCAGGTGGGCTTCCCTGGTGGCACAGTGGTTGACAGTCCGCCTGCCGATGCAGGGGACACAGGTTCGTGCCCTGGTCCGGATAGATCCCACATGCCGCGGAGTGGCTAGGCCCGTGAGCCATGGCCACTGGGCCTGCGCGTCCGGAGCCTGTGCTCCACAACGGGAGAGGCCACAACAGTGGGAGGCCCGCGTACCACAAAAAAAAAAAAAAAAAAAAAGAAAGAAAAATTCAGGTGAACTAAGATGTCTTAACCCCAAGCCCAATATATTTTCTATGTTGTCTTCTCTCACTATGTGGCATAGGCACTTTAGTTTTTGAAATGAGCACAAAATCTATGCACACACCTTCCTTTTCCTAGTGTCTATTACAGTTAGAACAATTTTAGCCAAAGGTAACACAACATCTAGCAAAACGCTGTTTAAATCAGAAGAATGTTTTATCGTTTACTTTACAAAAATTCAGAGGTAAATTGTCCCAAGGTTGATTTTGATGACTCAACGACATCACCAAGGACCTAAGAACCTTGCACTTGCCCACGCTCATGTGGAGGCCTATTTCCTCATGGTTGACAAGTAGTTGTAGCATTTCTTCTTATCTTCTATGAAAGCATCCATAGTAGAAAAGAAGGGAGAAGGATACAAATGGCTTCCTTCTCACACCACTCTATTAATAAAAAGCAAAATCATTCCCCAAACCTTCAACATACTTCCCCTTATGCCTCATTAGCCAGAAGTGGATCACGTGCCCACCCTTTGACCAATCACTGGCATAAAGGAATGAATTGTGATAACTGGGTTAGGCCAATGATGATTTCCTTATCGGACCTGGGCTCATACCATCCCAAAGAAATGTGTTAACAAGGAAGGAAGGGAAGTGGCTATCTGAAGACATCGATGAGATTCTGCCACATACACAGATTGCCTTGGCAGCTCTACTGAAGACTAAGCCCACAGGTATTATATCCCAACAATGCTAGATGTAGAAGTATGAATTCCACTCAACAAACACTCGTCAATCCCTTTCTATTCTCCAGGTTCCACACGGACCCTGCAACTAAAACTACAAATAGGACTGACACTTTTCTTAACCTCAAAGAGTTCACTATACAGCGGCAGATGAAGCCCACTAAATAGTTACTACAATCCCAACATGACGTGTGCTCTTAAGGGAATGTTGCCTACACACCCATGAGATAATAAAGAAGACCTAACTAGCCCACATACAGACGGTCAGGGAAGACTTCCAAAGAGCAGGTGTCATCAACAGAATAAGTAGAAGTCAGCATAGAGATGCTATGGAACAAGCAGAGTTCCAGATAGAAGACTCAGGACAGGCCAAATGCAAAAGACAAATGAGAATACAATGAGTCTGAAGGCTCAAAAAAAAAAAAAAATTCAGTAGGACTAAATCACTGAACATAAGGCAGAGAGATCAAGTGAGACTAAAGAGGTAAGAGCTGGTATGCCAATTAGTCCTATTTCAAGTTTTTGCCAGTTTGATAAAGGATTCGCCATGACAGCTATAGGTGGAGTCACAGGTGTGAAAACAACTAAAAGGCAGTGGGCACAGAGGTGACCTCCCCCAAGGAAATGGATCATGACATTGCTACTTGGTGACTTGCAATTCCCTTTGCCAATTCTCCATCTATCGAGGCTATTACAGACTAGGCTGAAAATAATGTACCAGTTCAGAGTGTCGACAGCTCCCAGCATAAGGGCGAGTGTGGGTAATGAGTGTGCTTTGACAGCCCAAGGTCAGGTATTTAACAATATTCCAGAGTTTAAGTATGATACACTGAGCACTGTTTTAGCTCCTTACTAAAGGCTCACAGCTGCTAATATTTACAGAAATAGGAAGCAATTACAGTCTGCTGCCACAGGAGGAACTTAAATAATTTAAGACTCATAATGCCTCTGATTCTTTGCAAGCCATCTTTTCTCCAGAACCAGCTGCTTCTAGCTCTCAGAAAGCCCTCTGTTCAGAAGGCAGAGTCGTCCTGATGCACAGCCCTGCTTTCACTCGCCCAAAAACTCAAGCACACAGCTTTTTGGCATCCATAACATTTCTCCCACACTTGTTCTTCAGCTCTGGAAAGGGCCCCTTTTCTCAACAGCCATGAAACTCCACAGCCATCTGCCTGGGCTAATCTGGGCAAACTGGGATGAGCAGAGAGAACCATACTGTGATTTCACAAATTAAACTACTTTATTTCAGTAGCCATTTTCATGACACGGATGTGGTGGGACAAGAATAGAGAAGAAGAAAGGGGAATGGGGGAGATATTGAGTATGTTGAATGCCAGACAGAAGAAAGTCAAATTTGCAGCGCTCCAAGTTTCCGTGTGAACAACCATGAGAGTCTGTCCTGATGATTCCATTGTGGACACAGCTCTTTCCCATAGTGGTCTACAAGCTGATGAACGGGGTAAGAAAATGTAGACAGTTATAATTTTTTTTAATGGAAATGTAGATTCATGAGTTTTTAATATTAACCTATAAAATGACCTTTGCAAGACTGAGAGAACATTGGGATATCTGCTCCATTATAAAGTTTTAAAAAATGACTAAGAAAGTAACTGCTAAGGTTATTCCACCTGGGGATAGACAGTTTTTATAGGAAAGATGTTCTAGGATCTTTGGCTTCCACAATCTTACATTCATCATCACAGTTTTCTTGGGAGGATATCAGACTAACAAGGTTTTTGTTTTTGGCTCCGGACGCGCAGGCTCAGCGGCCATGGCTCACGGGCCCAGCCGCTCCACGGCATGTGGGATCTTCCCGAACCGGGGCACAAACCCACGTCCCCTGCATCGGCAGGCGGACTCTCAACCACTGCGCCACCAGGGAAGCTGGATATCAGACTAGAAGGGAAAGAGAATGTTTTCTGGCACCCAACCTATCAGCTGTCAAATCCCAGCTCTACCCTTTTCTGGCTCCAAACTGTGGTTGGTGATTCCATGTTTCTGAGCCTCAGTTTCTACATCTGCAAAATGGAGATGACCTAATAAACATGTTTTAATGAGAATCAAATTACTTTAAAGGAAGTAACTTGGACAAAGAACCTAATACCGTCTGGGCTATAGAAAGCATCCAGTGAAGCCTGGCTCCTTCCCTTCCCTCCCAATACATATTCTTCCATTTTTCTTGTCAGGGTAATATGTGTACCTTTCCAATGGCTGCAGCAACTGGGAGAAATGCTAATCAGTTCCTCCTGTTTGTACACTGAAAAATACAGAAACGCTTTTTTATGTCTGAAAGGGCCCAGTTTGAATTGTGTCCCACAAAAGTTTACATGTTAAAGTCCTCACCCACAGTACCTCACAAGGTGACCTTATTTGAACTAGAGTTGTGGCAGATGTAATTAGTTAATACAAGGTCATTCTAGAATAGGGTGGGTCCCTAATCCAATATGCCTGGTATCCTTATTAAAAGAACACCATGTGAAGAGACAGGCCCCCAAAGAGAATGCCACGTGAAGACGAAGACAGAGATCTGAGTGATGCAGCAGAAGCCAAGGAATGCCTCATTGTCAGCAAACTACCAGAAGCTAGGAGAAAGGCATGGAATGCTTCCTCCTAGCCCTGAGAAGGAACCACCCCTGCTGACACTTTGATCTCAGGCTTCCAGCCTCCAGAACTATGAGACAATACACTATGAGTATTTAAGTCACCCATTTGTAGTACTTGGTTATGGCAGCCCCAGCAGACTAACACAGTCCCACTGCTAAAGTCATTTTCTACTCAGTGTACACATTAATAGCTTTCACCATTACAACACGTTTTATAGGTTGCCAATAACCTTAGGTCTTTTGAGTGAACAATCAATTATACCCTGTGCAAATACCACGGCTGACATGGACCATTCAGGTTGCCTGAGAACACAGAGGTCCTTAGTCATTGTCTCCTTTACTCCCAAAGCACCTTGATTAAAAGGTCTCACTGGCTCTATGTATTTACCTGTTTTTCTTTTCCTCTAGGCTTCAAGGTCCTTGAAAGCAGAAGCTATGTCTCCCTCATCTTTGTATCCCTGGCAGAAAGATGGGGAAGGGGTGTAACATTTGTTGAACATCTGACGTTTGCCAAGCATTCTAAACTTAGTTCCACAAACTGATCTGAGTGTCCACCACATGCCAGACCACTTCCCCAAACCAGGAGAGGAAAGTATCAAGGTCTTCATCTTATGAAAGAAGAAATCAGGTTCAGAAAATTAAGATGGAAATGGTGAAGGCCTTTTTTCTTTTTAAGGGTATTTTGCAACATGATTTCAGGAAATATAAAATATGAGTCCAATGCAGAAGCTCTCCTGGGACTTGGACTCAGAGAAGGCAAGGAAGAATTAGAGAGAAAGAGTAGGTGAAAGATATCATCTCCCAATAAATTCCCATAAGTAAACCATACATTGTAAACAAAACACAATGAGTGACAACACAGTTCTGACCCTGAGAAAATATAGGTAAAATCTAGAATACAGTTATGTCTCAGAAGAAATGTCTGACCCAGAGAGACTCATTCCCCTTCTAAATTGTTCAACACTTATTAATTGTATCCTGTGAACTAAAATGCTAAGTTAAAATCATACCTTACCTTTTACTATTCAACACGTGAGAGTGTAGCAGATAACTATTTCAAAGCCAAAACCACTGGATGAAATTCATGTATGTATGTAGATCAAATTTAGATAGACAGATAGATAGATAGATGATAGATAGATCAAATCCATATATGAATGCAGATATTATGAGAAATATTAAGTCCTTTCCAAAATCTGAATACTTTCTCTCAAAATAGTGGTATTATTAATGGGAAAGCATTTTTCTGTACCTTTGAAAAGTTCCTGGCATAGAATTTTCTCATTAGTTTTTTTTTAAGTTTTGTGTCATGATATCTTACATATCAAGACGCACACACACACACACACACACACACACACACATATGTACTAACAGAAATAAGGAATACCCTTGAGTATCACCGCTACATGCACCCCCAACCCCTGCTGCTTTCCTTGATCACAAAGATCCATCCCTTCAGGATGACTTGGGACCAATCTGGACATGCGAGTGCCTAATGGCTATGGTCTAAATGTTTGTGTCCCCGCCCCCAAATTCCTAACCTCAATGATAATGGTATTAGGAGGTGGAGCCTTTTGGAAGTACTTAAGCCATGAAGATAGAGCCCTCATGCATAGGATGAGTGCTTTATAAAATAGGCTCCAGAGAGATCCCTGACCCCTTCCACCATGTGAGGACACAGCAAGAACCTGGCTATGAACCAGAAAAAAGGCTTTCACTAGAATCTGACCATGCTGGTACCTTGATCTTGGACTCTCCAGCTTCCAGGCTGTGAGGAATAAATTTCTGTTGGTTATAAGCTACCCAGTCTGTGGTATTCTATTCTAGCAGCCCAAATGGAGTAAGACACTGATCAACTTTGACAGACACCCTCTGAGTTTGACATTTCTTTTGCCCACTTCACTACTTATTAGTTGGTTTTCTTCCCTTCTTCCCTTCCAGGCTTCTTATTGACTGTATTATTCCATGAAGAGGGGACACAGAACCAACTTTATACAATCCTGCAGAAACTCTAGCTCTTGCTTGCAGGTTTCCAAATCCCTTCTAAGGAACTCAAGGAAAATCTCAACTATGAACATTCATGGAGAATTCGTACTAAATCAGTACCAAGCTAGATGCTTAATGATTCCTTGATAAAATATTCAATCTCAACATTGCCTGGCAGCCATGGCTTGCGTTAGAACACCTCTCAAAAGGGATGGCAAAGCATAACCAATTTTAGAAACCATCTACTTCTCTAAAGGAAAACATATATAAGCAATGAAATTCAATATTTACACTGAATTCTTTTTCAAAGAAACCATGAGCTCTCTGGACAGAAACCATATATTTTTTTTATCCTGAACACTCATCACAATATTTGGTACACTGTATACTTCCAGTAGATGCTGGGCAGGCTGACTGAATGGCAGAGAAGGTACTGAGACATATACAAGTTAAAGACCAAGGCTAACATCACAGGTGGACAAGAGTCATTACAAGTACATCTATTTGCATATCAATTTCCAAAACTAGTGGAAGTGTTTTTGAGGCTTGCCTTGAACAAGGCTCTAAGGATATGAAGGTAGTAACTTACCAAGCCTGATTCCTTAGTGCTAAAATGTAAGAAACTCAATTGTTCCTGCAAAACCTAAGCACAGTTTAATTTAAAATGACAACTCAGAAACTTAAGGCTTAACCACATCAACTGAACAATTAACTTCTTTATTTGAAACATACAATATATTTGAATTACATTTACTAATCATTCTACTCTGTTACACATTAGAAGCTTTTGAGTTATACAAGGAGCATAAATATTGCTTGTGCTTTTAAACTTTTCTAAATACAAGAAATTGCATACTCAGTAATACAGGGAGGGATGACATAGAAAGTCCTTGTGATCCAGTATCACTACTAACTCTCTGATGCTTTTTCTTCCATGTTTTTTTCATTTAAGATCACATAACATTTAGCTTTTAAAAAAGGGATCCTATACATTGTTTTGTAACTTGCTTTTTTTCATTTTCTTTGTCTGTCTTTAATGCCTATAGCTTTTAAAATCAGATAAAAATGTTAAATGATTAGCTGTCAAGCCTATATTGAGAACCACATACTGCTTATTTTTGATAAGTAATGAAAAATTTCATGATTTGTACATTTCAACACCTCAGTCAAGCTGAGGCGATGTGAACAAAGATGGATCTCTGTTCAGAAATATATTGAAACCTAAAACTCAGGTATTACAGCAGAGCTCAAGAGATTGTCAAAATGTTGAAATTTTTAATATAGGCTGACCCTGGGTGACTCTGATTGACCCAAACCCTTTGCCCACAGGTAAGAGTCTCTATTACCACGTCAGTTCACCAGTTGGGATGTTGACTTTCTGACATTAGGGGTGAGAGTAGGGGAGGAGAGAAAGAAAAACCTACCCATTCAGAAACTGTAGTATATTACCAGCAGATTCCCAGACATACTGTGGCATACAAGCCCATCAATTATATAAACTCCCAGCAAGTTCAAATAAAACAATAAACAAAGAAAAGGTCATCATATAACAGCAAAACAAGTCAGGGAAAACAGCTGCCAGTGTCAGGTAATGCTTGATCCAATCTAAGGCAGAAAATATCAAGAGAGGTTAAGACTGCTTATTGGCTTTAAATCTGTAGGTGGTGCGTTCCCTCTGAAGCTGCAGTGCCCAGAAAGGCAGCAATCAAAACCAGTAACCCAGTGGCCCTTTCAACCATGGCTCTCCCTCCCATAATGGGTTGTCAACACCTACTCGTGGGCTCAGAAGCCTGCAGTTTGGGTTATGGTCTATGAAACATTAGAATGGGCTCCTGAGGAGACACGAAAGCTAAAACTGTGATTTACAAATTCTTCATGAGGCTCTCCTTTGGGAGAAAGTAATGTGATCTGAAGCTCAGATCCAGAATGAATCTCTATCTCAGGCAACAAAAAGAGTGATTAAGGTTATGCTGGTCTGTCTAAAGCCCAGATAAATGATTATGATATTTCCAGATTTCAGTTTCAGAGACTGGGCTAACTTCATTGCTAGAAGTGCTTTGACTAGAAAGAAAGCAAGGCAATTAAAAGGTGAAGTCATCACATCTTTAAATACTGAGATAAATAATGAATACTATTAAAATGTTTTTTAAGTTCGGGTTATCAAAATTCCTGCTACTAATGTATTTTGAGTGCTTTAACGCATACTGCTGAAACTTTGACTTTCTCCTAATTACCTGTGTATACCTTAGTGATGAAAACTGACGGGGTCATTTCATCCCCTTACTTAAAATCCTTCAATGACACCGAGTCCAAATGCCTTATTATGTCCAAATAAGTCCTTCCTGATCTGGGCACAGCCTCAGGGTTCCCCTCCTCAACAATCCTCAGTGTACAAGGCACATTCAGCTGTGTGCTGCTACTTACAAATCCCTGATTTGTGCCACACTGTTTCACATCTCTCTGTCTTCCAATGTGCTGCTCACCTGGCCAGGAAAACCCTTCCAAATTCCCCAACCCTCCCTTTATCCCAACTCGAACTCCAACTCTTCCAGGCAAACCCTTATTCACCACTACTTTGATCAAACAGAGCCACAAAATGGGGCTGACTCTGGAGCTGATAACTTGGATTTGCATCCTGCTTCTACCATCCAGTAGTTACTTAACTACTCTGTGTCTTTGTGAAGATGTGAAGAGATGTGAAGAGGAATAATACCTAGAGATGTTGAGGGGTTTAAAGGAGGTAAGACTTTATAGGTAGCTTTTGAGAATACACGAAGTATTCAAAAACTATTAGCTATTGTCACTAGCATCCTCATCATCACTCTCTCTTAAGACCCCAGTTAGGAACTTTCCAGTGGTCCAGGGGGTAAGACTCCAAACTCCCAATGCAGGGGGCCTGGGTTCGATCCCTGGTCAGGGAATTAGATCCCACATGCATGCCACAACTAAGAGTCCACATACCACAACTAAGAAGTCCGCATGCTACAACTAAGATCCCGCATGCCGCAAAAAAGTTCCCACGTGCCGCAATGAAGACCCAGAGCAGCCAAAAATAAATAAATTAACTGATAATAAATAAATAAATATTTCTTTTTTAAAACAACACACCAGTTAAAGCTCCTTTAAAATCTTTTGCACAGCAAAGGAAACCATAAACAAGATGAAAAGACAATGCTCAGATAGGGAGAAAGTATTTGCAAATGAAGCAACTGACGAAGGATTAATCTCCAAAATTTACAAGCAGCTCAATATCAAAAAAACAAAAAACCCCATCCAAAAATGGGCAGAAGACCTAAATAGATATTTCTCCAAAGAAGATATACAGATTGCCAACAAACACATGAAAGGATGCTCAACATCACTAATCATTAGAGAAATGCAAATCAAAACTACAATGAGGTATCACCTCACACCAGTCAGAATGGCCATCATCGAAACATATACAAACAATAAATGCTGGAGAGGGTGTAGAGAAAAGGGAACCCTCTTGCACTGTTGGTAGGAATGTAAACTGATACAGCCACTATGGAGAACAGTATGGAGGTTCCTCAAAAAACTAAAAATAGAACTACCATATGACCCAGCAATCCCACTACTGGACATATACCCTGAGAAAACCATAATTCAAAAAGAGTCATGTACCACAGTGTTCATTGCAGCTCTATTTACAATAGCCAGGACATGGAAGCAACCTAAGTGTCCATCGACAGATGAATTGATAAAGAAGATGTGGCACATATATTCAATGGAATATTACTCAGCCATAAAAAGAAACGAAATTGAGTTATTTGTAGTGAGGTGGATGGACCTAGAGTCTGTCATACAGAGTGAAGTAAGTCAGAAAGAGAAAAACAAATACCGTATGCTAACACTTATATATATATGGAATCTAAAAAAAAAAAAAAAAAAGGTTCTGAAGAACCTAAGGGCAGGACAGGAATAAAGACACAGATGTAGAGAATGGACTTGAGGACACAGGGAGGGAGGAGGGTACGCTGAGATGAAGTGAGAGAGTGGCATGGACATATATACACTACCAAACGTAAAATAGATACCTAGTGGGAAGCAGCTGCATGGCACAGGGAGATCAGCTCAGTGCTTTGTGACCACCTAGAGGGGTGGGATAGGGAGGGTGGGAGGGAGACGCAAGAGGGAGGGGATATGGGGATATATGTATACATATAGCTGATTCACCTTGTTATAAAGCAGAAACTAACACAACAATGTAAAGCAATTATACTTCAATAAAGATGATAAAAAAAAAAAAGCTCCTTTAAAAAAAAGAAAAACAGCTCTTGGCCAAATACCTCTTCTCCAAAACATATTGATTACTTACTCTTTTGTTCTACCCCTGAAACTTGGACATACTTCTAATGCAGTTCTCATATGGAATCACAAGTATTTCTTTTATATATCTGTTCCCTCCCTGAAATCTTCTCAAGAACAGGAACCATGTCTCATTAATCTTGTATTCTCAGTGCCTAGAGGTGCCTGACACATGGGAGAAACAAAAATAAGTATTAGCTGAATGAATAAATAATTGAATGAGTTCCTAAAAAAACAAGTGAAAACCAAATACTGATCAATCAAATCATGTTTAATTAGTCTAAGGAAATTTGATATTCAGAGAAATCATAAGAAAAATTCAAGGACTGGATGAAATAATGGAAAGCACATAGATTTAGGAGTCAGGCCTACCTGAATTAGAATCCTAGTTGTTCTCTTACAAGTTTTATGACATGGGACAAGTTATTTAACCTCTGGGAAACCCTGCTTCATTTTTAAGTAAGAAGATAACATCTACCTCATAAGTTAAACAATAAATAAGAAGATACAAGCAAAGTACCTGGGCCTACAAGCAAGTGTTCATTCATTTATCACTTCCCTTGGCCTTTAATGTAGAACTATTTTTGTACATTTCATTATTACTTCATCTTTGGGTTAAATTTGGATCTGCTAAAATGCTTCATAAAACTGTACCATCATAGTAGACAAGTCTTGTTTTCTTGTCCTGTATCCACATTCTTTAACACCTGGACATATACACCCCATGTGCGACCAAATTCATGGATTTGTATACTGTGGACAAGTGTTCTTTGCTTTATTTCAACTGCTATATTTTCCTTCTGCTCAAACCACTAATTTCAACCTCAGAATTTGGAAGGTAAGTAAGTAATCATTATCTGAGGTTCCAGGAACCCATGCTTAGACCTAACCCTGCAAATGCTAATATATTCTTTACCACTGCATTACCAATAAATTGATCATCTCCATATATCTAAGGAAGATAGAGCTGCAAAAAAGAGAAGACAGAACTAAAGGAAACACACGACAAATCCCATCTCTTTTGTTAATTTGACTAGGTCGGACCATCACGATATAAATTCTTCAGTCACTCAGTTTTTTTAAAAAAATGGATTAAACTTTTATTTTTCCAGACTTCCCTGGTGGCGCTGTGGTTGAGAGCCTGCCTGCCAATGCAGGGGACGTGGGTTCGAGACCTGGTCCAGGAAGATCCCACATGCTGCAGAGCAGCTGGGCCCGTGCACCACAGCTGCTGAGCTTGCGCTCTGGAGCCTGTGAGCCGCAACTACTGAGCCCGCGTGCTACAACTACTGAAGCCCACGTGCCTAGAGCCCGTGCTCAACAACAAGAGAAGCCACTGCAATGAGAAGCCCGCGTACCGCAAAGAAGAGCAGCCCCCGCTTGCCGCAACTAGAGAAAGCCCGTGTGCAGCAACGAAGACCCAATGCAGCCAAAAATAAATAAATTAAATAAATAAATTTATATTTAAAAAAGGGCTTCCCTGGTGGCGCAGTGGTTAAGAGTCCGCCTGCCGATGCAGGGGACACGGGTTCCTGCCCCGGTCTGGGAGGATCCCACATGCTGCGGAGCGGCTGGGCCCGTGAGCCATGGCCGCTGAGCTTGCGCGTCCGGAGCCTGTGCTCCGCAACGGGAGAGGCCACAACAGTGAGAGGCCCGCGTACCACAAAAAAAACATTTTTTTTCCTACCGTAAGAAAAATTACTCATGGATTTCAAACAAGTTTACAGGTTTGTCAGGGAAGTTTTTAAAAAAGGAGGGTATGGTAGGAATGACAGAGTTTCTGATTTCACACGTTCAAGGCATTCCCAGTTTATCTGTAACCATTCTTATCTTTCATTCTTGCTTCAAAAATAAAGGGAGTGGGCTTCCCTGGTGGCCCAGTGGTTAAGAATCCACCTGCCAATGCAAGGGACACAGGTTCGAGCCCTGGTCTGGGAAGATCCCACGTGCCACAGAGCAACTAAGCCCACGTGCCACAACTACTGATCCTGCGCTCTAGAGCCTGCAAGCACAACTATTGGGCCCACGTGCCACAACTACTGAAGCCTGCGCACCTAGAGCCCATGCTCCGCAACAAGAGAAGCCACCACAATGAGAAGCCCACGCACCACAACGAAGAGTAGCCCCTGCTCGCTGCAACTAGAGCAAGCCCGTGTGCAGCAATGAAGACCCAATGCAGACAAAAATTAAAAAATAAATAAAACATAAATTTTTAATAAAAGAATAAAGGGAGCAAGAAGAAGATGATATCGATGTTACTATTGATAAACAGAGAAACTGAATTAAAACCACCTAAAATCTTGAGATCCACTGGACAGACTTGAATCATACGTAGATATAAAACTGTTCATTTAGCCTCTAAAGCCTAAATTTAATACAACTGCAAGGGTGGAGAAATGGGAACGCCCATAAGGTGAGTATGGACACAGAGCGTCATCTACCTTTTAATATTATGTAGCATCATCCATTGTGTCCATTGCAGATGCGAGTGGCATTAAAATTAGAAAACACACAATCCCCCTTCAGCTTCTCCAAAACCCCAAAACGTCATGATTGCTAATGAGTGGATGGCTTACCTTTACTAGATTCCAATTCTTGAGGACGTCAACAGACACACAGGCTAACAGCTGTATTTGGCTTATCAGAGGAGTAGAAAAAGAGGAATAAGAAACTTTGCAGAAGTAACTAATACTACAGTCGTGTGGCTATTAACAAATGCCCCCAAAGTAGAACTCAGATCCAGAGAAATGCAACTTTACTTAAAGCATCAGCTACAAAATAAATAGTTGGCCTATCAACCCCACATAGTGAAATTTATTCAAACTGAAAAGAACAGCTGATCTGTCTTCAAGAGAAAATGAGGGGGTCGTGGATAATATCTCTAACATATGGATGGCTGGTTACAGTACATGACTGTCGCACAGAAGGTTTATCTGTAAACACTGCAGCAAGTCTGGGGTTTTTAACTGCAATATATGGCTGGTTTCAATCAGCTGCTGCTAGCAGGAAATCTATGGCCCATAGGAGCAATTACCCATCTCTTGACCAAAGCACAGGGCAATTATAAGCTACGGAAGTACACTCACGATGCTGGAGCACTTGACAGTATGGTGCTAACGAAGTTTGGACAGGAAACAGTGTTTGGACCTACATTTCTCAGTTTTAACCCCCTCCTCAAATCCTTCCATATTTCTCTTATCTCACAAGATGGCAGCACAGAGAAATTGTGGTCTGCAAAAGCAGTGTCATCTTCACCCGAAATACAGACAACAGGGTTTTCTCTCCCCTGTACCCCCCTACAGCCCCTTAAAATTATTACATTCATCCTGATTTTTCGAAATGCATCACGCCTTCCTCTGTGGTTTTACAGATTTCTTACCCAAGTGTCATATTCAGCATTTGGTGCTCATTACTGACTAAATCAATTAGCCAAATTAGGACTTCTAATCTCAAGGAAGTGAAGAGAAACTTGTCAGGGAAATAAATGGGGAAATAATTACTCTTTTATGTCACTGTGAAAAAATATGTCAACTAGGTATCCTTAAAGAGGTAACCTCTCTAAGATTAGAGAAAGGAAAATGAAAGATAGTAAGTGGTCTGTCAGTTAACCGTCCATCCTCATTACATTTCTTTCTTTTTTTAAAAAAAAATAATTTGTTTGTTTTTATTATTTTGGCTGTGTTGGGTCTTCGTTGCTGTGCGCGGGCTTTCTCTAGTTGCAGCGAGCGGGGGCTACTCTTCATTGCGGTTCGCGGGCTTCTCATTGGGTGGCTCCTCTTCTTGCAGAGCACGGGATCTAGGCCCACGGGCTTCAGTGGTTGTGGCACGCAGGCTCCAGAGCGCAGGCTCAGTAGTTGTAGCGCATGGGCTTAGCTGCTCTGCGGCATGTGGGATCTTCCCCGGGCCAGGGCTCGAACCCGTGTCCCCTGCACTGGCAGGAGGATTCTTAACCACTGCGCCACCAGGGAAGCCCCATTACATTTCTTTTTAACAGAAGACCTAATGTGCTAAGCATCATATTAGGTGCTTAAGTGCATTGTCTCATCAAGCCTCACAATAACCCCAAAGCAGGTACTACAATCATCCTCATTTAAAGAATGAGATAATGGAGACTGAGTTTGAGTAATTTCCTCAAGACATCACACCTAAATACATGGTGGAATCAGGACTTGAATCTGATCTGTATCAGTCCAAACCCTAGCTCTCAAATACCCTATCATTCTGCCCCTGCTATTATTGGGCAACTCTGTGACAGGAGATGAATAATTGGCAAAGTCACTCTATTATGCTCCCACAATAGACATTAACAATGAATCCCAGCATCCTTTCCCACTGAGTGTAGACGGGACCGTAGAATCTCTCTCATCACAGTAGTTCAGGAAGCCAACAGTCTTCAATTCTTACGCCAACTTCAGTTTAGAATTCCTCAGCACAGTAGCCTTGGCACAGTACTTGACTTATTAGTAGGCAATTCAATAAATGTGAGATTTTAAGAGATCATTGTATAGAAGGAACATAGACCCAAAGTGACCAGGGTTTAACTTGTGGCTCTACCGTGTATTACTCACATGCTTTAAGCAACTTATCTAACTCTGAGTCTTAGTTTCCTCAGCTGTAAGAGAAGGAAGGTACAACCTACCTCACAAAGCTGTGTTTAGGATCAAATGAGATGCACTCTGAGTTGGGGTAACTGATCCTCCAGAAATACTAGGCCTCTTAATAATAACGAAAGATTATTAGGTTTGCATAAAACTACCAGCATTCCCAAAGACCAAAATAGATAAGAGCTATGCTCCTAAGAAGGAAGAATGGAATGAAAAATAATGGAGTATAGTGAGCATCCTGGAAATGGGACTGTGAAAGAAAGTTAAGAGACTTGAAAAAGACATATAAGGTCCTGAATTGAGTTAGAAAAACAAAAAGACCACCCCTAAGGAATGGATGGTGGGGTGGGATACCTTTATTATATCAGGGCATGTGACTCAGAGGAAGAAAATATAAGGAAAAATAATCAATTTCTTACTTCTAGGTCTTGGACCCAGCTAGTAAGACTGAATCTTTGTTCTTGTCAATTGAGAAACTCCTAAGAGAGCACAGTAATACACAGCGTAAACTATGAGTTAATTTTAAGATAACTGATCCTCCCCCAGACTACTGGTGACCCTGTCTTCTGGGGAATCAGGTGGAGACCCAACCATATATCATGGGCGGGGAAGGGGGACAATCAAGCACAATGCCCAGCTCACAGGAAGCGCTCATGATTAATGCATATTGATTTTCATCCTTGTATTCCTTAAGAAAGAAGAAAACCTGGGCTTGGACTTGCTTCTCCAAGCGCACCTTGGTTCCTGCCTACATAGAAATGCACCATTTCTGCCCTGGCCCTTATAGCTAAGTAGCTTCCAGGTGAGTGGAAGCAACAGTGTGCCTGATACAGTTTTCCAAAGGGTCCTGCAACAGAGGATTGGGGTTGTCTTTTTTTCCCTCTTTTTATTCCTGTATTTCCTATTTCTCAAGAAATTAGGAAAGCGGAGAAGATGCTCTACAAGACAAATCTCAATTCATCCAGCAGATCAAATCTGGACAGAAGTGGACAGCACTGAGTTGCTTAATCCCACGAGTCCCCCAACTGCATGGCACAGTCCTCTTCCAGGCTCTAGTGGCGATAGAGAGGAGTAGATGCAAAGAAGCCAAAAATATTCATAAAACTGAGTCAGGGAATTCCCTGGTGGTCCAGCAGCTAAGACTCCGCACTCTTAATGCAGGGGGCCCAGGTTCGATCCCTGGTCAGGGAACTAGATCCCACATGCTGCAACTAAAGATCCCACACACCGCAAGGAAGATCCCGCGTGCCACAACTAAGACCCAGCACATCCAAATAAATAAATATTTTTTAAAAAACTGAGTCATAAAATAATTAATGAATTACACTTACTCTCACAGAGTTGGTTTGGAAAAAAAATGACAGAAATATATTGGGAAAAAATGTACACTACATTGCAAGAAGCCCAAACTATCAGGTTTACTGCGTGGTCAACACCTCTGACTGTGTTTCACGTCCTCTTTTCCCTTTATTTATTTTTTTCCTATTCTGTCGTTCATGATTCAAGGCTTGAGTTTAGGGATTAGGACACACCATGTCGTTTTGCAGTTATGGATTCTCACTGATGCCTAAATTCCCCATCCCACTCCATTAAAGCTTCCCTTCTTTTTTTTTTTTTTAAAGCTTCCCTTCTTGCTGAGATCACCTATTTCTGATTCTCATTAGGTTTACTCTATAGATCAGAAAAGTCTGTGCTAAAAAGTCCATAGAGGCGGATTTTATGGAAATCTGATGACACTCTTATTCCAATATTTATAAAATGCTTCTTTGAAGAAAATACAAGTAAGATTTGGGATCTTTAAGACACTAACTGCTAAGGTTTTCAACTATGATATGACTTCACTTGAGTTATTGAAAACAAAGCAATAGAAAGATGCTTTGATGGATTTAGAAAGGTCAAATATCTTTGGTGACACTAGATATTCAACTCTGTGACAGTCAACCTCATTTTTATGACAAAATATTTCAGTTTTTTTTCCTTGGTTCACAGATGCTCTCTTTATCTCACATTATACATTCACAAGGCATAGTGTTGTGTTACAACATTCATTCTGGTCTCCTTAGCCTCCTGGCTGCCTACCCCTTTCCATTACCTTACCAAAAAAGTAGCCACAAAATTAAGGGAAAATATCCAGCTTAAAGGGCAAGGATTTCTAGTAGCGGAAAAAGAGTGGGAAATGAATTGTTTCAGACCCAAAGCAATTATATTTTGAAGGCAGAAGCAGACATCTTCTGGCACAACTGTCAAGACGTTACAAAAAGATTAAAGGAGTTTTTTTTTTTTTTTGTCATTTAAAATCTGTTTCTGGTTCTCAAAAAAAAAAAAAGGTCTGCTGTTCAGTTTGTGATTTTTAATAAGATTTCTCAATAGACTCACTGCTTTTAAAAAAAAGTGTAAGGGAAAAAAGAAGCAAAAAATCGAAGGCCATGTAGCAAATACAGCAATGACTTTGACATAGTATCATTCATTTTCACCATTCTGGTGGATTTAGACAAGATTTTTGTAGGAGGTTATACCCTATACAATAACCTGTCAACAAAATATACTTTTTGCAGAGACTTTTCAGGATTTAGGATTCTATTGGGGTTAGAGTAGAAACACCAGATTAATTCCTTTCAAAACTCTGGGAACTTTTGCTCAAGGAGGCAAAGGACGGTATTTTTCACTGTTAACAGTGTGCAAACCTCCCCCTAAGCTCCAAATGTCCAGAAACTATTTCATCCCCATTCTTTGGGATACTGGCTCCCTCAATTCTTCATTAAGTACTGATTATCAAGCTCCTGCTGGAGAGACACAAGAGGGTATCTTGAAGAACTAACTGAGGTTATTCAGTCAAAAGGGCTGTGATTTCCAGTGATTATCCTCTACCCTGTTCCCCACCTTAATGACATGGAAATTGTTTTGGAACTTGTTCACAGCCAAATTCTCTCCATGGCAGCTGAGCAATCCCCAGTTCTCTTTCATCTTTCACATTCTCCCCATCTTCACAACATTCTTCATCTCTTTCCATTGTTGGAGTTCAACGTATTCTTTTCAAAGCCTTCTCTTCTGGCCTCTCTTCACCCTCCCTGTACATCCACTTCTGTTGGTGAGCATGGTGAGTCACAGCCTTGCCCTTAACATCTTCATTAACTGAGGGACACCACAGATGGGAGATAGGCTCAGGGCTTCATTTTCTCTCATCCTGTTCCCAAGTTGCAATAATGCATGCACAGAATGGGGTTAGGAGCTGTAGGAGGCCACACCAAGTAAGTATGTGAGATGACCCATCCCCTCAAGTATTTTGCAATATTTTGAACAAGACTTCTATTTGGAAAACAATTAGAGGACAGCATGTGATGGTAATTAATGAAGGCTGAGTCACCTGCCATATGGTATGATACGTATAAGATCTACTGGAAGGGGCAGAGGGAAAGAAATGCTTCTACTTAATCCAGTCCTTGCATTCATTTTTCATCCTGTGAACTCATTCAGATGTCAACCTGTTATGGCAAATGTGACTTTGCAAAGGAACAAGTTCTCAACTCTCCTCCTATGATTTACAACCCTGGTGACATTTCTCCTTCTTTCATTTCCCCTTGAAATTCCAAACTACCAAAATTACCATCAAATATGATACAGGAATCCATTTAGAGTGTATCTCAGCCTCCTCTAAAATATTTACAAGGCTGAGTATGCCTTAACTTTCTACTTCAGTTTAAAAAAAAAAAAAACATGAAAATCAAAGCTTCTGCTGAAGTTAGGTCAGCAAATTGAAAATTTTAACATGAAGTTTTACCAATAAACTTGTCTTATTCTAATGCTCCCCAAATGGAAAAAAATAAAATCTGAAAGAGGCTCTTCTGAAGTGAGGAAATACGGTGATACTTCCAGGAATTTAAGATTAGAAAACTATTTAATTTCTCATTGAACTCAATGTATGCCTTTGGCCAGTCACCTTTACCAGATATTAAGAGGGGAGGGGGGGGAAAGATGATGAAAACTTAGATCAGCATTTACTAATTGCTAGAAAGTTTATAGGGAAAGAGACTGAAAGTATTGAGTCATTTCTTTGAAAATGCAGCATATTTCACATTTCCCGATATCACACTGTAAAATACAATAAAACAGAAAGAAAAGGAAAATGAAGACTAAGATAAGGAAAAAAGGAACTTGAAAAAGAAGAACACAATTCTTGAGCACCAATAACAGGCCAGACACTTGGCTAGGTCCTCCATGTACATTATCTCATGTAATCCTCCTAACAGCCACGCACAGGGTCATTAGGAACTTTGTTTTACAGATGAAGCATTTGAAGATTAGGGAGGTAAGAAACTTGGTCAAGACCACACAGCTTAGACCACACAGTGCAGAACTAGGATTTGATTCTAGATCTAACTCAGACTCTTGTCTTCGTGGTACTATATTGCTTCTCCAAACAACCAATCATTCCTCAGGGGTCCTTCCAGAAGAAGAGTCACACCCTACACATTTTCGGTGCCAAGGAGACAGCCTTCTACTGGGGAACTCCCAGGCTCAGCTAACCAGGGGACACAGTGAACACATGGAAATAGATATGATTTTTTTCCCCCTCTCCTCTCATTGCCTCTTCTGATCTCCCTTCACATCCTCCAGGCAAAAGCCCAGCCACCTGGAACATCAAGGAAAGTGAAAGCATAACCCATCAAGGTGGATGGAGATCAGGAGGGAAAGTGTGGGATCATCAATCTCCAGTTCAGCACAGACCCACTCATGACCCAGTAACCAGGGGACAGAAAGAGTTCCCGACAGAAGCCTGACCACAACAACAAAATGGTCCTAATTCCCCAGGGCAAACGTACCTGCTCGGTCTATCTAACTGAGAGAAAAGGTTGACAAACGTACAAGCAAGAGAAAAAACGTGCTCAGAGTATTTTGTATTTGTCAATGTGCAGTTGGCATTGGGGTGACCTGCTGTATGGAAATGGGACAGGCTTGGGGAGGGGGAGCTGCTGAAAAGAGAGGAGAATGCAGAGGATGAAAGTGAGACAGACAACTCAGAATTCTTTCCTTTTGAATTTCAACCTGTTGGATAAAAACAATAGCAAATGAGGCACTGAATATGCATGAGGCCTAGAAGGTATTTTAAGTTTTTCAGGAGACAGCTCGCTGAATGGAATTGCTAATTATGTCTCACATTGCTCTGTCCAATTCAGTTAGCTTGATTATAGCTGAGTTGTCAACTCTCCTGAACTTCAGGTTCCACAGTTGCAGCCCATTCTGAGGTTTAATTCAAAATTAGAATTAGCTTTTCCCCCCCCAAAAATGTTTTCCCTCACTGAAGAGCTAGTTTTACCCATTGTGACAACATAACCTTTCTCAACAAAAATAAAATTAAAACCACCAAGGTTTCAGATTCAAGGCTTTTGGGAGTTGGTGGAACTTGGGAATGTGATCACAGCTGTGACAATTGCAAATTAAGATTGAACAATGCGCCAAATTAAAAGGGTGAGAAAGAGCAGAGCGCCATATGGAGTATCTCGCTGCTACCCCTACAGGATGCCTTTGATTTCTTAGGATAAGGAGGCTTTGCCAAGTGAGATATGGACTAAATAGAGCCCTAGAATCTCACTCTTTTTTTACCCTAACCTGCAGTGACTGCCTGAGTCAAGGCAGTTGAATTTCCCATTTCCTTTCCTTAATGTCTTTACCTCTCAAATGAGACAAACCTCATTCGATAATGGTGCTAGTGAAGTAGAGGTCCTAGCTGGACAGTTATATAAAGATCAGAGGCTGTCTGGAAAATCAGGACCTCAGGAGAATTTACCCTAACGATAGAAAGACTGGGGCATGATAGGCTTAGTCAAATAAAATGTCATTAGATTCATTCAGTGTGATGCCCTTGAGCAAATCCAACCATTCCCAGCCAAGCCCATGCTGGACGCATGTCTGAAATGGATGAAATACAACAGAGACTGGAGAAAGATGAGCAAAATTGAGAACACAGCAGTCCTGCTTGGGGGCCCCTCCAAAATAGTAGTCCAGAGAGGGAAGGAGCAATTTTCCCGCCTTGCCCCAGAGAGCCACACTGCTTTGGGGACATGAGGGTCGAATGCATGGAGGAAGATATACAGTAAGAGAGACCTGCAATGGCAGCTGAACCAGTAGCTGAACTAATGGAAGGGTAGACAAACACTGCAGCAGCTGGCAGAGCAGCACAGCTTCAATGGAAGGGTATCTTCTGAGAACATTTGTGACACATTCTCAGGAAGTATAGGAAATGGTCCAGGATGAAATATTTCTTAAGAGGGTTGAGTTTTATGTTATATAGTTGGGAGGCTGCCAATGCAACGTAAGAAGCCTAGGCTATCCTGCTGAGGAGCCATGCAAAGGAGAACCAAGCCACACAGCCAATTGCTAGTCATGTCAAAGAGGCCCTGGGAACCAGTCAGCTGACTGCAAATGCATGAGTGAGGCCAGCCATAACCACACATAGTAGAGATGAGCCAGCCCAGCTGAGCCCTGCCCAAATTGCAAAAGTATGAATAAATGGGTATTGTTTTAAGTCACTGTGTTTTGGGGTGACATGTCACAGTGCATTAGACAATTGATACAATCTGTACATAACTCTTTTCCTTCTGATACTCCCCCATTTTCAAGACAGAAAAAAAATGATTTTTTTCCCATGTCATCTGCTCATGAAAGCAAGCTTAGTTGCTCCAAAGTAACATCTGCTGCTGACCTTAATCAGAGGCATTAGAGAAGTAACAATCATCCTACTTGCTAAATTTAAAGCTTTAGCTGCAGTACGTCATTCTGCCTGAGCAGAAAAATCATCCAATAGCAACAGCTTCGATGCCCACATCTGTCTGCCATGAATAGACTCGGAACTGGGTGATGTACATGCACTTCGGCCTCAGTAACACACCAACCTCCAAAGGGGCTGTGAGTTCAGGATATCACTGCAGTACTACAGGCTTGGTTATTTTCCCTAGAGTTGCTTTCATAACAGTTCCTTTGGTTCTCCAAACAGCCCCATGAGGATAAGAGAAGATAAAAATCACATCTATAAATAAAGCAGCCAAGCTACCATGAGAGGGGAAGGCAAGTCAGCTGCAAAAAGGCATGGCAAACAAAAACATACAATATCATCAGTCAGTGCTGTTTTCCAGTGTGGCAGGAAAACAAATCTCCATTACTCCACCTGCTTCAAGAACATCTCCAGGAGATGTCCTGAGGAACATGCAGGATTACTTTCTATCAAACCTAAGTGGGGAAGTTACCAGGAGGAAAAAGTGCTATTTTTAAAAAATGTTTGAAATGTTCCTTTTTTCTGTTTCTCATCTCCTGTCCTCCTTTCTCCTAAGCTCAAGTGTTTTTTTGGTGGGGCAAAGACTTTCTTAAGCAGAATTTTCTTTCTGATTAAATCTTCTTCTGTTCTCATGCAGTTCCATTGCTTCAGCTCTGATAAGCCTCAGGTCAGCTCTATCTGAGTTTACAATCCAATTTGAACTTTCAGTGATCATGGAAATATAGCTATTTCTTATTTCCAGTGATATCAGATTAAGCTGTCATCCCTAAGCAGCCAAGGTGGGAGAATTAAAATCATATCATGAAATGCAGAAACTATTTATTCACTTGAACTCTTTCTCATAGATGTTCCAGATATGAGTACATCAAAATGTTGCTGATAATCAAGGAAAATTACCCCCTAAAATACAACCTGTGCACATGATTTTTTTATGTGCTCCTGATGTCTGTCCTTAAGAAAAAATTGGGTTTACTTCAATAGATTCACCTTCTTGCTGTGATGATCTATGCCAGTTGGAAGCCTCAACTTTAAGTCGATGGTGCTTAAATAAGACGAGTGTTTCCATGGTTCCAAGTCAAAAGGTTCAGTCTTTTTTTTTTTTTTAGTCTCAACAATACAACACATACCAATTTAGCTAAACTAAATTCCATTTTTCTCATTATGTATTAATATTAGGCTTTATGTCTGCATGACCAGAGTCAGAGTAAAAGAAAAGTCTACACCAAGATAAATCCAAGCCTGAGGAGACAAAAGGACAAAACTCCAGGGGTAGCAGACTAACCAGTAGGGAAGAAAGAAAACAGAGAGGAACCACAGTCTTATGTCACTCTCTGTTTAAGACTGACCATTGGACTCTGAAGAGAGGTTGGGAATGGGAATGGCAGCAGAGATTCAAGGCTAGTATACTCCTACGGCTGCCACTGAAATGAGCGTTTATTGTGAAGAATCCCTAATGGGAAGAGATAGGCCTCTTTCCTCTACTCCAGCCCCCAATGCCCTTCTCTTGGCTAATTCCTGTGAAGAGTAACGATGGCTCACTTTCATCTCTTATCCCATGACTACCTAGAACTCTTTCCTAGATGTTTAAAATAAGCTTACTCAGAGGTTGTTTAACTGCAACAGTTCAGAAGGCAACTGATATCTGCAAGATGCCTAGAAATATTCCAATTCCAATGAATATTCCAATGAATAACAATACTAGGAAGACCTTTTTTCTTTTCTTTTTATTCTTGAGCACTTACTGTATATCAACGGTACAAAAAATTTCTATCATTTAATTCTTACAATAGTCCTATGAGGAAAATAGTAGGCGTTGCTTATTTTTTGTCTGCTAACACACCCTATGCTATCCCATTCCTTTGCGGACCTGCTTCTCCCATTCTCCAATCCTATGATAGCGGTGGGACTGGCAGTCCCATACACCACAACCATAGCTCTAAGAGGGCAAATAGAACGATCTAAACACTCTACGTCCCCTCACCAGACCACGTGATTGGTCCAGGGTGGGGATATGACCAAAGTAGAACTAACTTAGACTATTTTACCACGTTTTAAAAAATCAGTACATTGTTTAAATTTCAAGTGAAAGAACTAGATAATGTAAATGAGGAATGGCAACACCTTCTCTGCTATGTGGACAAATCCTGTATGCAAAACTACGACTGAGGCTAAAAGAGGCAGCCAATCAGAGGAGGGCAACGAGGTCATACCTTAACTAACCACTCCTGGAGAGTATGGTGATGAGACAGACAGAGACAGAGACAGAGACAGGTTAGCTAGCACATCCCCTTTTTTGCTTCAGCAACCATAATGTGGATGCTGACATGACCAAATAGCCTTGATTTATCAGAACAGGTACTATTATTATCCTCTTTACAAAGATGGGAAAGCTGAAACTTAGAGAGATTCAATAACTTGCTCAAGGTCACACCAATACAAAAGACAGAACCTGGATGTAAACCAAACTCAGTAGGACTCCAGAGTCAGAGCTCTTAATCATTGTAAAATATAATCTATTAAGCAAAGCCATCCTGCTAGGCATTTTCAGAATGCAGGGGAGAACAAAATTGCTCTTAAAGAAATAGTGCTGTAGGAGAGATAGATAGGAATATAAATAGCAATAATATAAAGCATATTGTGCTATTATTATGTGATCTAGCACTCTTCGGTAATAAATACTGTTCTTTTACAGTATCTGATCTGAACTTCTCAATGACTCTGTGAAGTAGACAGCACAGGGATTTTTGTTATTCCATTTTACAGATTAAGAGAATGTCTAAGAGAAAGTTCTCCTCAGATCACCTCACTATGTGATGACTAATGAGATAAAGATAAGACTAGACACTGTGTCTTCCAACTTCAAGGCCAGGGTCCTTTCTCTATCATACTATTTACTTAACCTGGCTTAACTAGGAAAAGTGGTGCTCTGCTGCTCAGGAAAAGATACTTGGGATTCAGAGATTAAGCATTAGAATCTCCCTCTCAACCCTGAACTACTTGGGAAATTTCTGATCAAAATTTCTAAACAAAACTTTTAACAATAAGGAATTTTTTTCATCCAATGTAATTCTTAGACTCTCACAAGTTTGAGTATTTAGTCAGATAAGACAGATGAGTGGAACATATACTCGCCAATATTTTTTCCTGTTCTTTTTTACTTTTTAATTTTTGATTTAAATCCATCTGGAACATATTTTGATGTAAAATGTTAGATGGAAAATAACTTTTTCCCCTCCATATAACTGATCAATTCACCAGTATCATTTATAAATTAATCCAGCCTTTCCCTCTATATACTCATATATACACCCTTATATTTTTTTTCTGAGCTATTACTTCTATAAAACTAGTGTGTGAAAAACTTTATAAGTATAAAAGATAAGAACAATAAAGGAAAAAAGACAGAGGTTTGCATCTGTGCAAACAAACACGCAATATCAATTGACAGATTTAAAAAGATTTAAGCCAATACAGACTCTGTGATATAAGGCCAAGAATCCTAATTTGCAGAATAGTTATAATACAGAAAGATAAGATGTCCAAGTAGAAAGATAAAGATTAAAAATAGTCAGTTTGCAGGAAAAGAAACATATTAGCAAAAAAAAAAAAAAAATGTGAAGCATGACAATGTTGGCAAGGGTGTGGGGAAACAGTCTCCTCTACTACTAGAGACTGTGTAATCATTGGTATCTTTCTGGAAAACAATTTAAAAGTATGTATCTAAGGCATACAATGTCCCATATCCTCTAATCAGTGACTCCACTACTAGGAATTTTTCTAAAGAAATAACTAAGAATGTGGGCACCACTGTTTCATACAAAGATGCCCATATTCTCATTTATAATAGCCAATAAGCAACTTCAAACTTAAACTATAGCTAGACAGACAATGGTTTTATCCATGCCTGGAGTATCCTATAGGTGTGAAAACTTGTTGATTCATCCAAACCAAAGTTCCTGAAGCTTCCACTGTGTGTCAGGCACTATGCTGAGCCTTGAGAATACACAACCCCTACCCTTATGAGCCTCACAGTCCAGTGGGAGAGACAGAACAATAAAAAATCACAGAGGAATTAAAAATGTATAACAGTGATCGGTGCCCAGAAGAAAACCGCTAAGCCATGAGAATATCTAACGGGGAATAGATAGGTCAGGGAGATCAATAATGGTTCCCAAGAGAAAGGACAGTCCAGTCAAAGGAAACAGCTCACACAAAGTTGTTATCCTTTGCATGAAGAAAATATATGGATGTGGAAAAAAGAATGGCTACAAAAGATTATGCACATTATACTACTTTTACTTACTGATATACCCCATTTTCACGTGTAGGATGTTGTGTTTTTCAAGCCAATTCCATCCTAGGGCCAGCTCTAAGTTGCCTTACCCAGAGAAAAAGTTCAGAGCAGCTACAAACTCCAGAGTAAGCTGTGTTTTCTCACTTGCATATCTTTAGTTACAAATGACTATTTACCTGCCAGTTGGGCGGAGAACACCCATAGGTTTTCCTTTGAAGTGAACCTCTTGGATTTAAAGAGATTTTTTTGAAGTTGTTGAAGGTTTGCTTGATCTAAAGTCTCAGAGACGTTTGAAGTTGTGACTTAATGGAATATTACTTTTATTCACAGTGATCAAGCAGTTAATGAGATAAAGTAGTGAGGAGACAAGCTTAATAGAATATGGGGTTGTGCTGCATGTTAATCTTCACAAAAGGCAAAATGAAAATAACAGGAAACCAGGAAGAAATTGGGACAGATGGCTGGACAGCTCAAAGATAGGAAAAACAATTCTTCCCTGCATAGGGCTTTCAAAAGTAAACCCCTCTCATGTTGAGTTCAATACATAAAAAAGCGATAAAGAATGAGAAGATGCAGAGCCAGGACGAAAAGTTTCCTGGTGGCTTTCCCCTATCCCTTCCTCCATCCCTGCCCCAGCCCTCCTCTGAAAGGCAAAATCATCCAGAGCAGCTACAAGTCTTCAACGTGGAAAGAACATAAGCAGTAAAGAAGGCTGCCATCTGCCTCAATGGTTTGCCATGCACCATTTTAACCTTCATAAGTCATAACAAGGTGAAGGGGCATCTCCAGCCTGGACGGATTCAGCAGCAACGCACTTGGGAGGCCAGCGAAGCAGATGCAGAAGAGGGGAGTTGAATGTCAATTCCATTCACTCTCTATGTTGGTTCAGTATCATTATTATTATTATTATTTATTGTCATTTTCTTGTCTTTCGGGCCAGGGGAGAAAAATTCTGGCTACCTAATTATCCACTGAAGTCAGAAAACTGATAAAGCCTGATAGACACAAAAGAGAAAAGTAAATTTGTCATTAAAGGGTATTCTTTTAACCCACTAATGTGGAGGTGAACCCAAGCGCGGATACCTTGAGTATTTAAAGTGGCCAATGGAATACATTTTAGGAAAGCAGCAAAGCTTCATTTCCCAGTGGGTCTTCTGAGAGCAATCTGCATCGTACTCCTTTGGGATGCTTATTTAAAATGCAAATTTCTGGACCCAGACTCCCTATTGATTCATTGGGACCCAGGAATCTGCACTTTTCAAACATCTTAAAGATACTTATATTCTGTACCTCATAACCAATGTCTAAAAGTCCTTGAGAGTCTATATTTCTCCTGGGTCTGGTTACAAATGGATTTGGAAACTGGAGTTAATGTTAGACTGGGCTTTATTTCTAGAATCCACCCAGGCAGAGGGGCAACCCTGCAAGGAAAATACTCTGGCTTCTGTCCTCCATGCCTCCATTCCATCAACCCAGGAACTAGGAGTTCGTTTCAGGGCTGGGGTCTTTGTGGACCATGCAAGTAGTGTGAAGTCACCAAAGGGCAAGCCTATGGTATAACCCACAGGGGAAAGCCCACCTTCACCCCCTCCTGGAACTCAGACCAGGAGGGCTAGACTCCTTATCACTTCCCTTTGCCAATGGTAGATTTGTCTTTCAGTCTGCCACTTTTTAATTAGGAAAATGCCCTTTCGAAGAGATGGAGATAGAGGTCTCAATTCTTACTCCACGCCTTGGGGCAGCCTCAGACCTTGTCTTCTGTCCACCTCTAGCCCAAAATACATTACTCTAGATTATTGCCCCTCGAGGCGGCCGTAGCATGAGCACCCAATTACCTCTTCAAGTCATAGCTCCTCCTGCCAGTTTTTGGCCGTAGGAATTTTCCTTTCTTGGTCACAAGCTCAGTTATGCATTTATAATCATGTTGGCTATACTTTATCCAACATTTCTAGGAGTTGTGTAGCAAGAGGGTTTTTTGGGCTCTCTTGCCTTGTGTACTGCTGGAAATAGAAGTTCTCAAAACTGCATTCTTAGCAAGCACCGCAAATGATTCTGATCCACACAAGTTTGAGGACATTATAATCTGAGCAAGTAATGAGACTTTAGAGTTGTGTAACAGTAGTTTATAAAATGTTTTCATATTCATTTATTTCATTTCATCCTTGCAACAACCTTGCAAAATAAGCAGAACTGGTATTTTTATTCCCAATTCTCTGACGATAAAGCCTTGTCAGCCTAAGTTTCTTGCCCAAAGATATAAAAGTGTTTAAGGAGCAAAAAATGAGAAGCCTCAGACTTCCCTGGTGGTGCACTGGTTAAGAATCCGCCTGCCAATACAGGGGACACAGGTTTGATCCCTGGTCCGGGAAGATCCCACATTCCATGGAGCAACTAAGCCTGTGAGCCACAACTCCTGAGCCCGCACACTGCAACTACTGAAGCCCGTACACTCTAGGGCCCGCGTGCCGCAGCTGCCAAAGCCCACGCACCTAGAGCCCGTGCTCCACAGCAAGAGAAGCCACCGCAATGAGAAGCCCATGCACCGCAATGAAAAGTAGCCCCTGCTCGCCACAACTAGAGAAAGCCTGCACACAGCCAAAACAATAAATTAAATAAGAATAAAAATTATTTAATAATATTTTTATTATTAAATAATTAAATTATTTAAATATTTATTATTATTAAATATTTAAAATATTTAATAATTAAAAAATAAGAAAAGAAAATGAGAAGCCTCTCCTAAATTCTGCCTGGCTGCTGAAGGGTTAGAGCCTGGTTGAATGACCCTTCCTATTCTCCATACTCTAAATCATGGGCTTTTCCTGATTTGGGGGATCACTTTTCAGCCCTTCAGGAAGACTCAGTGAGCTGCTAACCATGGTCCAAGAAGTACTGGGCTCACCATAAGACTTCAGCCACATCTCTGTTTCTGGGTTTGCATTTGATCATTCATCCTACAACCACATCCATTCCACAAACATCTGAGCACCTACAAGGTGCCTGAAAACAAACTAGAGACTGTCTCATATCCAGCCTATATTTTAATATTCTATGGGGAAATTTTACTATGGCCTTAACACTGCAGTTTCAGATTGCTTCAAAGGGCCTTTCAGCAAACAATCATGCAACTAAAATAGTTTTCTGCTCTGTCCAATGTTAATAGAGTCTTCCCTTTCCACTTGGCATTATCCCCTTTTCCTCCTATCTTCAGGGTTTACAGAGAATAAGTGTTTTCCCTACAGAAGACATGCCAAGCATTTTTTCACAAGCACAAATTGCCATGGAAACTTAAAAGAATTTGTTTAAAGGGAAGCTAATTAATTTTATTTTAGCGTTGTTGTCCAAATGGCTTTGAAATTGCTGCCTTTTTCCCTTTAGGGCCAAGCTGATTTCCTTTAGTCCCCTTAGCACATGGTAATTTGCATGAATGTGAAAACATTTTATCTGCATTAATATTCTAGAATTTGACAAGTGTGTGTAGTCATGAAGACGATCAGGTCAGCCAGTATCCATCAGTAGTAGGGTGGGAGAACACCTAACTGTATATGCAATCAACAGAAAACTCAACTGCCATCCAGAAAATAAGGTGGACTTATGTTGAATGTACCAACATGGAAAACTCAAGTTACATCATTAAGTGAGAAAAGTTTAGTTAGAAAACAAGGTATAAGGTTTGATCCCATTCATATAAACACTTAGAAAGAAGTCAATTTTGAGAAAGAAAAGAAAAATCAAGAAGGTAACAGGCTCTCATTTTTTTAAAAAATTCAAAAATGCATCAGTGCATAAGGAAAAATGTGACAGCATTCAGGTATAATACCTTTAACAAGTATATCTAAGCCACCAAATAGTGCCTGATAATCATCTCCGATTGTCCTCTACAACTACCAGATAAGGAGACAATTCTACAGTTCTCCTTGTAAAAATGTTTGAGTTGTCCTTCTCCACATACAGTGATCAGAAAATAATTTTAGTAATGTCAACATGTTATTAAACTCTTACAAGGAACCAATCACAGTGCCAGCTCTGAAAGTGTTAGCCAGAAAGAGAAGGGAAAAAAAAGCACTAAAATGCAAAACCTGTAGGTCACAGATGCTCCAGAATTTCTATAAAGCAGGACCTAGAACCAGCAATCTGAAAGGGGTTTGGACTTGAGCTCTATTTGTATAGAATTTAAATCAAGAAAGTGCCAACAGATCATACTGAATAATGGGGAGAGGGTGAATAACTAGTCGAATGACAATAGACGGACCCCCCCTCAATGTTTCTGATGTCCTGGGATAAGAAAATCCCCAGTGGAGAAGACACTGCCTCTGGTTCTGGGAAAGAAAATTGGATTTTTTTCTGGGAGAAGATTCTAGAAACTCAACAAGATTTCAAGAAGTTTTATAGAAGCATCTTCAGCAATATAATAGTTATAATGCCACGGACACAGCAACAACCTGATCCCTTCCTTTTAAAAGTATACATATTGTATCTAATTACACATGACCAACAGCTTAATTTTCCTTCAGTGCAGAGCTTCCCAAACTATCTGGGGTGAAGGACAAGTCTGTTTTCACTCCTTTGTTTATTAACTTCCTTTCCATCGGAGGTTGATGACAGTAAGTAGCTTATAGTAGATGTGATTCACCATGTGGGTTTGACATCAACCAACTGGACCAGACACTGACTGAAAAAAAAAAAAAAAAGAGTTCACTGATCACTTGTTTGGATGTCACAGCAGTGACAAACTGTTATAAAATTTTCTAAATACTAATTCTCCATTTCTATTCTTTTGTTGACCTAGAGCAGTAAAAATGCTGTTCCACATACCACAATTTAAGCAGTGCTGGTAAGAAGCATACAGATTCTAACTCAGTCTTTAAATATCTTTAAATCAGACGCTGATCAAAAAATAGACATATTTAAACAAATGACATAAACAATTTAAACATAGACAATAAAACATAGACAGTTTAAGCAAAAATGTCCTACGGCTCCTTGTTTACACTTTTTTGCTCAGTTTAATTGACAAGTATCTTGACACATCAAAGCAATCTGTTTCCAAAAGCTGCTACCATTTGCAACTACTTATCTTTATGAATTATAATTTTCTCAATATCATGCAATCAAAATAAGATAAACTGGATACTGAGACTGAAAAAGTATCCTGCAGAGATACTCTACAGAAAAATTTAAATCCCACTATAAAACACATGATTGCAGTAGAGATTCACAGTGTACAATGTCCCTGAAACATCCTACAGAAGTAAGCTGGATTGACTTTTCAAAGGTTTGCAAGTTATTTAACCACAAAATGCCTTCTTTACATTACATCAAGGAACACGCTGATTTACCTATTTTGAGAATTGTTGGAGAAGACTCTCTGTAAGGGTACCTTGTCCTTTCTAATGCCTCAGACTTCCTGAATCCCTATATAGAAAATGCAGATGCCTTAACTTTTCATTACCCACCCACTCCTCTCGACACACACACAATTTTTCAGTGCATCCAAAATTTCTATTTTTTGCCTAGGAATGAAGGACGTCTAAGGCCTTCCAGTTTCAGTAATGACAATCAGAGCACTGTGTGGAGCATAACTTTTGAGTTCCGAGAAAACTAACCACTGTGCTTACAAGTAAAATAGAAAAAAAGCTGTTCTGAGATAATGGATGCTGGAGAGTTAACTAGAGTCAAGCACTAGCTGAGAAACTAGTCTTATAGCCAGTGACACAGCAAGGAGAGTTCAAAGCTGTACTTCAGCCAAAGTAAATGTTAGTGCATCATGGATTCATACAATCACCTGAGGATACTGAAAGCAAAAAATGTTAAATCTATCACTGCCAAGGTTCTATGGAACAATCGTGACTCCCTCCTGCCCAAAGACCTATGCAACAATACTAAAGCTCAAAGCAAATTGGGTAAAGCTCCTGCAATCCATGGGATCACATCAAACAGGGTTTTTCAGCTTGAGAGCCCAGACCATTTCACGGGAAATCCCTTGTTAAAAATGCAGCTTTTGGGCTTCCCTGGTGGTGCAGTGGTTGAGAGTCCGCCTGCCGATGCAGGGGACGCAGGTTCATGCCCCGGTCTGGGAAGATCCCACATGCCGCGGAGCGGCTGGGCCCGTGCCCCATGGCTGCTGAGCCTGCACGTCCGGAGCCTGTGCTCCGCAACGGGGGAGGCCACAACAGTGAGAGGCCTGCGTACCGCCAAATTAAAAAAAAAAAAAAATGCAGCTTTTTCTGGACTGTGGTGATAAGACAACTACATAAATGACTTTAAAAATCACTGAAATGTATACTTTCAATCGTTGAATTGAATGGTATATAAACTACACCTCAATAAATATGTTAAAAGTCAAAAAAAATTTTTAACCTCAGCTCCTGGGCCCCATCTCCAGAGATTCAGAGGTAGTAGATGTGTAATAGGGTTTAGGAGCTCACAATTTTTTGTAAAGAACCTAGTAATTCTTCTGAGGACGAATGTTTAGGCTAGATGTTCTAAATTATATACTAGAATTAAGCTAGGTCATCAGAAAGCAGCATTTGCCTGGGTTACATGTGAAATCATTTTACTGAGTTGCTGTCACCAAGGAACGTCACCGTTGGGGAATGCCACTATCAGGAAATGCCACTCACTTGTTTTAAGATGTGAAGTATATATATTTTTAAAATTCTATAATTCCCCTTCCCTGTTATGAGTGTTGAATGATAACTTAGGTACCAAGAAAAGACTTCCCTCTTCCAAGGAACTGTTATGTTTGTATATGATTTTCACAGATAATTTAACTGACATTACTTCCTCTTTTAATTTGCCTGCTAGGAAGTTCAGAAACCAAAAGTTCTTCCAACTGTAGTGATTATATAGGAGTTAATGGTGTGATTACCTTCAGTCATAATTTCTATCTTCTCTGGTCTTGATATCTTTTTTGCATATGTCATCTTATAGTAAACATTCTTATAAGCTCCCTTAAAGCTTTGCACAGTGGCAGTGTCATAGCCAGTGAGGTTTATCTGAGGCATAATAATCACTGCAAGTTAAATTGCTTCAAATTTTATATGAAATAAGACAAAATAAAAATAAATGCTTGGGCTTCCCTGGTGGCGCAGTGGTTGAGAGTCCGCCTGCCGATGCAGGGGACGCGGGTTCGTGCCCCGGTCCGGGAAGATCCCACATGCCACGGAGCGGCTGGGCCTGTGAGCCATGTCCTCTAAGCCTGCGCCTCTGGAGCCTGTGCTCCGCAACAGGAGAGGCCACAGCAGTGAGAGGCAATAAATAAATAAATAAATAAATAAATAATAAATAATAAATAAATGCTTACAATAGATATAACTACATGGAGAACTTGCATTGTAAAAACTCCTATTAAATAACCAATACTATCTTCCAAAGAACTGGAAAAGAAAAAGATTACCAAATAAAAACATAATCTATCTAGCCACTTGGGTGAATTTAGAAATATGTGAGCAAGAGCATTATGGAACAGCCTTGAATTAATGAAGGAGATGAATTAAGATAGCCTCCTGCATTGCAGCCCTGTAAGATACTAGGCAAATGTTGCCAGTTCATTTGAAGGCAAACATTTCCATCAAACTGAGAGAAACCTTCCTTCAAATTCTGAAGATTCCAATCAGCCAATAAACTGGTGGGACTGAGGTTGGGGGTGGAGCTGGAGTACAAAGGTGGACTATAGAGATATTTGATACCTGTGAGGAAGTTATATGAGTTATGGTTGGTTTTACTAAACAGAAAGCTTTGGGATTCTGAAGACACTCTTTGTCAATTCTACAATTCTCCTCCATTCAGAATTTATTCTAAGCGTGATGAGAAGCCACTGGAGGTTTTTTTTTTTTTTAATAAATTTATTTTATATTTTTGGCTGCATTGGGTTTTCGTTGCTGTGCGCGGGCTTTCTCTAGTTGCGGTGAGCGGGGGCTACTCTTTGTTGCGGTGCACGGGCTTCTCATTGTAGTGGCTTCTCTTGTTGTGGAGCACGGGCTCTAGGAGCACGGGCTTCAGTAGTTGTGGCTCTCGGGCTCTAGAGCGCAGGCTCAGTGCTTGTGGCGCACGGGCTTAGTTGCTCCTCAGCATGGGGGATCTTCCTGGACCAGGGATCGAACCCGTGTCCCCTGCATTGGCAGGTGGATTCTTAACCACTGCGCCACCAGGGAAGTCCCCACTGGAGAGTTTTGAGCAGTGGGGCTGGCATGATCTGGTGAAAGTTTTAAAATGATTTTTCTGGGAGTTTTCTGGGAAATAGACCAAAGTATGGGGGCAAGAGTGGAGCAGAGAAATCTGTAGTCTGTAGCAGAAGTCCAGACAAGAGATGATGATGCCTAGAAGGGATAGGCGGATAGCAGAAGAGATGGTGAGAAGTGGTTGGATATATCTTGTCGGTAGAGCTGACCAGACTTGCTACTGAACTGAACTCCAGTTTTACCAGTTTATTCAACCCCCAGGTTTTGGTGCTTGTGCCAGAGTCTACAGTGATAAGATTTGGTCACAGCCCTCGATGAGCTCTCATTTGATAGCAATGAGTCAGACTTGTTTTAAAAAATTCTAAAACATAATGCCTTTGTGTTAATAATTTTTAAAACATAAAAATAATTTCCCATAAAAATATAACTTAAACATAGCTAAAGAAGACAAAATATAAATAGAATAGCGGGCTTCCCTGGTGGCGCAGTGCTTGGGAGTCCGCCTGCCGATGCAGGGGACGCGGGTTCGTGCCCTGGTCCGGGAGGATCCCACATGCCGCGGAGCAGCTGGGCCCGTGAGCCATGGCCACTGAGCCCGCCCGTCCGAAGCCTGTGCTCTGCGGCGGGGGAGGCCACAACAGTGAGAGGCCCGCGTACCGCAAAAAAAAAAAAAAAAAAAATAGAATAGCATTTTAAAAATTAAATCAACATTTATATACACACACAGAACCAGCAAGCCAAGACTACTGAAGCAGTCAACTTTCCCCCATTTTAAGAAGTAAATAATCTTAATCTCATACAAACTATTGCAGAGAATAGAAAAAAGCAGCAAGCTCTCCAATTCATCTTATGAGACTAGAACAACCTTATCTCAAAACAGATGAAGAACAAATGACAAAGAAAAAAATACAGCCAACTCACTGGAGCATAAGTACAAAAATAATTTAAAAAAAAAAGAATTGGCAAACTAAATTCCGTAGCATTAACCCCCTACATCACACCACACAAAAATATTAATTCAAAATGGATCACAGGCCTACATATAAAACTTAAAATTATAAAGCTTCTAGAAGGAAACAAGAGAAAATCTTTACAACCTTGAGGTAGATAAAAGTTTTTAGATAGAACATATAAGACGCAAGTTGTTTTAAAAAATGATAAATTGGGCTTCCAAATTAAATGATTTTGATTTTTAAAAGACATCATTTTTAGAAAATGAAAAAGCAAGTCACAGACTAGGGGAAAATATTCCAAAAACATATATCAGATAAAGGACTTGTAGCCAGAATATACATAAAAAACAGTGTAACTCATTAATAAGAAAACAACCCAGTTTAAAAACTAGGACAAAACTCTGAACATAAACATCACAAAAAATATGTTCAAATAGCTGAGAAGCACATAAAAAGATGGAAAACATCATTAGTCATCAGGGAAATGCAAATTAAAATCATAATGAGTTATCACTACACATACATTAGAATAGCTACATTTCAAAAATAATCACATCAAGATGTAAAGGCAAGGATGTAGAGCAACTGGAACTCGCAGGGATCGCTGATAAAAATATAAAATAGTATATCTTCTTTATAAAACAGCTTGGCGAGTTTTTTTTTTTAATTAAACATTCACCTACCATATAATCCAGCCATTCTACTCCTAGATGTTCATCCAAGAAACATGAAAATGTATGTCCGTACAAAGATTTGTACATGAATCTTCATAACAACTGATTTTTAATAGCCAAACACTGAAAACAACCCAAATGTCCATCAACAAGTAAGTGGATAAACAAACTGTGATGCTTCTATAAAGGGAATGCCAGTGAGCAATAAAAAGGAATGAAAGGTGGATTTAACTATAGGTACCTATCATTGCAAGTCACCCATTCATTCAAACAGTTAAAGGAAAGAAGAAGATTGTGATCATCAGTTTACGTGGAAAAGGGACCTTTTAAAATTCAACATCCATTCAGGCATTAAAAATAAAGTAGCAAACTAAGAAAGAGAAAGACACTGCCTTAATCTGATAAATAGTTTCTTCAAACAAAAACCTACGGCAAACAGAATAGTTGATGAAAAGTCAGAAGTGTTTCCTTTCAAATCAGAAACCAGCCAAGGCTGTCCAACCACTACATCTATTCAACATTGAACCATAGGGCAGACAACTCAGTAAGAAATAAAGTGTGTAACATTGGAAAGGAAAAGGTAACTGTTATTCATAGGCAATGACATTGTGAACATAGAAAATCCAGATTATTCTATGGAAAAACTATTAGAAAAAATGAAAAGAATCAGAAACTTGCTAGATATAAGATCAATTTCTTTTAAAGTTGTTTTCCAGTACACCAATAAACAATGAGAAAAATTTTAAAGGATATTGTTGGTTCACAAGCTCAGTAGCTTCCCAGGTGAAATATGAAATGACCCCCATACACGGAAGGCAAGGAGAGACCGAAGAAAGAGATGGACCACTTCAGGTTGGCAGGTGGCAGGTTTAGTAACCAAGGGAACTTACTTACGAGGCTTGTCTCGGGCTGCTGCAAGACTGAGAAGATCTCCACACCAGTCCACCAGAACCTTAAAGGTTTATATAGAGGCCCTGATTGGGTTCGGTCACGTATACCATTCAGATGATCTCAACAACACCTTACTTTCTCAAGGGTATATCCTTGAAACAGCTCCTATTGTGGGAATGATGGGCAGAACATACATTCCAAGGATGGGGGGGCGGGTTGGGGGGGCAGTGAAGAGCCTCCAATTGCCCGGGTCCAGCTTGTGGGTCAACTGGTAGTCACATCCTCTTGATGACCTTCTCCAACAGAAATATGCTGTTGCCCACCCTGCCCCCAACACACACAAAGTGAGAATGAGAGTGCAGTCAGTATATAGGTATGGAAAACCTCGTAGTTCATACACAAAAGTCAGACTTTTTCCTGAGGGAAAGATCTTGGGCCTCCGAAGAGTCGTACGCAGGGGCAGCAACAGCCAGATTTGTGTTGTAGGAGGTTCCCCCAAGCTGCAGGATTGGCAAGAACAAGCAAGGCCACAAACTCCATCTGAACTGTGTATACACTCTTCAGATACCCTAAAGATAACTACTACTGAAACAATAACCAGCTCAATGCAACAGGATGAACTTTTCATTAACAAAAACCAAATACTGCCTTTCAATGCAAAAAGGAGTTCATGAAAATAGGAGGCCTGATAACAGTTTGTGAAATCAAGATTTGAAGGATCCAGTAAAGGACAAGTTTATTAGGAGCTCACAGTGGGTGACAGCTATTGGGGAAGCTATTAGGAAATTATAAATTAAAGAGAAAAGTGAAAAAGAAAATCTCATGGCCTCTCCAGTAGCATACTAGGCTATTATGTCCTATTTTGAACACTGTGCTACATTTTAAGAAGTGACATTAGACGTGAAAATGGAGGGGCAGATGGCCATAAATTTTTTGATGCTCCTCCCATGGAGAGGTGCAACCTATGTCCCTTCTCCTCATCTGAGTGGGTTCTGTGACTTCTATGATCAATAGAATGTAGCTGGCTCTAACAGTTTCTAGGCCCAGACTTTAAGGTACGTAGTACTAGTAGCCTTTACTTATTCCATCTTGGAGCACGGAGCCACCATGTAAAATGGCCATCTACCCAGAGGCCATCATGCTGGGAGGAAGGGGAATGGCCTTGTGGAGAGATAGAAGCCCAGCCAGTCTCAAGATATTCCAGGACCTAGCAAATCAATTCCTGGCCCAGACCAGAGCCAGACACTGATGACATTTCGGAAAGCCAGCCCAAGTCAAACCAGCCCCACTGAGAATCTGACTGCAACTCCATGAGTGATCTAAGCACGAATCAGCCAGGTGGGTTCAGTCAACCTACAGATTCATGAGATATAATAATAACATGATCACAAGTTTATATATTATATCATGTATGAGTATTAATACAATAAAAACTGGTTTTAGCCATTAAGTTTGTTACACAATAGAGAACTAAAACATGAGGTTCCTGTCTCACAGTTTCCTGCCACATGAGGAATGATTAAAAGAACAGTGAATATTTAGCCTAGAAAAGGGAACACTTTAGAAAAGGAGAATAACCATCTTCAAGTATTTGAAACTCTAGCATGTGAACTAAAGAAGAGCTTTATTCTCCAAAGGACAGATCTAGGACCAAGATCTGATGATACAGGGAAGGAGCAAACATCAGGTTCCTAGAAAGAATATTCCAATAATCAGTGTGGTACAAGAATGAAAACAGCATCGTAGTGATGTCAGAAACAACTTTCTCTGGACGTGTTCAACTAAATAGACTTTTTTCCAAAGAGGAAATGCAAATGGCCAAGAGGCTCATGAAAAATGCTCAACATTGCTAATTATCAGGGAAATGCAAAGTGAAACCACGAGGTATCACCTCACGCTTGTCAGAATGGCTGTCATCAAAAAGAACACAAATAACAAATGTTGGCAAGGATATGCAGAAAAGAGAACCCTCCTACACTGATGTGGAAATGTAAATTGATGTAGCCACTATGGAAAACAGTATGGAAGTTTCGCAAAAATCTAAAAAGAATACTACCATGTTACCCATCAATTCCACACTTAGGTATACATCCGAAAAAAAAAACCAAAACGCTAATTCAAAAAGATACATGCACCCTAATGTTCATAGCAGCATTATTTAAAATTGCCAAGATATGGAAGCAACCTAAGTATCCGTCAGCAGATGAATGGATCAAGAAGATGTGGTGTATACACATGTACAGTAGAATACTACTCAGCCATAAAAAAGAATGAAAATTTTGCCATTTGCAGCAACATATATGGACTTGGAGGGCATTATGCTAAGTGAAATAAGTCAGACAGAGAAAGACAAATACTATATGATATCACTTATATGTGGAATCTAAAAAATATAACAGACTAGTGAATAAAACAAAAAAGAAGCAGACTCACAGATACAGAGAACAAACTAGTGGCTACCAGTGGGGAGAGGGAAAAGGGGAGGAAATCTAGGGGTAGGGAATTAAGAAGGACAAAGTATTAGTTACAAAATAAGCTGCAAGGATATACTGTACAACATGGGGAATACAGCCAATATTTTATAACTATAAGTGGAGTATAAAAATTCACCTTTAGGGGCTTCCCTGGTGGCGCAGTGGTTAGGAATCCGCCTGCCAATGCAGGGAACACGGGTTCGAGCCGTGGTCCGGGAGGATCCCACATGCCACGGAGCAGCTGGGGCCGTGTATCACAACTGCTGATCCTGCACTCTAGAGCCCACAGGCCACAACTGCTGAAGCCCATGTGCCACAGCTACTGAGGCCCGCGCGCCTAGAGCCCATGCTCTGCAATGGAGAGGCCTGCGCACAGCAACAAGGAGTAGCCTCCGCTCTTAGTAGCTAGAGAGAACCCGCGTGCAGCAGCAAAGACCCAATGCAGCCAAAAATTAAATAATTTTTTTTTAAAAATTCACCTTTAAAAATTGTGAATCACTATATTGTACACCTGTAACTTATATAATATTGTACAGCAACTATACTTCAATAAAAGACAGACTAGAAGTATGACCAGGTTTCTGTGTTCCTACTGTGTGTTTCAGAGAGGTGACAACTAAACTTGCGGACATCTGTGTGAACTGAAGGTAACCGAGCTCTTCTTAATTCCTTCTCTTTGAAAATACTGACTCATGAGGCAATCACATTGCATGGCCTTGACTCCAACTCAACCTTAGCTTAAACAAGACAAATATCTTAGGAATTATACATGTATTCTATTTATAAGATGTTCACAAAAGCGAGTGACACAAATGCTATTAGGAACCTCTTCTAGAATTTAAACAAACAACTTTATGGAAACACTTTAAGACTGGAAGAGATGACCCTTCACTACACCTCTTTCACCTACACTGGATAACTGCTTCCCTACATCTGATCACTCACTATAATCCAGAAACTGTGCTAGTCATTTTAGAGTATTCTCCTATTTGTGCCACACAAAACTCTAAGATAAGGTCTTATCCCTATTTCACAGATTAAGAAACTGAGGCACAGAGAGGTTAAGTAAACTGCCCAAATGTGCAGCCAATAAGTCCTAAACTGTTACCCTGCTGGCCATTACCTGGGCAGACTAAAGAATCCTTGGAAGCCCCATCCATACCTGTTTCTTGGTTTCCAGTTATGCCCTTATTTGATTATCAAATGGGTGACTAAATTCTTGTGTTAGAAAAAGCAGCAAGGAGAATAGATGGAGAATGAAGTACCTCTCTTTACATAGAAGTGCAATTATGTGCGGGCTTCTAGGTAGAGTTGAAGGCAAAATTGCTATAGCAACCATTCTAGGTCTCTTGCCCAAAATATACGTTACTTCACAAATCAGACAAATGCCATACAGCATAGCACCACCTCAGTGAAAACTAGAAAATAAATTGTGTTGATCCAAGGAGAGCAAACTATGATAAACAAAGCTAATCATTATTGGGCCTCTCCATTTAAAACAACAACAAAACAAACAGACAAAAAAACTTTTAAAAGAATTTTCCCTAGAAATCAGATAAACCAAACATGCTGTTGCTATATGCAAGAAACAGTCCACCAAATAAGGCAGCCTCTCATTCAGAAAGAGTCCACTTGGGAGCCCAACTTAGGCTTATCATCAAAGTATTGCCATTAAAAAGTACTGAGAAAACAATCAGTTGGAATGCCTAATGTATATATTTCAAACCCATCTCTGGATCTTTCTTCATTCCAGGGGTCACAGGGTGTATGAGGAAGGTTACACAGTGGGATACACAGTTATTTGCAGTGGTGTTTTCTGCAGGGGCTTGGACCAAATGACCCTTCAAGGTGATTTGGTATCTTTCAAGTCCACAAGCTGTGTTTATATCCAATCCCAGCTCAGACAAGCTTCACTAACCACAGAAGTTGGGATAAAAGCCAGATGCATCCCACACGTCCCTGTGGTCCTCCTGCCTTCTGGCAAACTCCAGGACCAGATTGGAAAATCTGTGCCCGGTTTAGGGGCCAAGTTTGGTGTGATCCGGGGATGATTTATATGGCTTTGGTTGGAGTCCACACCATATGTGCTACTTTGGCCAAGTTTAGCTTTGGGGTTTCTGACTCATTTGAAGTGAAGTGTATCAGGTGGGCCCCCCCCCAACAGGGATCAGAGGGGTCTCCTCCAAATCTTGTGGGACACTAAGACAACCGAATTGCCCACCTCTATACTCAAAAGTCCAGAAAACATGCAACGCAGGTGGTGTCAGGGCAAAGGAGCTGGATGTACAAGTGCTTTCCAGGAGTTGCCAAAACTAAATTGCTTTTAATTTCTGAAGGGAGAAAGGCTGGATTGATTTTTACAGACTCTCCTCTGAACAGCAATTTACATGCTGAAACTGCAAAGCTGAGGGTAAAATATCCCTTCCAGGTGATTTGAAATCCGTTGATTAATTTCAAGTTGATGACCTTGTTCCCCTACAACAATAGAACTTTAATTCATCTCACTCAGGCTGCCTCTAACTAGTTTTCAACAATCACTAAACAACCAGCAAGTGGTGGTGGCTATTCGGTGGATAGAATCCCTATTAACAAATACAAATTAAATGAAGCATATCAAAAGAACTCGATCCCAGTACCAAGCTAAATAGGATTTTCTCTGAATTGAAGAGCAAAATACATCCCCATCAGAAGCATCTCAGATACTGTAAGGCAGCTCTGCTCGATAGATAGAAATAAAAGGCAGTGGATAAACAAGGCCCTACTGTATAGCACAGGCAACTGTATTCAATATCCTGTGATAAACCATAATGGAAGAGACTATGAAAAAGAATCTATATATATGCGTAACTGAATCACTTTGCTGTAGTATGCAGAAATTAACACAACACTGTAAATCAACTATACTTCAATAAAATAAATTTAAAAATAAAATAAACGGCAAGCCACAAATACAAGCCACTAGATAACTTTAAAATTTTCTAGTAGCCACATTAAAACACAAGAAGAGGTGAACTTAATTTTTAAAATATTTTTATTTAACACAATAGATCTAAAATATTATCATTTCAACATGCACTCAATATAAAATGTTTAATGAGATCTTTTACATTCTTTTTCCATGTAAGTCTTTGAAATGTGGTATGTATTTTACATTGCACAGCATCCCAATTCCAACTTTCTGCATTTCAAACGTTTGAAAGACTTATGTGACTAGTAACTACCAGTAACGGACAGTGCAGCACTAAGTTAATTAGCCACCCTAAATATCTTTCAGAAAACGAACGTTACAGTCAGCTCAGACACAAGTTACAGGAAGATGAATAATGGCTTTGATGAAATGGCAACATTTGGGAGGCTGTATAGTAGCAGGCCACAGGGAATCTGAGAAAAACCCTGCCCAAGCTTTACCTCCACCTGCCTCAGCTTTCTCATCTGTATCGTGAGGATAAGAGCTCAAGCTATCTCATATGGCTTAGCAGTTAAATTAGTGAACACAAAGAAGTAGAGTGCCTGGAACCATTCCTGGCATATAACAATCAACAAATCCTGGCAAGAAGCGGCTGATCAGAAATACCTTGAAGGCAAGGACTGTTCCTTATTCATCACTGTTAAGTCCCAGTACCTAGCATAAACCTGGTACATGGTCAATGAACATTTTCTTTTAAGCTGTTAAGAGTGGTAAGGTGTGGTGATGGGTTGCCCAGATCCTGCTTTCAGAACGAAAAGGAATTTAACTTGGGCTGTTGGGTATGCTGCCAGCAAGCAGCCCTCAGCTATCCTCTCCCTGTTGGGATTGCCTCAACTGAAGACCAAGGGCTTGCTTAAAATCAAGCACCTTTTCCAGGTTTGTTTACTTACAATACAACTATCAGGCAGGCTCTCTCCTCCGCAGGGAAGACAGCTCCAAAAGTCCATACCAGCTCCAGAGACCCTCATCCCTGTGTATGTAACCTTGAGCATACGTCGTGCATCGACTTCTCCCTCTACCCTATGCTGCTTCCTTCCCCCTCCTTCCACAGGTGTCGATCCTAAAGGCTCTCCCTAATAAACACCCTGCCTGTTAACACCCAGCTCACAGAACCCAACTGGTGATGGGTGATAAGAAACCAGAACTGTCTGTTGAAAGAAGAGTTAAGATGGTGAATAAACAATATTTACCAGTGGCTTTCGAACAATTTCTATTAACCAGGGTCAATACATGTGCCACCTGTGTACCATGCATCATGGAGTGTCTCTCTGAGTCTTTCCACCAGCAGCTCATTCCTTCCAAGACACACAACCAAGTAATGACAGAAGAAACAAGAACAGCTGCAAGCACTGAGACTCTTTCAAGAAAGCCTCTTTCTTCTTTAGGTTATCCAAGACCCACACACTACAACCAGACGCAGGCCGGAGTGAGCCCAAACCACTGACTTCTCTCCCATCTCGGACTTTCAATTCTTAAATTTGCCCTTTACTTAAAAAAGTCAATGATTTCACCAAGAAAGTTTGATTAGTTTCTTTTACTTTCTGTAATGAAGTGCCATCCTTTTTACACTTGAAAGGATCTTTGTAATAATGCAACATTGATCTTTTGAATACAGATGAGCTAACCTAGATAATAGGATTTAGAATGTGAAAGACAGGACTTGGTACGATGTTTAAGGCTCCGGCGCCATCAAGAGGAATTGCAGCATAAGACACATCTGTTTCCAGAGACATTGTCTGGTGCCACATTAATAAATGTCGGATTATGTTCCCCCCTGCACAAAGGTTTTATTTTGTTCAACAGCTTCAGAGATGTCAACATGCTCTGTCCCCAGATGTCAATCACCCAGTACAAAAAGAAGAAAGAAAAGAAAAAAGATTTCGCTCTGCGATCTGTCCTCTACAGCCTGCAGCTTTACGCCTCAAAAGTGGACAACTGGGATTCAAATTTGATACTAAAAAGCAATTCTAATAAAACTTTAGAAAAAAAATAGCAAGTCATTCATTCAAACAGTGCTATTTTGCACCAGGCTTAGTTTAGGTAGAGGCTGGGGATATAAGAAGGAATTAAACACAGGTCAAGCTCTTGAAGAACTAACAGGGGAAGGCAGGAGATGTTAGCTCTGGACAACGAAGTGTATTTTGCAGGAAGCCATACAGTAGGTGGCTATTTTTCCACCTCCCCAGCCCTTAGAAAAATAGAGAAAAGAGAGCTTTTTGGTGGGCCCACCCTCCAAGAGAGGCTAAGACATCTTTATACACAGCCTCATACTCAGTGGTCGTTCTTTGCTCCGTCAGGGCCAAGGTCATGAATTCCGTGTATGCAACCAGGTCAGATGTGACCTCAGAACAAAGTAAAAAGAACTATCATGAAAGACCCAGTCCAGTGACAAGTCTAGGAGGATCCATGTTATTCTTCTCTCTACTTACGGTATGTTTGAAATTATCGATATTTTTTCTTAATGAAGTCCAGATTTAGTTTGGGGAGCTATAACTAAGCCACCAGCAAAATCCAGTGCCGATACTGAGATACTAACCATAAAGTATATATAGAGAGAGCTCAGTGTGGGCTAAACTGGGCTAAATTCTATCATCCAAGTCCCAAGGGCTTCCTGGGACTTGGATGATAGACTAGCTGAGAGTTACTGCTCCCTCACTCTGTAACGGGTGGCATGAGAAGCACTTCACATGCACTGTCTCATTTACCCCTCATGGGACTGTATGAGGGAGTTACCTCTGCTTTGCAGATGAGAAAATTGCAGTCCAAGGTTGAATAACTTACCCAAGGTTGTGCAATTCTTAGGTGGTGGAACTGAAATTTGAACTCAGTTTGTCTGACCCCAGAGCCTGAAGTCTTCAACAACTAAATCATACCAAACGCTTGGCAAAGAGTGAGGACGGATCAGCGAGGCACAGGACCAAAAAGGAAGACCAGGAAACCTGATAGGCCCACGGGGAAAGGCATATTGAAAGACAACAGGTAGAGATGTAAGCAGGTGTCGTGAGGAGAGTCTAACCATATAGAGTCAAGTTTGATGCTAGACCTTGGAACGACAAATAAGTCCAAAAGAATTGGGATAACAGATGAGAGACCAAAGCAGGGATGCCCTTACTGGGATGTCTTACAAGACAGGGACTTGGTTACCAGGTAAGAGGGTAAGAGTACAATTCTAGATGCAAAATACGAGTTTCCAGAAAAGAAATAGCAGAGCTGATTGATACCCTTATTATATGCTTCCTGGGAATATAATTGGTCCCAGACTCTGGCCTTAGGCTCCCCCTATTTAGGAACATGATGACCTCAACCACAATGGGCAGAACTGTAGCTTCTAAAACATGGACTATGACATTCTGGCCCCGTGAAATATTAAAAGAAAAGAGAATAAAAGAAAAGGAAAAAAAAAGAGAAAAGGAAGGAAGCAAGGAAAGAAGGGAGGGAGGGAGGAAGGAAGAAAGGAAGGAAAGGGTGAAGGAAGGAGGGGAGGGAGGGAAGAAGGGTTTTAAATTCCTAGGTCCAAATAACTTGAGAAACTCTGCATGCAAGAGCATCCTTTGAGAGATTTATAATGCACATCAGCATAAAACTCCATTTAAAAAAGCAAACATTTTCCAAATTTGTTTGCCCACTGAGCCCCACAGAGCACAGCCTAGGAATGAATAGTGTAGAGAAATGCAGGAGCAGAGAACAAAACCAGCCTTCTCAAGAGAAGGAAGGGTATTACAGAAAGTGGAGATGGCCAGAGAAAAAGGCATGAAGAGAAGCCAAGATTCGCCAGGAATTACGGTTGGAAAGAGTCAAAGGTTCCATTTGAAAAAATTAAGACCAGATTACAAAGGAGCTGGAAAGCCTGAATGGACAGAAAGTGGGAGGGTCCTGAACTGAGGAATCATAACATTAACAGCAGAGATCGAATGTGCTGGGTCTAAGAGCTCAAAATCTAAATCGGGAGAGAATGTTGGTGAGGGTAGTGGGGTGAGGAGGTGGGATGTTTTTTTAACTCAAAGGCAGTGTGCGCTGTGGAAAGCGCCAGAGCTTTGAAATCAGACATTTCCATTTGAATGTCAACGCTGTCATTTACCCCCGTGTAACCTTGGAGTTTGGGGCTCCATCCCCTTTCCAGCAGCTGGGAAACAAAGGCTTAAAGAAGGAATGTGACTTGCCCAACATTCCACTGCAAAAAGCATCTCAGCCAGGATTCAAAACCACATTTGGCTGCCTCCAGAACCATCAGGCTGGACCATGGTATTATGCCATCTCTGAGATCTTTTCCCTTCAGCCCTTCAAGGGCAAGAAAGCCGGTCACTCACCCAGTCTCCATGGTTCTCCCTGGTACCTCTGCCTCTCCACTTCCCTGTTAGTCAGCTGAGAGCATCACCTGTGCCCCACAAGAAAGGTGTTATTGGAATACAAAGTTACATAAGATCTGTGCTATTGTTTTTAAAAATTCACCCAACGCCACATTTAGCCAACTGTTTTTATTCCAGACACTGACTATTATAATAGCTATTTTATTTCAAGCTAACAGATACACCCAGTCCAGTTATATCTTTGGCCACCGTTCAGGTGACAGAGCCAACACCACCCCTTAGGGATATCTCTGGTGGTTTCTATTCTTTGAGCAGCACCGTTCAGCACCTTTGTTCCGGCTGCAATTGCTTAAGAACAGCACCTGTCCATTTCCTTTTGCGTCACCTCACTCTATAGGCGATGCTCGACTCTAGAAGTCACCGGTTCTAAAGGCTTTTATTTTTTTCGTTTCTCGAGTTAGACCCTGATAGGTTTGGGGTGAGCAGCCCCGGCTCCCCGTGGCGTAGAGAGCGGGTTCTCCGTCTGAGCCGCCCCCGCAGGGTCATCCCAGCCCCAGAGGCAGCGATAGGCCCGCTGGCGGCATCTCTTGGAGGTGAGAGTGCGGAGAAAGCCCGCCTGAGCCTCGGCTTTGACTTGTAAACAGAGGCTTTGAAAGAGCAAAGTTGTGAGTTTGTCTCCACCAAAGCAAACTTCCTCTGCTGTTTGCTTTGGGCGTTTTGCCGCTGTCTCTGCAGAGCGAGCATGGATTTCCTGTCTGTTCGTCTAGCTTCTTGGAGCCGCACGGAGCTCAGCTACCACCGCGAGGCTCCAGAACAGGCGTGCAGCCGCGTCCGGGTCGGAGCCCCAAGCCAAAGGCTTTCCTCTCTTGCTCCGCGGCTCGCTTAACCCTTTCTTCCCCAAGCACCGTCAGGCAGGGAATCTGCAGCTTGCTAGTTAGGAAGCTCCCTGAATCACCAGCCTGCAAACCCAGTGTTCCCAAGAGGAAACCAAGAAAGAGCCAGGAGGTGGCCTCCCGGGCACCGCGACAAGCAGCGTACCCTGTTAAGGTAGTGCCTGCCTCGCAGGGCTGTCGTGAGGGTTAAATGAGATTATCCCCATTTCACCAAAATCACAGTGAGACTCTACCCAAGGTCAACCTCAGGGCTGCCCACCTTCAAAAACAGAGCTCTTCCAGGAATGAAATTCAAGGTGCTGGCAACTTCTCTAAGTGCTGCCCAAGCAGGGAGCTCCACATTCAGGCTGATTGTTCTTGAGACATGTGGCACCTTCACTACATCTTTCATTTTTCTACTTTGAGACAGGCATGGGTATTAAATGCTCATTTTCCTTTTGATTGTAACAAAAACAGCGCCAAGTGATTTCAATTGGCACCTCCTTCAGTGTCAGAGAAGCAAACGGGGACACCTGGGGGTGTAGTGACTGCATACAGCTAACAGAGAAGGTGGCTGCTGCCCTTTGTCACCAGGCTAGTGACACCAAGTGATACCAAGTTGTCCAGTGTTTCAAGAAATATCCAGGTTTCAGCAAGAAACCTGGATTTTTAGTAAGAACTCTTTGCATTTAAGTGTTGGTAATTAATTAAAAAAAAATGTTAAACACCCTATGGGCCCATACAACCTGACAAACCAAATATGCTCATAGGATAGGTGTTAGAACTGTCTGCCATTGTAACCTCTGCATTGTCCTACCTTAGGAAGAGTCAGCTGATTAGCTCTGAGTGAAGACCTCCTGCATGCAAAGGGGCCAGGGGACATTAGGAGCCCAGCAGGACTAGACCTATCTGTGAAAGAGGTGCTTCAGAGTTTCTATGATCGTGAGGTTAAGGAAGGTCACAGAGTTCCATCTTCAGAGAAAGCTGGCTAGATTCTGCCTACTGAATAGGTGTGGAGAAAGATTAAATGCAAAAATTTTCTGATAGATTAAATGCAAAAATTTTCCTGTGTTCAGCAGGATTTAAGTCCTATCTAAGGGTATTGAGGGTTTGGAGGAAGGATGGGCTTATGTATTATGTTTGTGACATTTCCAATTAAATGCAAAATCAACAGAACATCTTCTGCCAGGGTCACAGTGGTAATGAGCACTAACCCCAGCTTGTTAGCACAGCAATCCCTCCAAACAGCAAAAAGGAGGATAAATCAGCTGCCTTTGCTACCTTTATCAGCATAAACAAAGATAAAAATACGGTATAAAATTTTAACTATCTTCCCCCGTTCTACCTGCAAATGTGAAATTCCCCTGTGCTTCAATAAAGGAAAAGTACATCCAATGAAATCTAACAAATGTGCCATCTGTTCAGAAAGCAGAGGCAGGCATCTTTTACATGTGACACCGCTGCCCTCGTGTGGTCTAAAGATATAATGCAACTGTTTTCCGAGAACGCTTGAAAGGTTCTGACTGCAACATGTACTTATAAACCACCTCTGGCTACACCATTCAAGTCCATGGGCTTAAATATCCTAGAGGCTACCCCTAAGAGGCATCGTCCGAGGGGGTGGCAGGAATTCAGTGCCCAGACAGGGAATAGAAAGGAAAACTTCCCCAGCATGATGAACTAGACAGGATGGAGACAACATTATAACAAACTAAATAAATAATACTTCTATTTTCTTCTCTCTTCCACTGACTTTAGGGTGACTCGGTTATTCAACGAACAAAATTTTTTTAATGGAATATCTATGAACACAAAACAAGGTGGCAGGCACACAGAGTAGAAACCCCTCTCAGCCAGCTTTCTTCCCTGTAAGATGGGGAAAATGCCTTCTATTTAATCCTTACCATCACGAGTGATGGGCATCAAAGTCTCTCCAAGATTGAGCAAAGCCTGTAGACCTTCATCATAACGTTCTAGTTTGAATTGAGGTGCAAGTGAATAGGATGTTTGGTTGATAATCTGAAAGCTGAGTGGATTTCTTGAGCTTTGTGACTCAGAATGGCTTGTTGCTCCCTGCAATGGTTGAAACCAGGCCAATTGGTTGCAAAAGTGGAAAGCCCCCAAGGGAGCCCAATGTAGCTGCAAGGTCCAGGCTGCTGCAGTCAGTGTTGGGATTGCTGGCTGAGTGGCTGGCCATGACAGGTCCTAACCAGCTGGACCCCAAGCACCTCTTAGGGCTGCAGGCTGCTGTGCCCCATCCCAACTCCCGCCACTGCCCCAGATCCTGCTGCAAAAGTGAGTGGGATCCTTACTCCCCAGCTAGGAAGCGGGGGACAACATAGCTAGTCTTTGTTTTATTCATATCAGGCATGTCTGCCGCTCTGTGCGAGTGCCCTCTCAGTGTCTGAGAAAATGAGTTTTGGCATCAGATACACCCAAGCTCAATACACCCCACCTCTGCCCCTTACCAGCTGTGTGATCTCAGCGAGTTAATCTGTGTCTCGAGTTTACATCCTGATCTATAAAACAGGGATAACGGTCCCTGACTCACTGGGTTGGTGTGAGAATGCATGCCTGTTTGGCACACGACACATGTTGTTAAATGATGATAACAGAGCTGGCACTGTAAATAACTGAAGCAGGTTTTGAAGGCCGGGTGAATCTGAGCTTGGGGTGAGCATAAGTATCGAAGCCAGAAAGCCTCTGGATGCGATTTAGACTTAGTGACTAGGAGGGATGCAAACTCCAGTATCAAGATCAAGGGCAGGGCTGGGAGTCCGACAGCCCGGGCAACATGACTCACAGCCATTTGTTGAACATTTACTCCTTCCCTTGTAACCTGTCAGGGGCCACTATCGATCATCTTCCTTCCCTTCTGAGCCATCCGCGCAGCTGGGCTGACAAGGGTGAACGGCAAAGTGCTGGCTCCTAACTAGGAGGTTTTCACGATGCCACATTTCTCTGGCTGCTGCTGTAGTCTTTTCACACCAGGGAGACCAGCCCTGCCCTCGAGTACTGGGCAGATGGATTAAGCTTCCAGTCCCCGGACTCCCTTCAACCTAGAGTCCGTTCTCTACTTTGTATTCCGGACCCATTTTTTAGGCCAATCCCCAATGGGAATCTTGGCCCTTGATCCGTCATTACCTTTTCAGGGAGCTTTGGTCCCAACTGCTTTGTGCGGATCCACTCTGCCTTTCAATCACTACACCTCCTCCACTTTTTCTTTTTGCCAGTGAAATAAAAGCCCATCTGACCTGCCTCATCTGCAGCATCTTCCCTGATAAAAATTGAAATTGACATCCCAGTCTCAAGCTGGAGGGTGTTTTTTTTTTTAGTTTTATTGTGATAGAAATTACATATCTTAAAATTTACCACTTTTAAGTGTACAATTGAATGAATGATAGTAACATTACAATACAATCATCACCACAATCTAATTTTAGAATATTCCCATCCACCTAAAAAGAAACCTTGTGCCCATTTACAGGCACTCCACAGTCCCACCCCCAGACTTTTGACCATTTCATGTAAATGAAATAACACAAAGCATGCACTTTTGTATCTGGTCAAGCTGAGCTCTTTTTACATATCCTAGTGCCTTGGCCATCACCTTGGACAGCCCCCAAAAGCCCGTATATCCTTCTTCTTTTGTTCTCTATCCTCTTAGTGAAGATGCCTGCCTTTCTGAACAACTCTGAGCCTCCTCTATATATTAGGCTCTGGGCTTAGCCTCAGAATACAGTGGTCAGCAAAACTAGACAGAGTCCCTGTCCTCACGAAGCTACACAAGTATTTATTTCACCCAGATTTAAAGTTATCAGTGTGATGTGTTCTGCAACAGAGAGACAAAAATCTTGATTTTATTCTGAGCTAACTTAATATAGTTTATAAGAATTGCCTACTACCAAGCATCTTGAAAACCACAGACTTTCCGGTCAAAGTGGAAATGTTTTTGTTTTTGCTAAAAGTAAGACATGGTATTCTATGCAATCCCTAACAAAATCCCAGTTGCCTTTTCTGCAGAAACTGACAAACTGATCCTGGAATTCATATGGAAATGCAAAGCGTCGCAAATAGCCAAAACAATCTTGAAAAATAAGACCAATGTTTTTCCTAATTTCAAAACTTACTACAAAGCTACAGCAATTAAGATAGTGTGGTACTAGCGTAAGGATAGGCATATCGATCAACAGAATAGAATTGAGAGTCCAGAAAAAAACATAGACATTTATGGTCTATTGATTTTTGGCAAGGGTGCTAAGATAATTCGTTAGGGAAAAGAATAGTCTTTTCAGCAAACGATGCTGGGACAACTGAGTATCCACATGTAAAAATTAGCTCAATATAGATTAAAAACCTAAATCTAAGAGTTAAAACTATAAAAACCTTAAAAGAAAACATATGTAAATCTTTGTGACCTTGAATTAGGCAATGAATTCTGAGATATGACAACAAAAATATGAGCAGCAATAAAAAACAGATTAGACTTCATCAAAATTGAAAACTTTTGCACAGCAAAGCACATTATCAAGAAAATAAAAAGACAACCTATACAATGGGAAAAAATATTTGCAAATCATATATCTGATAAGGGGTTAATATCCAAAATATATAAAGAACTCTTACAACTCAACAACAAAAAAAACAATCCAATTAAAAATGGGTAGGACTTCCCTGGTGGTGCAGTGGTTAAGAATCCCCCTGCCAATGCAGGGGACACACGTTCGAGCCCTGGTCCGGGAAGATCTCACATGCCGTGGAGCAACTAAGCCCGGGCACCACAACTACTGAGCCTGCGCTCCACAGCCCACATGCCACAACTACTGAAGCCTGTGCACCTAGAGCCCGTGCTCCGCAACAAGAGAAGCCACCACAACAAGAAGCCAGCGCACCGCAACAAAGAGTAGCCCCCGCTCACTGCAACTAGAGAAAGCCCGTGCGCAGCAACAAAGACCCAACGCAGCCAAAACTTAATTAATTAATTTTTTAAAAAATCATTTACACTTCAAAAAAAATGGGCAAAGGACTTGAATAGACATTCTCTAAAGAATTTATACAAATTGTTAACAAGCACATGAAAAGGTGCTAGGGTTATTAATAAAGTATAATTTCATTTTACAGAAAAAATCACATGAGATATCATTTCACATCCATTAGGATGGCTTTGATCAGAAAGACAGACAATAACAAGTCTTGATGAGGATGTATAGAACTGCAACCTGCATGCATTGCTGGTAGGAATGTAAAATGGTGCAGCTGCTATGGTAAACAGTTAAATAGTTCCTCAGAATGTTAAATATAGAGTTACCATACGACTCAGCAACTCTACTATTTAGTATATACCAAATAGAATTGAAAACATATGGCCACACAAAAACTTGTATACAAATGTTCATAGCAGCGATATTCATAATAGCCAAAAAGTAGCAACAATACAAGTATCCATCCACTGATGAAGGATAAACAATATGGGGTATGTCCATGTAATGGAGTATTATTCAGCTGTAAGAAGCAGTGAAGTACTGATAACACACTACAACATGGATGAACCTTGAAAAGTTTGCTAAGTGAAAGAAATAAAATAAAGAAGGCCACAAATTACATGATTCTGTTTATATGAAATGTTCAGAATAGGCAAATCCACAGAGACAGAAAGTAGATTAACGGTTGCCTAGGGCTGAGGGGAGGACGGGGGTGTAGGGGATGGGAGGTGACAGCTAAAGGGTACAAGGTTTCTTTTGGGCTGATGAACATAGCCTGGAATTAGACAGTGGCGATAATTGTACAACTTTATGAATATACTAAAAAATACTGAATTGTATACTTTAAAGGGGCACATGAAATATATCTCAGTAAAAAAATAAGTAAGGCTTGGTCACCCTAAGCCAATTCAAACAAAGCAGAAGAACATATAACGTGAGAGTAAGTGTCTGCATTCCCTTTTCCCCACATGACTGTCATTAAGCTCCTGTCTCTGGGCTCCAAGCCTACTTTTCCATAACCTGCTTTGTGATGCTTTGACTGGGACTCAGAATGTCACATTTCTCACAAGAGGGACATTGTCAGGCAGCAATGTCCCTTGACCCCAGGAGTGCAGTTTGTTCCGGTTCCAGTCTCCAGCTTCTTTCAGCCCTCCTGGCACCATCCCTGTGGCCCCCTTTGGAAGGGTACCAGAAAAAGCCAGGAAGTGCTCCCTTCTCGCAGGTCTGAGCCCTCCTCTGAGGTTCTAATAACATTCAGCCTCATCTTATTTCTCATTCTTAGATGCGGTAGCTGCTTCCCACAGTTACTGTCTTTGTGATATCTCAGTATTCCCTTCTTACTTTTTCAGCACTCCAACCTTGTATATATTTCTTTATACCAAATCCCTTTTGTTGAAATATTTTGTATGGTTTCTGTTTGCTTAATTGCATCTTGACTGACAAAGCCCATTATATACCTATACATTCCTCTAAGTTGCTTTTAATTCATATTTAAATATTACCTACCATTGTTCTTTATATAATGGGATACTATATTATGCCATAAGTTGCTTTACATTGTTTCGTCAATGTACTTCCACATCATTTTGTATACAGTTAATGTATCCTTTTTTATGGTACTTGGATGCATTTCATCTTCTCCCATGATGTTCATTGCTCTAAATGTGTCTAAAGTATATTGCTCTTTTGAGAAACTTTGATTGCACTGAATTCTAATTATATTCACTTATTTATGAAGCACCTACTCTGTGAAAACATTCTACTGAGTTTTTGAGAATATAAGGATAAATTAGACATGGTCTTGCACTGGAGGAGATACGAGATATAGCTGAGACTATAAAATTGAATTTTTCAAGACATTTCCAGTTTTAAGTAATCTGTCCTTTTCCTTCAATATACTAATTCTCGTACCTAAATTTTTATTTTCAGTCAAACACAAATCTCCATTCAGTCGCTACTATGCAACTCTTTATCCTGAAGTTCATCTGCTCCATAAAAAGAGGGGTTCTATTCATACCTTGTAATGGTTTTGAGACAAAAATTCTGAGAGTGCACCTAAGTTTAATTTTTTCCAGATAAAAAGGTAGTAGTTCCAAGGAGATATAAAATTTATCAAACTGGAAAAAATAGTAATATAATTATACCTAATATTATACTGATATTCAGAGAATTATCTGAACCAAACTCAACTTTGACCCTATTGGAACTTAAATAGTCTCCCACTGGGTCACCAAAAGGTATTTTCTTAGACATCCTAACAAGGTCATTTCTCTTGGTGTACATAAGGGCAAGATACCAATCCTACATTTCATTGACAACTGGGAGTGGCCCAGAGGCTCAGAATAATTTATGACATTTTCTTTAAATAAGTTCTCTTCATAAGTCCATAGTATATTTAAAAGGAAAAAGAGGAATGAAATAAACTTATTTAACATCACTAAGAGTTGCTAGAAAACCAATTCATGACTCTGAAATTTGATAATTAAAAGGGGGAAAAAAGGTCAGAATATACTGCACCTGTCTAGTGTAAATCTATCTTAAGGCAATGGAAACACCTTTAGTGAAGGAAAGAAAGTTTTCTATCTAAAAGAATTCCAGCTAATAAATACAAAAGAAATGATAGAATTCACAAATCACCATTTCACAATCTTTAACGAAATACCAAATCTAGGCAATGATCATGTATTAGCTTCCTCGGGCTGCTGTAACATAGTACCACAGACTGGGTGGCTTAAAAGAACAGAAATTTATTTTCTCACAATTCTGGAGGCTGGTAGTCTGAAACAAAGATGTCAGCAGGGCTATGCTCCCCGAGACTCTGGATAGAATCTCCCCTTGCCTCTTTCTCACTTCTGATGGTGGCCCCGTCAATAGTTGGCATTCCTTAGCTTGCAGCTGTATAATTCCAGCCTCTGTCATCGTGTGGCATTCTCCCTGTGTGTCTCTGACTTCACATGACAGTTTCCTCTTCCTATAAGACACCAGTCATATTAGATTTAAGCCCACCCCAATGACCTCATGTTAATTTATGTCTTTATGCAAAGACCCTACTCCCGAACAAGATTCCATTCACAGGTACCAGGGGTTAGGACGTCAACATATCTTTTGGGGGGGACACAATTCAATGCATAATAGTCAACAACAGATCATAAAAAGATTAAGCAAAATGTTGATGCAAAACGTTACACTGAAAAGATGAGGATGTCACCACCTGAACCCACTGATCAGTATTACTATCACTAAAGGCTAAACAACAAAACATTACATATGACACGACATGATAAAATGTAAACCACTTGGCACCCCTACAGCATATTCTTATGAAACAAATAAAAAGTGAACTGATTTTGAAACGAGTTTGACTTTAGTTCTGCCTTCCCTCCCACAGAATACTGCAGATAGAGGAACACGTTAACCTGTACCACGAGGAAACATCGGCCAAACCCAGACTGTGGGACAACTACCTTGTTTCTTCAACAAGCAAAGACATGGGGAATGAAAGAAAGGGAAGTGGTCTAGAGAGGGAAAAAGTTGAGCTAAGAGAAAATTCAGGTGTAAGAATGAAAAACAAACAGACCACATTTGGAAACCAAATCAATAAACAGAGCAATAGTTAGAATATAAGTTTATAATAAAGCAATGTTAATATGCACTGGATATTAGATAATATTAAGAATATTTTCCTAATTCTATTGGCTTTTTATGAAACAGACATTTTTTGAGAGGCATTTTGCAGCATTTAGTGATTCACTGACAGGATATATAATATTTACTTTAAAATGCTGCACACAGTGGGTACTCTTTGTTAAATGAGTGAATGGACGGATGGATGGATGGATGGATGGATGAGGATGAGGGTGGCTATGGCTTTCCCCTGTGGATTAGGTCACTCTGCTTTGAATGTCAAGTGTTGCCCATTCAGGTGAGACTTAAAGATTATGTCTTACAAAAATCAGCATTTCAGAAATAGGCTCAATTCCTGAAAATTTCATACCTCTTTCGACCATTTTCTGCCCATATCATAAACTGATTTAAGGATGAACAAGAAGCTAAGGGCCACCGTTTCCTGAGCACCTACTATGTGGCACGCACCGTGATGACACATTAAAGCTATTGTCTCAGTTAATCCCTAAAACATTTATATGAGGCAAGTACCATTTTAATCTTCATTTTACAAATCTGGAAATTGAGGTGTGGAGAGACGAAGTGACTTCCCCAGGGTCCCAGAAGTAATAACCAAGAGAGCCATTGCTTGAACAGAAATCTGTCTCCCTCCAGCACTTGTGACTGTAAGAACAGTGCAGTAAGATCAACTAGGTGGGCTTCTTAATCAATAGTTTGCTTCACCTACATGGGAGACTTTCAATAAAATTTAGGAAATGGAATACACATTATCTCCTCTCCCTCTCAAGACCTCACTATATCAATACTAAAGGGATTTTAAAAGAAAAAGGCATAAACTCATAAGAACGAAGAATAGAAGAAAAAATGAAAATAAAACTTTAAGATCTGGAAAATAGACTAAGTGGTCATCCATTTAGCAGACCCGGGAAAACAGAATCCTAAGCTGGCAGAGGGAGATCCGAGAAGCAACCCATTTGACATCAGAACCCAAAATGCACAGGACTTTGTCACAATAGATACTTCTGGGATTGTGGAGTAAGGATGAAACTACAAACCTGAAAATTGATGGAGCCTGTTTCATAAGCAGTTAGATGCGCAGAGTCCTTTCCTCATTCTGCACAGAGAGGTAGTGAGGGTACTACATAGGCTAAGGTAGGAATCATCCACCAAAATCAAGAGGAATAAGAGAAAAGTTACACACCAAAACTTGAGACTCCCAGCCTTCTTCCCCCACCTGAGCCCAGAGTGTTGATACCTTAAATTATACCCTCTGGGCAGGATGTAAAAGACCTCACTATGGAATCTGACCAGCCAGAGAGGAAATCCCTAACAATCCCGGTATTTGGGGTACCCTAATGAAATAGCCAGTGAAGTCACCTTACAGTGAAGCTCACAGTTGACAGCCCCTATTCTCACGCCAGCTTTTTGTGCCCTATTCTTAAAAATGATCAGGACTTCCCTGGTGGCGCAGTGGTTAAGAATCCACCTGCCAATGCAGGGGACACAGGTTCGATCCCTGGTCCTGGAAGATCCCACATGCTGTGGAGCAACTAAGCCCGCGCGCCACAACTACGGAGCCTGTGCTCTAGAGCCTGAGAGCCACAACTACTGAGCCCATGCACCACAACTACTGAAGCCCACGTGCCCTAGAGCCCACGTGCCACAACTACTGAGCCCACGTACTGCAACTACCGAAGTCCATGCGCCTAGAGCCCATGCCTCGAAACAAGAGAAGCCACTGCAATGAGAAGCCCCTGCACTGCAACGAAGAGTAGCCACCGCTTGCCCCAACTAGAGAAAGCCCACATGCAGCAACGAAGACCCAACGCAGCCAAAAAAATAAATAAATAAAAATTTTTAAAGAAATATCAGACTTCTATGATTCCAACTATATGACTGGAAAAAATATATTCCAACTATATATTGGAAAAGGCAAAAACCATGGAGACAGTGAAAAACATCAGTGGTTGCCCAGGGTTGGAGGGAGGAAGGAATGAAAAGCAAAGAACAGAGGATTTTTAGAGCAGTGAAACTACTCTGTGTGGTACTGTAATGATGAATACATGTCATTATACATTTGTCCAAACCCATAGGATATAAAACACCAAGAGTGAACCCTAAATAAACTATGGTCTTTGGGTGATTATGTATGTTCATCAATTGTAACGAATGCACCTCTCTGGAGGGAGACGTTGATAACAGAAGCTGTAAATGTGTGGGTTCAGGGGGTATATGGGACCTCTCTGAACCTTCCCTTCAATTTTGCTGTGAACCTAAAACTTCTCAAAAATTTTTTTAAAGGAGCTCTTTATATTATTCTTACAAGTATTTTGAAAACTCATAATTTCATCAAAATAAAAAGTTACCCACCTCATGCCACCCCCCACAAAAAAGAGATGTATATGAAATTGATGGAAGGGGTCAGGAGATAGAAGGTGTTGTGAAATAAAAGGACTGAGAATTCTGAGATGTGCTTTCAACTTTTTAGAGTTGAAAACTTTTCAACTTTTTAGAGTTGCCTCTTCCCTCTTTCTGCAAATAATCATATCCAAAGTCTGCTCGTTTATAACCCCACATAAGAAACAATTTTAAAAAAAAAAAAAAAAAAAAAAAAGAAAAGAAAATTGCCCGATACCATTGTAAATACCCAAGTCTCAGAAAACAGGCATTTTGGTTCTAATTTGGTGGAACATACAAGTGTGCAGAAAGTAACATCAAAAAAGGGGGAGCGGGCTTCCCTGGTGGCGCAGTTGTTGAGAGTCCGCCTGCCGATGCAGGGGACGTGGGTTCGTGCCCTGGTCCGGGAAGATCCCACATGCCGCGGAGTGGCTGGGCCCGCGAGCCGTGGCCGCTGAGCCTGCGCGTCCGGAGCCTGTGCTCCGCAACGGGAGAGACCACAACAGTGAGAGGCCCGCGTACCGTAAAAAAAAAAAAAAAAAAAAAAAAAAAAAAAAAAAAAAAAAAGGGAGCAAAAGCCTAAAAAGCCAACAGCAGGGAAGTGATTAAATATATGGTGTTACATTTGCAACCTGAAATAGTATGACATAGATATATTGAAAGACTGCTTATTGTCATGGTTAAATGTCTATGATAGCACATTGAGCAAAATACGGTACAGAGAAACCCATACAGAGGAATCCATGCAAAGAGGTGTGTAGATGGGGGAGTAGCCCTCTTGTATTGTATGTGGCATAGTAGTTTCTAAGAACCTAGCATAATAAGATCTATCTCTTAATGAATGCAAAGTATTTGCATATGGCAAATACTCCATAAATACTGTTAAAACAAAAACCAGATGAAAACAAGCCAAAATGTTATCAATGATGACTTCTGTGTGGTAAGATTATGAGCTATCTTTCTTATAGGTGTGGTTTGCTTTTTTTTTTTTTCCTGTTTTTGATAATGAACATCCACGATCTTTTTTTTTTTTTAATCAGGAAAAATATAAATTGTCTTCTCCTGGCCATACTACTTTCACCTGGCAGTTAAAGGACCCAAAACTGACCAGACATAACGTTCAATTGTAGGCATCCAGAGAGAGTCCTGCAATTGAAAAAACAGACCTGCGTTCACTGACAGCAAGAGCATTTATGTCCAAAGAAGGCACAATTGTTCCCTTATGAAGGCTGAGAGCTTGACATATATAAGCTCTACTGTATACTATACCATACAGTATAGTATAGTATACAATACTATACTATACTGTATGCTATGCTGTATACTATTATATACAGTAGAGACAGGTTAAAAAAAACATTGTGTGCACTTGCCCAAGTTTCTCAGAAAGCTTAAGACTGAATAAATACTTGACAAAAGTGATGATTAGATATGCATTAAATCCAGAGTTCCGAAGTATGTGTTTAGCTTGGTTGTGGATTAACACTAAAGGTAAAGGAAAAGGAGGCTTGCTTATTAATAAACATATTTCTTACTTAACCTGCTGAAGGACGCTTCGGGAGGCTAAAGCATCCCACGACCCTGTGGATATTCTCCAAGCTTGAGTGTGGGCACCCTCATGTATCTAGATTGAAAAGTATCAACAAGCTCCTAACAGTGACCCTGTGGATAGTCAGGTCTGAGGCTCTGTCACCAATTCTGAAAGGTCTCATTCCCCTCCTTACCCACTGCAACAATAGAACTTACAAGGGTTTTCACACTTGAGAAGACCTCTTCCAGAAAGATCCCACACAAAGTTCCTCAGAATTGATCCATCTGTTATGAACTGAATCGTGTCCCCCCAAATTCATATGTTGAAGCCCTGACCCATGATATGACTATTTAAGAAGATAATGAAGGTTAAATGAGGTCATAGGGGTAGGGCCCTAATCTAATAGAACTGGTGTCCTTCTAGGAAGAGGAAGAGATACCAGAGCACAATCTCTGTGCACACGCAGAGAAAAGGTCATGTAAGCACACAGCAAGAAGGTACCCACTGTCTGCCAGCCAGGAAGAGATCTCACCAGAAACCCACCCTGACAGCACCTTGATGTGGAAAGCCCAGCCTACAGAACTGTGAGAAAATCAATGCCTGTTTAAGCCACCCAGTTTGTGATAACTTATTATGGTGGCCTTAAGTCAACTAACTCACCACACTTGCTTTTTAACACAAAAATTTAACCATGCCACATTGAAGAATCTAAGGAAACATTTTACAATGGTCAGACTGACCGAGGTTTGAACTTCCACTTCCTAATTCCCTTTTCATAAAGATCAGGCTAAAGGGGTATTTTCCTCTAATATGGATCTATTCATAATGCTTGATGGTTCAATTTATTCTGACTTGACTGTCTGAAGAACTGGATATATAAGAATCAAAATAACTTCCTCTGATTACCAAATAAATGCGTAATGAAAATATGCAAAAGCCATCTGGGGCTACACAAGCCAATCCTAGATATCATGATTGTTCCCTTTAAGCCTGCTTTGGTTTGAACTGTAGAACACTGATGGGAAAATTCTTTGAGTTTTTCAGCTATGATGCTGAGAAACACAGAAGGGATCATGGAGATTTTATCTTTGACACTAACAGAAAAGAACTTCTATAGGAAAGCAAACTGCTTTTATGCTTCAACGCTCTCAAAAATGACCAGAAAGTCACTCTAAAATTTACTCCTGAAAAGGTGTCAGATTTGTATTGACTCATGGGAGCCAGATTTTGGTTAATTAGAAGCTCATCTGTGAACAGACATCTGAAAGTTCAATGAAGAACCATTAACAACTTTTTGGACAGGTTTCTCTTCATCTGTTGTCTCACAGAGCAGTCAGTATTGGGATCTGTCCCTTTTTCTTAAGATATAAAAGTCCAGTTTTTGCCAAAACATACGTTCAGTGAGCTGGTGCCTTCTGGAGGGCAGGCTTTTGTTGGCCTCTTTTATTGATTTTCTTGACCCCAGAAATACACAGTAAATAGCATTCTGTTCAACTTGAAAAGAGAAACTGGACTCCCAACACTGTCCATACCAATCTAAACCCTTCATTGATTAAAAAGAAAAAAAAAAAAAAGGAAAGGCAACAACAAATGAAAAAACAATAGGCAGCAAGCCAAAGGCAAGACCATTATAAATAAAATGATCTGCTTTAGAAAAGAGGCCCAGTGTTCTCCATCTAATTTAAAAATTATAATGCATTGAGCTAAAAATCAGAGAGTCTCTTTTTATGGCAGATAAAAGGGGGAACCGGGAAGCCCATCAGGGACTGAGCAAGTATCGTGTTTATGCTGGGGGAAGGGGTCCATGATACCCCTCCTTGACCTACCATAACCTCATCCTGCTACCCTGACTTTGCTGATAATAGTGTTTGTAATATAACAGATGACCTTCCAATTAAGAGTAATAAATCCAGACCTATTTAAGTGATTCTTCTCACTACCTGGTATTAAATTATACGTTTATTTTCCCTTGTATATTGCCCTTGAGCACCACCAGAATCAAATCCATAAAGTCACCTCCATTTCCTCAATGTTTGATGAATAAAGGAATTAATGAATGAAACATAGGGGTTGAGATTGTTGCATCTGCTTGCAGCAAGCCCCTGAAGATGAAATGAGAACTCAAGTGATCTGGAGGAAGGGAAATGGAACTACTATATTCAGAACATTATCCCTTGATTGTTAGGCAAAAGCTAGGAAAAGTCATTTGATATGAAATAGAGAAATCTTGTTGGGAATGATGAAAGGATACTACTATCATCAATGACTACATATATAAACCATAATATCAATACAATGGGAAGGTATACAGCCATTTAAAAAATCAGATCATAGAATATATTTCAAGGGGAAAAAACAGTGACTGCATGTATATTAAAATGGCAGGTAGCGGGCTTCCCTGGTGGCGCAGCGGTTGAGAGTCCGCCTGCCGATGCGGGGGACGCGGGTTCGTGCCCCGGTCCGGGAAGATCCCACATGCCATGGAGCGGCTGGGCCCATGAGCCATGGCCGCTGAGCCTGCGAGTCCGGAGCCTGTGCTCCGCAACGGGAGAGGCCACAACAGTGAGAGGCCCACGTACCGCAAAAAAATAATAATAAAAATAAATAAGAGCTCAGGTCAGATGTACTTGGAAAGTTACTATCCAGGCTGTCAAATCTGCAAGCCTGCCTGGAAAACATGCAGCACCCGTGCCCCACAACCGCCTCCCACCCTCCTCATAATTGAGGCTACAGCTAAAAGAAAAAAAAAAAAAAATGGCAGGTAGCAAATGCATAACGTAGTTCCATTTATTTAATAATCTGAAATCCCATACCACTAAATACTCAGTAATCATCATTAGATTAATTCAGTGTGATTGGATTTCTTTGCACTTATTGCTGCTTTTAGGAGGTGTCTGTATTGGATATGTATTCATTCACAATTAGAAACTGCTCCATGGAATTCAAGAAGAAAGACTTTCCTTCAGCCTGAAGCTCACAATTGGATCACAGGACTACATTTACTGCCCTCATAGTCATATCATCTACCCTTTGAAGACAGTGTGGGTGAATGAAGGCAATTCTCTTGTTAGAAATAGGACTCTCTAAGAAAACAGACAAAAATAAATCTACCTCTTAACCTAGTCTGTCAAGCTCCCTGGACCCAAGCAACAGCAACATGGCTCTTCTGACTATCCTCAGACCCTGATCCTTTTCCCTCCCTTTGGATACCTTTTGTTATGTATGGTTTAGAGTCTTGCCTCCCATTTGTCCATCACAGATCTCTGTGCTTCTTGCAGGTGCAAAGGGAAGGCTCCTATCACAGGGAGGATCAAGAGCCTGCTACGACCTTATATCCACCCAGAAGCTGTCTCAAACTGAAACTCCTTACAGCTGCAGGTTTACTAATACCTGACACACAGAGTTGTCGCAAGGACAAGTGGTAATCCCAAAGTTAGACGCATGGGGTGGGGTGGGGGAGAAGTTCCTGGAAGGTGTCCTCTCAAAGTAAACAAACATCAGATTCACCTGAGGAGCTAGTTAAATGAGAAGTTTCCATGACCTCGCTCCCAAGATTCCTTTTCAGTAGGTCATTTTTCATTGTGTACATTGAATAGCTTTCTAAGGCAATTCTGCTGCAGATAGCCCACAGATCACACTCAGAAACAGTGCTTCCAAACTTTATCTAATGACACAGGGTGGACAGTGAGGCCAACGGAAGTGCCTCAAAATTTTATCCCAACTCTGGGTGAACTGAAGTCAAAAGGTTTGCCTCTAGCTAACTGTAAAAAAAAAAAAAAAAAAAAAAGCTGAAGTGATAAAGTAGACTTTCTGAGCATTTGACATTTAAATCTCAATTTCTCCTTTTAGGAATGTGACAGCGTTCTCACCTGGGAACTTTAGGCAATGCTGTTGTGCATTTAGAGTTTATTTTCCTCGGTAATTATTCACAAAATGTTTTACAGGGTATATTTGGTCTCCCCAGCTTGACTATAAACTCCTGGCATAGTTGGAAGGCTTTAAAAAAACGTTTTTAATGACATGGAAAGAGAGAAAATGTGCTTAGTTCAGCGCTGTTGACAAAAGTGCATCCAACGTCACTAGATGTATATATATATATATATTTTTTTTTTCTTTCTTTCTTTATTTATTTATTTGTTTGCGGTACACGGGCCTCTCACTGTTGTGGCCTCTTCCGTTGCGGAGCACAGGCTCCGGATGCGCAGGCTCAGCGGCCATGGCTCACAGGCCCAGCCGCTCCCGGCATGTGGGATCTTCCCAGACCGGGGCACGAACCCGTGTCCCCTGCATCGGCAGGCGGACTGTCAACCACTGCGCCACCAGGGAAGCCCTAGATGTATATTTTATGCTGCCTCATTCAGCTCTAAATCTGGAGTATGATTCCTTTTAAATTGGAGGCCAGGAGTAGGAATATCAGGTGGAGAATATTATCGTTTTAAATTTTAAAAAGCTTTTACTTCATAATCAGGGCAAGTTTCACTTTAATGCAATGGTCCTCAAAATGCGGTCTACAACCAGCCAAATTAAAGTGACCTTATGGAAAATGCACATTCTCAGGCTCCTCCCAGACCCACTGAATCAGAAACTCTGGCAGTGCACCCAGACATATGAGTTTTAACAAGTTCTCCAGGGATTGCTTCTGTCTTAGTCAGCTAAGGCTGCTATAACAAAATACCACAGACTTGTGCGGGTGGGATGGGGGGAATTAAACAAGAAACATTTATTGCTCACAGTTCTGGGGGCTGGGAAGTCCAAGATCAAGGTGCCGGCAGATCCAGTCCTTGGTGAGGGCTTTCCTCCTGGTTTGTAAATGGCTGCCTTCTTGATGTATACTCACGTGGCCTTTCCTAGATGCTCTCTCTCTCCCTCTTATAGGGACATTAAATCCCATTGTGGGACTTTCTTGGCGGTCCAGTGGTTAAGACTCAGTGCTTCGACTGCAGGGGGCACGGGTTCGATCCCTGGTCGGGGAAGTTCCGCATGCCGCGAGGTGCGGCAAAAAAAAAAAAAAAAAAAAAAAATCCTGTTATGGAAGGCCCCACCCTCAAGGCATAGTTTAAATCTAATTACCTCCCAAAGGCCTTACCTCCAAACACCATCACACTGGAGGTTAAGGTTTCAACATGTGAATTTGAGGACATATTCCCTTTGTTACACGTTCAAATGCACACTTAAATCTAAGACTGGGGTTGTAAGGGATGGAGGAAATCTGTCTTATTATGCATATTAAAAACAAATAAACAAAAAACACTTGAAGGCAATAAAATAGAAAAGCTAGCATGTAATCAAAGTGTACAATCTGCTTGCTAGAAAACACTATTCATAAAATATATGTGCATGAAAAGAGATCCCCCCACATACATGTATACAATAAATGCACAAAAACAAATGAAAATATTTCTGTTGCATTTTACAAAGTGCCTTGTCTCACTTGATCTCAGTGGAGTCTCCTAACTTCCCTGAGTTGAAAATTAAGTCCTATTACTTTCTTGTTTTACAGGTAACAACACGAAGTTCAGAGATGACCTGGGGCAAGTCACATTGGTACCCAAGCTGCCTAAATTCTGTATTCACTTCCCTCCACCAAAAAGCATTTCCTTCTTTTATTATAACAAATGAATTCCCCTGTTCCTTCACCCTGTTTCACAAGGATTGGGGTAAATGTTATCTTCTAGAGCGCCTAGCTAGTTTGTTTGTTGTCTGCAGACCTTTTCTTCATTCACAAATTAACAGCTTGTCCTCATATTAACCAGATGGATGGCTGCACCTGGTTAATTGGAGTTGTAAGATGGATAAGTGGATTAAAGAGCACAGCAGCTGGAATGCTCACTGCTAGCCGGACATAATTAAGAAAGGAGGAGTGAGCAAGTTCTACTGGGGCTTCAGTGAGGGAAAGGCTCAGTGGACTGATTTCCTGGAACTGCTTCAATTGCTAAATTATGAGAAGCGCTTGCTGCCGCATCGGGTGAACGTTGCAATTCTGCTGCTGGGAGAACACAAATTCTGCTCTCTCCCTAAGATGTTCAGCATTTAAATCAATGTTTCTCAGAGTGTGTCTATTGACCACCTGTCTCAGCATCATCTGGATGTTTATTAAAAATGCAGATTTCTGGACCTCATCCAAGACCCACTAATTTAGGGGGCGGGGGTTGATGGTGGGGACCAGGAATCCGTATTGTTAACAATCTCCCTCTAAAATTGTGAACCACTGACGTACTGCTATCCTCAAATATGTAGAATTTCTATAATCACCTAAAAAAGACTGCACAATCCACACTTTGGGAACAGTAACTCTGGCAGAGCCCTTGGCTACCAAAACCTCCAGCAACTGAATCTCCAAAACCCCAAAAGTCCTTGAGAAAGCAAAGAATCTATTGCCAGAATCCAAGTAGGTTTTGTCTCAGAAGCCACCTGAGACACTTGTTAGAAATTCTCAAAAAAAAAAAAGAAACATACAGGGCTTCCCTGGTGGCGCAGTGGTTGAGAGTCCGCCTGCTGATGCAGGGGACACGGGTTCGTGCCCCGGGCCGGGAGGATCCCACATGCCGCGGAGCGGCTGGGCCCGCGAGCCATGGCCGCTGAGCCTGCGCGTCCGGAGACTGTGCTCCGCAGCGGGGAGGCCGCGGCGGTGAGAGGCCCGCGTACCACAGAAAAAAAAAAAAAAGTCTGTAGTTCTATGACCCGTTCAGTCCAATTGTTATACTTGCTATATTGCCTCTGGAGCTGAAGATTGCCACTGCCTACCCTTTGCACTTGAGTTCAGCGAAAGCACAGTTTTGTTCCTCTGAGTCAGCCTCTATTGCTGGTCCAGGGATCACAAAACTTCTGCAACATGCGTATGATTTCAGACCCTATGTGCTTCTTGCGCTTGTACTTTTCACCTTTACCTTGGTATGTTTTCAATTATTCAGCCTTGATGTTCCATCACACTAAAACTCCTATTGAAATATTGTCACATAGAAGACTAGTTTGCCTGGCTGTCAAGGGTTTACTAAGTAGCCCATGTCTGTTGAGATGAGGTATGTACAAATTAGACAGTGAGGATTTGCTTCTAATAGGGACCTACCAGAATAATTTGTGCAATAAAGACTTTGAATAGCTAGTAGGTTTATAGAATTTCTCTAGTGTAATTAGGAGAGGCATTGTTGTGTAATGGAGAAAATTAATTAGAACTAAGTGTTTAGGGAATGTCTGGTTAGGTAACCAAAGGCATATTTGCAGCCTAATTGTTTTTTGGCAGCTGGAGGCATTTTATACCCTTTCAGAGTGTTTAGTTAATGGATATTTCAACATGCCCCACTGTTTGCTTTTCCTTAAATTTAAACTACTTTCCCATATATAAAAAAAAAAAAACAGTTCATCAAAGGTTTGAACCAAGTATCTATCCCATTGGAAAAATGCCTCAGTTATCTGATTTATTTGATCATACTGTCTGCCAAATGTTCAGTTTTCAGAGGAAGTCCATACTGAGAGTAATTTGCATGCCCTCCTGCACCATGTGTAATTATAGAGTTCTACTGTATGCTTATAAAGCACAAACACCAACACATTTTCTAATATTTTTCCAATATTTCTTCTAACCTGCACCCAAGTTGCAAGTATTCTGTCTCAAGGCTTCTCTGGAACAAGGTAGAGTTTTGAAAATACAGTATGTTTTAAAATAAGATGGGGGCTTCCCTGGTGGTGCAGTGGTTAAGAATCTGCCTGCCAATGCAGGGGATCGAGCCCTGGTCCAGGAAGATCCCACATGCCGTGAAGCAACTAAGCCTGTGAGCCACAACTACAGAGTCTGCATGCTGCTGCTACTGAAGCCTGCATGCCTAGAGCCCGTGCTCCACCACATGAGAAGCCACCGCAATGAGAAGCCTGAGCACCACAACGAAGAGTAGCCCCCGCTCGCCGCAACTAGAGAAAGCCCATGCGCAGCAACGAAGACCCAACACAGCCAAAAATTAAAAACTAAAAAAAAAAAAAGATGGATTAGTTATCCAGTTGGTTGATTATTTTTCTAATATGCATAAAAATTTGAAGTCAAATAGACATAGGTTCAAATCCTGGCTCTGTCACTTGCTATGAGATGTTTAGAAAATTATTTAAACTACCTAAGGCTTAGTTTCATGATCTGTAAATGAAGATAATAACCCTGGCATTATAGGGTTGAAGTGAAAATTAGACAAAATAGTATATTTTATTAAATTAGGACATTTTTGGTTTCAGATGAGAGAAACCTGACATAAAATAACTTAAAATAATAAGAGGGAAATAACGTTTATTTAGAATAATTTTATATTTCCAAAAGCATTACAAAAATATTAGTTTCCCTTGAGCCAGCTTCCCCAAATATAAACAAGTTCACTGTCAAAAAATTATTAAAACCAGAAAATTAACATCGACAAAAATACCTTAATCCACAAACCTGATTCAAATTTTGGCAATCATCTCTTTTCTGGTTCAGGATCCCACATTGTATTTAGGCTTCGTATCTCCTTGGTCTCTACCGCCTACGAAAATTCCTCAACTTTCTTTATTCTCTTGACCTTGACAAGTTTGAAGAATATTAGCCAGTTATTTTATAGAAGTCTCTCAATTTGAGTTTGTCTAATATTGTCTCATGATTTGGACTGAGGTTATTCATTTTTAGTAAGAATACCACAGAAGTGAAGTTGTACTCTTCTCAGTGCATCAAGAGTCAATATGTCCCATTGCTATGATGTTAACTTTGATCACCTGGTCCAGGAGGTGCCTGCAAGGTTTCTTCACTATAGGGTTACTAATTTTTCCTTTGTAAATAACTATTTTGTGAGATGATACCTTGTGACTGTACAAATATGCTTTTTCTCATCATAGTTTTGTCCACTCATAGCATCCATCGACAATTATTGCCTGCAACAATTATTACCACGGTGTTTGGCAAATGGTTTCTATTTCCACCATGCATTCTGCATTTATTAATTGGAATTTTACTGTAAGGAAGAGTTGTCCCATCTCCCTGACTTATTTATTCAATTATTTATTTACTGATGTATGGACTCACAAATATTTTATTCTATAGGATATAATCCATTACTTCCTTTATTTTATTTTTATCTTATTTTATTGCTAAAATTGCCTTAGATTTGGTCATTGGGCGATCCTTCAAGTTGGGTTCCCGTGTCTTTTTAACTCGCCTCTGTTATTCTTTGGGCCCTTCCTCACTTTCTGGCACCTATGTACATCTCATAATTCCATAATTCATTGCTGGAATGAGCCATTTCTCCAAGAAAACTTACATCATTGGGAAGTTCAAGGCAATGAAGCTGACTTTAAGCACAGCTGAATCAAAGGGTTCAACGGATGTCACTAGGAATTCAAAGCTTTCTCTCAAACTTTTGGTTCTGCTTTTCTCAGTTTCATTCTTAGGTAAATGCTTACACATGGTGGCTAAGATAGCTGCTGACGCTTACCCTCACAACTGTTTTTCCTAAGAAAAAAGAGAAAACTACTGATAGTCACAGCGAAAGTCCCATGGAGAGGTCATATTAGCACAACTTGGGTGATATGCCCATCTCTGATCCAATCTCTTTGGCCAGGGAAATGCGGTACTCTGCCCAGGTATGTATCATATGGCCACAGGCAGGGAGGAGGGGAGTTCAGTCCCATGAGACCACATGGAATGGCTTTTCCTCAAGAAAAGGGGGCTTCAGTAAGATGTGGACGGGCTCCCGCCATGCACAACATCTACAAAGCTCTTTGCTTAGTGAAGCATATAGTGAACATTACACAGTGACTTTTCTATCAATTCACTCTTCTGCCTCACTTCATCACTTCCATCTGAAAGCAGGCAAATCGGAGATGAGATACAATTCACATGAATCAAGTTGGTTACTTGCTGGCACTGCTGGCCACAGGTTTTTTTAAGTAAAATGATGAGTATAATGTTACAATGTGGAGGTCTCAACCTCCTATCTACAACAAAAGGCTACCTGGAATGGCCGAGGACTACTATTCTGGTTAACATTGTGGATGGTGTGCACATATATGTTTGCACGTGTGTGTATAACATTCAGATTCACAGTTTTCAAAGATTTAGAGATAGTGTGGCAGAACAGAAATAATAGGGCTTTAGATACAAGTAGATCTCAGTTCCAGGTCTGCCCCTTGCTGTGCCTTGGGTGAGTTACTTAGTCTCCCTGAGCTTGTTTCATCTGTAAAATAGAATAATTCGTACCTCACATGATGTGAGGAATCAATGATATAATGCATGTAGAGCACCTAGCACAAGAGTAAGTGCACGAGAAAAATTTCAAATAAAATACAGGTAAAAATAAAGGAGATATATAGAAAAAATAATCTAGAATGGATGTCATCTTTCTTCAACAATAATACAGGCTCCTCAGCATGTCCAGAACATCATTATAAGCATCAGCTATTGTTGAATTAAAAATATGAATGTTACCAGTTAACAAAATCTGCAGTGTGTATTTCTCTTTTTATGTTGCCTGAAAACAAACAAGCAAACAATAACAACAGAAAAACCTAGAGTGAGGAAAAGTAAACAACAGAGTGAGAAGGCAACCTACAGAACGGTAGAAAATATTTGTAAACAACATATCAGATAAGGAGTTAATTTCCAAAATATATAAGGAGCTCATAGAACTTATTATCAAAAAACTAATAACCCAATGTTAACATTGGCTAAAGACTTGAATAGACGTTTCTCCAAAGAAGACATACAAATGGCTAACAGGTACATGAAAAGATGCTCAATGTCATTAATCATCAGGGAAATGTAAATCAAAACCACATGAGATCATCTCACACCTGTTAGGATGGCCATTATCAGAAAAACAAAAGATAAGTGTCGGCAAGGACGTGGAGAAATTAAAACACTGTTGGTGGGAATGTAGTAATGGTGCAGCCACTATGGAAAACTATGTGGAGATTCCTCAAAAAATTAAAAATAAAACTACCAAGCAATCCAGCAATTCCACTTCCAAGTATTTATCCAAAATAATTGAAATGAGGATCTCAAAGAGATATCTGTACTTTCATGTTCACTGCAGCATTATTCACAATAGCCAAGATGCAGAAACAACCTAAATATTCATCAACAGATAATGGATAAAGAAAATGTGGTATATCATACAATGGAATATTATTTGGTCTTTAAAAAGAAAGAAATCCTGCAATGTGACATAGAAGAATCTTAAGGATATTATGCTAAATCAAATAAGCCAGTCACAGAAGGACAAATACTGCATGATTCCACTTAAATGAGGTACCTAAAATAGTCGAGCTCACAGAAGCAGAGAGTAGAATGGTGCTTGCCAGGGGCTGAGGGGAGGGGGAAATGGGGAATGGCTAATCAATGGGCATAAAGTCTCAGTTATGCAAAATAAGTTCTAGAGATCTGCTGTACAACATTGTCCCCATGATTAACAATATTCTATTGTACAATTAAATATTTATTAAGAGGGTAAATCCCATGCTAAGTGTTCTTACCAAAAACAAAACAAACAAACAAACAAAACCTAAGAGTGAAGAAGCCAAAGCCACAGTTCCAAATGTAGGTAGAGGGACTTCCCTGGTGGTCCAGTGGCTAAGACTCCACACTCCCAATGCAGGAGGCCCAGGTTTGCTCCCTGGTCAGGGAACTAGATCCCACATGCGACGAAAATCCCACATGCCGCAACTAAGACCTGACGCAGCCAAATAAATAAATAAATAAATATTTTTTTTAAAAATGTGGGTAGAGCAATGGGGCAGGGGGTACATCTGTGTTGAGGGCTATGGCACATGAGGGTTCCACTTTGTTAAAAGTGGCTCCAACAGTCTCTCCATACTCAAAACCCCTTTACTACTTTCCTGGCATTTGTTAATGTTGATACGACAGTGATTTAACGAGGCGGCTCTTTTAACATACAAGACGGAATATAAATTCCAATAAACGTCATCCCCTTCAAAATAGTTTCAGAGAAAAGATATATACTTGTTTCGGTGATGTTCCAAACTTCTGTGTCTAAAATTTTTCCCAAGACCAGATATTCAGAAATCAATTAAAATTTATTTAAATCCAAGACTAAACAGACTGATCAAGTTTAATGTATCTGTTTGGCATTAAAACAATAAGGTAGGACTTCAGGGGAAGATGGCGGAAGAGTAAGACGCGTAGATCACCTGCCTCCCCACAGATCCATCAGAAATACATTCCACTCTGTAGGAGTGGAACAACTCCTACAGAACACCTACTGAACGCTGGCAGAAGACCTCAGACCTCCCAAAAGGCAAGAAACTCCCCACATACCTGGGTAGGGCAAAAGAAAAAAGAATAAACAGAGACAAAAGAATAGGGACGCGACCTGCACCAGTGGGAGGGAGGCTTTAAGGAGAAAAGGTTTCCACACACTAGGAAGCCCCTTCGCGGGCAGAGACTGCGGGGGATGGAGGGGGAAAGCTTCGGAGCCGCGGAGGAGAACGCAGCAACAGGGATGCGGTGGGAATAGTGGGGAGATTCCCGCACAGAGGATCGGTGCCGACCGACACTCACCAGGCCGAGAGGCTTGTCTGCTCATCCGCCGGAGCGGGCGGGGCTGGGAACTGAGGCTCAGGCTTCGGTTGGAGTGCAGGGAGAGGACTGGGGTTGACGGCGTGAACACGCCTGCAGGGGGTTAGTGTGCCACGGCTAGCTGGGAGGGAGTCCGGGGAAAAGTCTGGACCTGCCAAAGAGGCAAGAGACTTTTTCTTGTTTCCTGGTGCGCGAGGAGAGGGGATTAAGAGCACTGCTTAAAGGAGCTCCAGAGACGGGCGTGAGCCGCGGCTAACAACGTGGACCCCAGAGACGGGCATGAGACGCTAAGGCTACTGCTGCCGCCACCAAGAAGCCTGTGTGCGAGCACAGGTCACTCTCCACACCTCCCTTCCGGGTAGCCTGTGCAGCCCGCCACTGCCAGGGTCCAGGGTCCAGGGACCCAGGGACAGCTTCCCCGGGAAAACGCACGGGGCGCCTCAGGCTGGGGCAACGTCACGCCGGCCTCTGCCGCCGCAGGCTCGCCCCACCTCCGTGCCCCTCCCTCCCCTAGGCCTCAGTGAGCCAGAGTTCCCGAAGCAGCTGCTCCTTTAACCCCATCCTGTCTGAGCGAAGAACAGACGCCCTCCGGCGACCTACATGCAGAGGCGGGTCCAAATCTAAAGCTGAACCCCGGGAGCTCTGCGAACAAAGAAGAGAAAGGGAAATCTCTCCCAGCAGCCTCAGGAGCAGCGGATTAAATCTCCACAATCAACTTGATGTACCCTGCACCTGTGGAATACCTGAGTAGACAATGAATCATCTCAAATTGAGGAGGCCGACTTTGAGAGCAAGATTTATGATTTTTTTCCCCTTTTCCTCTTATTGTGAATGTGTATGTGTATGCTTCTGTGTGAGATTTTGTCTATATAGCTTTGCTTTCACCATTTGTCCTAGGGTTCTATCCGTCAATTTTTTTGTTTTTAATTAAAAAAACCTTTTTTTCCTTAATAATTATTTTTTATTTTATTTTACCTTACTTTATTTTATTTTCTTTTATCCTTTTTCTTTCTTTCTGCTTTTTCTCCCATTTATTCTGAGCTGTGTGGATGAAAGGCTCTTGGTGCTGCAGCCAGGAGTCAGTGCTGTGCCTCTGAGGTGGGAGAGCCAACTTCAGCACACTGGTCCACAAGAGACCTCCCAGCTCCACGTAATATCAAACGATGAAAATCTCCCATAGATCTCCATCTCAACACCAACACCCAGCTTCACTCAACGATCAGCAAGCTACAGTGCTGGACACCCAATGCCAAACAACTAGCAAGAAAGGAACACAACCCCACCCATTAGCAGAGAGGCTGCCTAAAATCATACTAAGTCCACAGACACCCCAAAACACACCACCAGACGTGGACCTGCCCACCAGAAAGACAAGATCCAGCCTCATCCACCATAACACAGGCACCAGTCCCCTCCACCAGGAAGCCTACATAACCCACTGAACCAACTTTAGCCACTGGGGACAGACACCAAAAACAACGGGAACTACGAACCTGCAGCCTGCAAAAAGGAGACCCCAAAGTCCAGGAAGCACAGAGAGTCCGATACAGGATAAATCCAAGGAGAAACACGCCAAGACACATATTAATCAAACTGTCAAAAATTAATACAAAGAAAACATATTAAAAGCAGCAAGGGAAAAACAACAAATAACATACAAGGGAACCCCCATAAGGTTAACAGCTGATCTTTCAGCAGAAACTCTGCAAGCCAGAAGGAACTGGCAGGACATATTTAAAGTGATGAAGGAGAAAAACCTACAACCAATATTACTCTACCCAGCAAGGATCTCATTCAGATTTGATGGAGAAATTAAAACCTTTATAGTCAAGCAAAAGCTGAGAGAGTTCAGCACAACCAAACCAGCTTTAAACAACTGCTAAAGGATCTTCCCTAGGCAAGAAACACAAGAGAAGGAAAAGACCTACAATAACAAACCCAAAACAATTAAGAAAATGGTAATAGGAACATACATATCGATAATTACCTTGAATGTAAATGGATTAAATGCTCCCAACAAAAGACACAGACTGGCTGAATGGATATAAAAACAAGACCCATATATATGCTGTCTACAAGAGACCCACTTCAGACCTAGAGACACATACAGACTGAAAGTGAGGGGATGGAAAAAGATATTCCATGCAAATGGAAACCAAAAGAAAGCTGGAGTAGCAATTCTCATATCAGAAAAAATAGACTTTAAAATAAAGACTATTACAAGAGACAAAGAAGGACACTACATAATGATCAAGGGATCGATCCAAGAAGAAGATATAACAATTGTAAATATTTATGCACCCAACATAGGAGCACCTCAATACATAAGGCAAATACTAACAGCCATGAAAGGGGAAAGCGACAGTAACACATTCACAGTAGGGGACTATAACACCCCACTTTCACCAATGGACAGATCATCCAAAATGAAAATAAATAAGGAAACACAAGCTTTAAATGATACATTAAACAAGATGGACTTAATTGATATTTATAGGACATTCCACCCCAGAAACAACAGAATACACACTTTTCTAAAGTGCTCATGGAAATTCTCCAGGATAGATCATATCTTGGGTCACAAATCAAGCCTTGGTAAATTTAAGAAATTTGAAATTGCATCAAGTATCTTTTCCGACCACAACGCTATGAGACTAGATATCAATTACAAGAAAAGATCTGTAAAAAATACAAACACATGGAGGCTAAACAACACACTACTTAATAACGAAGTGATCACTGAAGAAATCAAAGAGGAAATTTAAAAATACCTAGAAACAAATGACAATGGAGACACGATGACCCAAAACCTATGGGATGCAGCAAAAGCAGTTCTAAGAAGGAAGTTTATAGCAATACAATCCTACCTTAAGAAACAGGAAATATCTCGAATAAACAACCTAACCTTGCACCTAAAGCAATTAGAGGAAGAAGAACAAAAAACCCCAAAGTTAGCAGAAGGAAAGAAATCATAGAGATCAGATCAGAAATAAATGAAAAAGAAATGAAGGAAACAAAAGCAAAGATCAATAAAACTAAAAGCTGGTTCTTTGAGAAGATAAACAAAGTTGATAAACCATTAGCCAGACTCATCAAGAAATAAAGGGAGAACACTCAAATCAATAGAATTAGAAATGAAAAAGGAGATGTAACAATTGACACTGCAGAAATACAAAAGATCATGAGCAATTACTACAAGCAACTCTATGCCAATAAAATGGACAACCTGGAAGAAATGGACAAATTCTTAGAAATGCACAACCTGGCAAGACTGAATCAGGAAGAAATAGAAAATATGAAGAGACCAATCACAAGCACTGAAATTGAAACTGTGATTAAAAATCTTCCAACAAACAAAAGCCCAGGACCACATGGCTTCACACGTGAAGTCTATCAAACATTTAGAGAAGAGCTAACACCTATCCTTCTCAAACTCTTCCAAAATGTAGCAGAGGGAGGAACACTCCCAAACTCATGCTACGAGGCCACCATCACCCTGATACCAAAACCAGACAAGGATGTCACAAAGAAAGAAAACTACAGGCCAATATCACTGATGAACATAGATGCAAACATCCTCAACAAAATACTAGCAAACAGAATCCAACAGCACATTAAAAGGATCATGCACCATGATCAAGTGGGTTTATTCCAGGAATGCGAGGATTCTTCAATATATGCAAATCAATCAATGTGATACACCGTATTAACAAACTGAAGGAGAAAAACCATATGATCATCTCAATAGATACAGAGAAAGCTTTCAACAAAATTCAACACCCATTTATGATAAAAACCCTGCAGAAAGTAGGCATAGAGGGAACTTTCCTCAACATAATAAAGGCCATATAGGACAAACCCACAGCCAACATCGTCCTCAATGGTGAAACACTGAAAGCATTTCCACTAAGATCAGGAACAAGACAAGGTTGCCCACTCTCACCACTCTTATTCAACATAGTTTTGGAAGTTTTAACCACAGCAATCAGAGAAGAAAAAGAAATAAAAGGAATCCAAATTGGAAAAGAAGAAGTAAAGCTGTCACTGTTTGCAGATGACATGATACTATACATAGAGAATCCTAAAGATGCTACCAGAAAACTATTAGAGCTAATCAATGAATTTGGTAAAGTAGCAGGATACAAAATTAATGCACAGAAATCTCTGGCATTCGTATTCACTAATGATGAAAAATCTGAAAGTGAAATCAAGAAAACACTCCCACTTACCACTGCAACAAAAAGAATAAAATATCTAGGAATAAACCTACCTAAGGAGACAAAAGACCTGTATGCAGAAAATTATAAGACACTGATGAAAGAAATTAAAGATGATACAAATAAATGGAGAGATATACCATGTTTTTGGATTGGAAGAATCAACATTGTGAAAATGACTCTACTACCCAAAGCAATCTACAGATTCAATGCAATCCCTATCAAACTACCACTGGCATTTTTCAAAGAACTAGAACAAAAAATTTCACAATTTGTATGGAAACACAAAAGACCCCGAATAGCCAAAGCAATCTTGAGAACCAAAAACGGAGCTGGAGGAATCAGGCTCCCTGACTTCAGACTATACTACAAAGCTACAGTAATCAAGACAGTATGGTACTGGCACAAAAACAGAAAGATAGATCAATAGAACAGGATAGAAAGCCCAGAGATAAACCATGCACATATGGTCACCTTATCTTTGATAAAGGAGGCAGGAATGTACAGTGGAGGAAGGACAGCCTATTCAATAAGTTGTGCTGGGAAAATTGGACAGGTACATGTAAAAGTATGAGATAAGATCACTCCCAAACACCATACATAAAAATAAGCTCAAAATGGATTAAAGTCCCAAATGTAAGGCTGGAAACTATCAAACTCTTAGGGGAAAACATAGGCAGAACACTCTATGACATAAATCACAGCAAGATCCTTTTTGACCCACCTCCTACAGAAATGGAAATAAAAACAAAAATAAACAAATGGGACCTAATGAAACTTCAAAGCTTTTGCACAGCAAAGGAAACCATAAACAAGACCAAAAGACAACCCTCAGAATGGGAGAAAATATTTGCAAATGAAGCAACTGACAAAGGATTAATCTCCAAAATTTAAAAGCAGCTCACGCAGCTCAATAACAAAAAAACAAACAACCCAATCCAAAAATGGGCAGAAGACCTAAATAGACATTTCTCCAAAGAAGATATACAGACTGCCAACAAACACATGAAAGAATGCTCAACATCATTAATCATTAGAGAAATGCAAATCAAAACTACAATGAGATATCATCTCACACCAGTCAGAATAGCCATCATCAAAAAATCTAGAAACAATAAATGCTGGAGAGGATGTGGAGAAAAGGGAACACTCTTGCACTGCTGGTGGGAATGTGAATTGGTACAGGACTATGGAGAACAGTATGGAGGTTTCTTAAAAAACTACAAATAGAACTACCATATGACCCAGCAATCCCACTACTGGGCATATACCCTGAGAAAACCATAATTCAAAAAGAGTCATGTACCAAATGTTCATTGCAGCTCTATTTACAATAGCCAGGAGATGTAAACAACCTAAGCGTCCATCATTGGATGAATGGATAAAGAAGATGTGGCACATATATACAATGGAATATTACTCAGCCATAAAAAGAAACGAAATTGAGCTATTTGTAATGAGGTGGATGGACCTAGAGTCTGTCATACAGAGTGAAGTAAGTCAGAAAGAGAAAGACAAATACCGTATGCTAACACATATATATGGAATTTAAGAAAAAATAATGTCATGAAGAACCTAGGGTTAGGTAAGACAGGAATAAAGACACAGACCTACTAGAGAATGGACTTGAGGATATGGGGAGGGGGAGGGGTAAGCTGTGACAAAGTGAGAGAGTGGCATGGACATATATACACTACCAAACGTAGAATAGATAGCTAGTGGGAAGCAGCCGCGTAGCACAGGGAGATCAGCTCGGTGCTTTGTGACCACCTAGACGGGTGGGATAGGGAGGGTGGGAGGGAGGGAGACACAAGAGGGAAGAGATATGGGAACATATGTATATGTATAACTGATTCACTTTGTTATAAAGCAGAAACTAACACACCGTTGTAAAGCAATTATACTCCAATAAAGATGTAAAAAAAACCAAAAACAATAAGGTAATAATAGAAAATAGCTGGTTTCCATATAATGGGATCCTATGAAGCTATTAAAAATAATGGAGCAGATATATATGCACAGCTATGAAATGACTTATAAGACATATTACCAGTGAAAAAAAACAAGGACCATAACAGTACATATGGCATGCTTTTAACTGTTACTTTTTAAAAAGAGTAATGTGTATATATATATATATGCTCAATCTATACACAGGCTATCTCTGAGAGGATATGTAAATAATTGGTAGTTTGCAAGTAACTGTTGCTCCAAAAATATTAATATGTTTATGTAGCATTTTTACATGTTTGATTCTTAGCTCTTATTAGATTTCAAGATCACTCAGGACAGGGATCATGCTCTGTTCCTCTTTATATTCCCATGTGTACAGGAAATTACACTTAGTAGATACTCAATAAAAGGCTGTGGATTAACGTGCTCAGAGCTACATATGGTAAAGCTAAGTAAAGATGGGGCATAGAGACAAAGATTCATCAAAATGAAGATGAAATTAATATGAGGGCTTATTTGAGGAGATATTCAAATGCAATACAATGAACTTTTCATATTCTTCTTATCTCATATAAATAAGTGTGACTAAAACTTGGCAAAGGTCTGTGCATTCTACTGGCTATTGTGATAAGTGTAACAAAAAAGATAACTTTCCATTTCATCCCCAGAAAGTGGATAATTCATCATGTTTATCCTGCAACCCAGTCTTGCACACAGATACCTGCAGTTATATTTACTGTCATAAAATTAGTAGCCCGTGTGGTTCCCAGAACTTGGAAAGGGAACTTCCCACCACGTAGTGTGTAGTGTAACTACATAGTGTGTAGTTAGAAACAGCTGGTCCCATGGCCAGGGAATATGCTGACTTCTGCCAAAGCATTTTCCATGGGTCATTGCCATTCTTGGAGCACCAGACCAGCCCACTAGCTCTTCATGATATGACACAATCCCACAAGCAGGTGGCTGCCGCTCCACTTCATTTCCTGCTTCAAAACATTTCCTGAAGGGCTTCCCTGGTGGCGCAGTGGTTGAGAGTCCGCCTACCGATGCAGGAGACACGGGTTCGTGCCCCGGTCCGAGAGGATCCCACATGCCGCGGAGTGGCTGGGCCTGTGAGCCATGGCCGCTGAGCCTGCACGTCCGGAGCCTGTGCTCCGCAACAGGAGAGGCCACAACAGTGAGAGGCCCGCGTATCGCAAAAAAACAAACAAACAAACAAACAAAAAAAACATTTCCTGAAGACATAGCAGTGAGCACGTGGTAAGTGTAATATAAAATTTCCAGATCGAGAACAAGTACATCTAAGACTATGTGACTTGGTACAACTTCAGCGAAGATGTAGTCCTTGCCTAAATGGATTGAAGTGTTGAAAAGTCCGCCAATCTGAAAAGTCACAATGCTTGATGTTACCACAAGAGAGAGGCAACATGGTAAACCACTTTCCCCATCAACATCAGAAATCAGCTGATTTCATTTGCAAATTATATCATTAAGGAGAGAACATTAAGGAAAGGAAAGGGTTAGCTAACACTAAATTTTCTCAAGGACCTACTATAGCCATGAATGTTTATGGGGGTTATCTCTGTTTTTTTCACACAAATATCCCTATTTTACTGCTGAGGAAACTAAAGCTCAGAGAAGTTAGTTAACTTGCCCTAGATCCAACAGCCATTGAAATGTCAGAATCTACATGTAGGATCTAACCTAAAGCAACAATTAGTTCTCCCAGTTCTGACAGGCAGTGAAAAGCAGAGGTGAACAGCAGGGGCTCTGGGGCCAGATCACCTGGGCATGAATCCTGACTCCATCACTTGCCAGCTGTGAGACTTAAACAACATGCTTATCATTTTTCATCACTGTCTCCCTTACCTCCATTTGTAAAATGAGCACAAGAATAGTAACTACCCAAGAGGGTTATTTTGAGGATAAGAGGATTATTACAAATAAAGCACTTAGTAAGCAATACTATTATTATGTTGGCTGCTGACTCTGGAGAGAATCAGGACAAACATGCTTTGATGAGAAGTAGAAAGGAGTATGATAAAGCTGTAAATCAGAGGACGATAGATCAAGGCAAGAGAAATAATGCAGAGGTCTCAGTTTCGACCTGCGATGGTATTTGAGGATAGGAGCGGGAAACAGCTCACCAAGAGAGAACATGGACGAATGCCAATGGATAGAACATTAACGAAGACAAACTTAGAAATCAGAGTTGTTCTGTGGATGGGAATACCCTGCAGTTTGTTTTTCACTGGCTTTGCTGTTGTTATTGTTCCCTATTCTTTAAACAGAAAAGACATCACTTTGTTGAACCATCTCAAAAGCAACTGTGTAAAAAGTAAAGTCTATACAATCTGAACTCCTATGAGAGGTTTAGTCTACTTTCCTCAGCTCAGGCAAAGGCTTCTGGAAACAAAGCACCAACTTTGATTCCTAAATGAGCATCAGTCCCTGTGGTTCAGTTACTCAAAGCTTCCAGCAGCACAGAACCTAATAGTTCATGCTCCACAGCTGGGTTCTGAGCCTGGGGCTTCCAGTGACTTTTCAGAGAGCTTCATGATTGGTTTGCTTCCATGGGATTTGGATCAAGATGAAAAATGAGCCCAAGGTTATTTGGAAACAGTTCATATTTAAGAGACCTTCCAACACTTTCACAAATAAAAGCGGTCTATGAATATTGTATAATAACCCTCTAATAACTTCCCACTTGCTAATGTTTATCACGGGAGGAAAATTAGCAACGGGTACACCCATACTTCAAAAGTTAGGAAATGGGAGATAAAATCCAAGTAGTTTGGAAGAGTTGAAATCATTTTACTCAGAAGGGAATAGCAGTTCATCAGGGAAGGAAATTGCATTTGAATTTCCTAACATTGTGATAATAAAAGTATTCTAACTAGATACCTATTTTTGACAGAGTATCCCCAGGCTCCAGCACCTAACCCACCAATCTCTGTCTCCACTAACTCATTATGGGCCATCCATGGAGCCTGTATTGTTCTGGAGTCACAGGGATGGGGTTATGGAGATTGAAGATCATCTGTCTATCTTTAATGCATAAAGTGGAAACCAAACGCAATAATCTCATGGACACTTAAATCAACGTCTTTTCAATCACCATCCATCACCATCCTTTTGTGGCATTGGTGCTAACCCTCACCCTTCATTCTGGAGCAGAGCTGCCCTTTAGGACCTGTTCCACATTAGTGAGTGAAATCGGCCATTTTTTCATTGCCATTCATTTCATTTTTTCAGACCCCCGGCTTAAAAATCAGCGTTTACAAAGAAGCTTGTGATGCGGTAAAGAGCCAGGACAGAAATGTAATAAACAATGTTTTGAATTACATTTTGGACATTTAAAAATGCTCTGGGCTCAATTTCATAAGGCATTTGCATTTGTAATGAGAAATTTAAAAAACCATCTCTGAGCGTCCAGTCTCAGGTTAACAGCCTCTAACTTTTTTGTAGGAGCAATTACAAATTGTACACAGATTCATTATTTCTCGAGTACTTTATCAGGACATTTCCCCATACATCTAATTTATCCTGTCTGAAACGTAACTTGACATAAGGGATTTTCTTAATTGCTTTTGAAGCCCTTCCAAGATAATCAACTGCTTTTGGGAGGATGATAAAAGACAGTAGACAATATTGCCAGTCTGTCTACAGATCACACGCTGAAGTTTATGGGTAAGAGATAGCAAAGAAAGGCAACATTTGCCTCTTAAACTATCTAGTATCTCTGTTTTAATTTGGTTTCCATTTAAATGGCAGTGTTTTGCTATAAGAATAGCAAGAAGAAAATCTCCCATTTTCATCTGCCCCATTGCAATGGCTGTCACTTTGCCGGCGGGGGGGGGGGGGGTAGATGCAGTCATTATTTACAAATGGACAAAAGTACAGTCTTTGTTATTCTGAAGAATCCTAACCAAAGATTAAATAAAGATTAAAGCAAAAATAAAATAACCAAATTTGGGGAGGAGAAGAAATGCTGTCAAAAGCTGGTTGTGTTTCTGCAACCCACCATTTAACAATTTAAGCAAATGATAGAACACTTTTTTAGACCCTTTTTACCTTGAGTTTTCAAGCTGCCAATTCTAAATAATTCCATTTTTAGTTACAGAACTGTTATCTAATGTACATGGTAGGCAGGATTATGGTTGCCCACAGATGTCCATACCTTGACACCCAGAACCTTACATGGCAAAATAGACTTTGTAGATATGATTAAGACTATTGACCTTAAGATGGGGAGATTATCCTGGATCATTGGGAGATACCCAATCTACTCAGGTGCGTCCTTAAAATTGGAGACTCTTTCCCGACTGTGGTCAGAGAGCGATGAGATGGAAGCGTTGGGAGAGATTCAACATGAGAACTCGACCCACTGCTGCTGGCTTTGAAAAAGGAAGGAGGGGGCCACAAGCCAAGGAATGTGGTGGCCTCTAGAAGTTGGGAACAGCCTTCAGTTTATAACTAGCAACAAAATGGGGACTTCATTCCCTCAAATGCAAGAAACTGAATTCTATCAACAACCCTAATGAGCAGGAAATTATTCTTCTCTAAAGCCTCTGCAAAGGAATGCAGCCTGGAGACACTTTGATTTTAGCCCATTGAGATCTGTGTCAGACTTCTGACCTACAGGACTGTGAGATAATACATTTGAGTTGTTTAAGCCACTATGTTGGTGGTTATTTGTAAAAGGTACCCAGAAAACCAATATGCTGTCTAAAGTATAATATCCTATTGTGGTACCCAGATCATCTTCCTAATGCCCAAATATAAGAGATTTAATATGACTTGTATTATCCTTTAGTTAGTACCACCCTGTGCAATGGAAATGCAAATGCTGCTTGCTAAAATCAAATTAAATTATATCTCACAAATGGAAAATATAAAGACTCTAATGTCCTTTTAGGAAGCTGACATTATTAACTTAAGAACACTGACTGGGACATTGGGTAAAGGAAGAAAATTATTAGCTTTGTTTTAGATCAACAGTGTTAATATGCCATGCTGACCCTTAATCATCTCCCAAGAATTGCTCTTGGCAGGAATTGGAAAATTGATTGTTCTCAATTTTAAAGCTTAGCCTTGGCAGTCTTGAAGTCCATGGGAGTTCAAGGAATATTTAGATCTTTTCAACTAAAAGATACTCCAAAATGATAGGAATCATAACTAATAACAGAATCACTTTTTCCAGGTAATGCAGGCAACATTAATAGCCAAAAATAAAATGGTTAGTTTGGTGCTTCACTTGTATTAAACGATGGATGACCTTATCCTAGATATCATGTTCCAGTTGTAGTTAATTAACTTTCCCAAAGACACAATAGCAAAGAATAGCAATTCAAGTGAGGCATGAGATCACAAAAACTGCTATGGAAGGCATCAAACTAAAGAAAACTGGGAGCATTCAGCTCATAAAGCAGGTCAGGAGGAGATCCATGATCTAACTTTATAAATCAATAAAAGTATGGTGTCCCATTTTAAGATGGTGGATGGAATACATGTATCAAATTTTGTTTCCTCCCAAAACCCCAGTGAAGAATACTTTAAAAAAAAAGAAATAAAATAACAAGGACAGGAAGAAGAGGAAAGGAGACAACAGTAACAAAATTTTGGAAGCTGGAAAGCAAAGGGAACTATGGTAAAGGATTTAACCAACCCCCAAAAGCTGAGTTGTAGCCAGTGGTTGTGAGAGCTGAGAACCAAAGTAATTTACTCTGAAAATCCTTAAAAGACTCAGGACCAGATACCTCCAAATCTTGGGTGAAAGGGAAGGAAGAGCGTAAAGAGAAATGAGTGAAATCAGATTCCCAGATCCTCTCCCCAACACCTCCAGATTTCTGAACATCTATCCTCTGGAGAGTCTTTTAACACAGATGATTTCTGGAGTGGAGTACAGGAGGTGAGATGGGCAGGTTGAGGATGGAGGTACTACACTGAAGACAGGAGGAATAAGTGAATGTATGAAAGCTGAATGCTAACTTCAGGACTTTGAACTGTGTGGGGGCACTAACATAATCTAGCAAGGAGTTCAGTATCTTGGGTCAAGGTCTCCACTGGATGAACTGCACACCTTAAGAAAGTCTATTATGTAGGCTGCCTGTGTGGACCCTCGGAGCTGCGCGAGCAGGTCTAGGACAGCCAAGCGGTGCGTCTCCGCCGCACCCAGGGGCCGTGATGCCTACAGAGTAGAGTGAAAGCAGCTGGGCTGAATGTTTCACCGCTGAACTGGTTCCTCAGGTATCCTGGCTCTGGCGATTGCTATGGGAGATTGGATGACTGTTACAGATCGAGGTCTGTCTTCAGAAAGCAAAAATCTCTCTCAATATACCTCAGAAACAAAGATGTCTCCATCAAATTTATACTCACAGCAAGTGCTATGTTCTTCAATACCTTTATCAAAAAATGTGCACTTTTTTTTAGTGCCTTCTGCACATAACAGAATATTGAACAAAGTATTTCATATCTTGATCAGGAATTGACTACTTTCGGTTTTCCTTCATTATATGAAGAATCCAAAGGTAAAGAGACAAAGAGAGAATTAAATATACTTGCTGTTTTAAATTGTATGAATGAGCTACTTGTACTCAGCAGAAGAAACTTCTAGCCCAGAAAAATGTGGAAACACAGAATCTGAAACTGGGAAGCGATATGGACCATCTGCAGAACTGCTATGCAAAACTTAAGGAACAACTGAAAACCTCCAGGACAGAAATGATTGGTCTTCAGGAGACAGACAGACAGTTACGATGCAAGAACAGGAATTTGCATCAGCTACTGAAAAATGAGAAAGATGAGGTGCAGAAATTACAAAATATCATTGTAAGTCAAGCTACTCAATATAATCATGATATGAAGAGAAAAGAGCGTGAATATAATAAACTAAAGGAACGTCTACATCAACTTGTTATGAACAAGAAGGATAAAAAAATAGCTATGGAAGTTTTAAATTAAGTGGGGAGAGCTGATGGAAAAGAGGCTCCTGGAGGATGGGTAAAACTGAAGCCAGGAATGAAGATGAAATGTAAAAAATTCTCTTGAATATTGTCAGAAACAAATCCTAATGGAAAATGCTGAGCTTAAGAAGGTTTTTAGAAACAAATCCTAATGGAAAATGCTGAGCTTAAGAAGGTTTTTCAGCTTAAGAAGCAAATGAAAAAGGAAATAATTTCTCTTCTTTCTCCCCAAAAGCAGAAACCTAGAGAAAGAGCAGATGATAGTACAGGAACTGTTATCCCTGATACTGAAGATGCTGGGGAACTGAATAGAGAGAGTACGTTTCACCCTTCCTGTGCAACTGTGAGAGAGCAGCTTACCAACAGCATCAGAAAACAGTAGAGAATTTTGAAAAGTCACGTAGAAAAACTTGATAACCAAGTTTCAAAGGTACACCTAGAAGGTTTTAATGATGAAGATGTAATCTCACGACAAGACCACGAACAAGAAACTGAAAAAACTTGAGTTAGAAATTCAACAGTGTAAAGAAATTATTAAAACTCGGCAGCCACTTTTACAGCAGCAGCTCGCTACTGCATGTGATGATGACACCACTTCACTGCTACAAGACTGTTACTTGTTGGAAGAAAAGGAACACCTCAAAGAAGAACGGTCCCTATTTAAAGAGCAAAAGAAGAATTTCGAGAAAGAAAGACTAAGCTTTACAGAAGCAGCTATTCGCCTAGGATTGGAGAGAAAGGCATTTGAAGAAGAAAGAGCCAGTTGGGTAAACCAACAGTTTTTAAATATGACTACCTATGACCACCAGAGCTCAGAAAATGTGAAACTTTTCAGTGCGTTCTCAGAAAGTTCGGATCGGGACAACCCTACAGTACACTCGAGGCCACGGCAAAAGAAACCTCACGGTGTGCCTACTGGGTCTCCAGTTTGCAAGTCTAAACTTATTAAATCTCTTCCTGCTTCTCCTTCTACTTCCGACTTTTGCCAGACACGTGCCTGTGTATCTGAACGTAGTTCAATCAATGTACTAAATATAACCCCTGAAGAATCTAAGCCATGTCAAGTTGGAAGAGAATGTACAAATCAGAAGTGGAGTGTGGTATCAAGGTCTGGATCACCGGAAGTTTGTTGTAATGGATGCTCCTCGACCCACGCAAATGCTCACGTAGAGAAGGATGACTTACCTTAGACATGTGAACTGGGATTCTTTTTTTTTTTTCATTAACATGTTCATCAAATTTCCCATCTGAGTTGAAACAGGGTGTGTTATCAAGCCAATCATCTCTAATAATTTAAGATGGTCTGTGTTGTCTGGACTTCCCTGTTCCTCCCCCAAAGAGCTAAAATGTTAAATCTATTTAGAAGGATATAAAAGCTTTGGATATGTATTTTTAGTAACAGAAGCACCTGGTTCTGTGAATAAAGGAATGTATAGACGTTTCGATGGAAACAAAGCACTAGAATGAGTTTCCTCTTATAGGTATTAAAAATAACACTTTTAGGAAACTGATTATTGTAAATATTTAATTTTGTCTCATATATAGTTGGCATTGGAAGTTTAGCCTTTCCTTGAAGGTATACTGCAGATTTTTAACAAAGCAAGTTGTATATTTATTATGTTTAGTGTGATCTGAAATACCCTCGTTCATATGTTTTAAATAAAGTGAAATTTATGTAAAAAAAAGAAAAAGCCTATTATGTAAAAGATAAACTTGGCTCTCTAACAGTGGCCCTCTACATTACTAATTATGGAATCTCTAAACCATATTAATCTCAGTAGGAAAAGGATGGTATGAGAGTCCCTAGAGGCTATGAGTACCGCCTGCGGGTCACCCTTCTGGCCCTTCTATCTCCAGCATCTCAAGGGAGCTTAAAGGCAGCGATGTGCTGATGTACTTAGTGCTCTGCACCCTCTGGCAACACTTCTTTTGTGATAAAACTTTCTGATTCACTCTCCCTGAAACGGCTTAATAGTACAGATCTCAGGCTTCTTCTCCAACCAGCCACCAGACCACTGGCAGTCAAACCTCTGCCCTCCAAGCAGGGGACTGGAAGACCCTTTTCTGAGGAATCTGACCTGCCCAGAAGGAAAAACCTGAAAATAATGACATTGGGAGCTCCCCCAACTAACGGGAAGCACTCACATTGTCCTAGAATAGTTGTTCTCCTTTGGGATGACTTTGCTCCCAGGGAATATCTGGCGATGTCTGGAAACATTTTTGATTGTCAAGACTGGAGGGGTGTGGCTGGTGTCTAGTAGAGAGAGGCCAAGGGTGCTGTTAATCATCCTACGATACACAGGACAATCTTCCTACACAGATACTCAGCAGTTCCAATTAGCCTTTCAGTGTCTCGCTCTCAATCATGATCAGACAGCCAAAGATTACCAGACAGCTTAGCAAAGCCTCTAACAGAGAAGAAAACAGACTAAGCACAATCAATCAAATAAAAGCATTTTGGAGGAAACATACCTTGCAGCCAAAAAAAAAAAAAAAAAAAACTAGAACAAAACTATCATTAATAAAAAAAGAGATAACACAGTCCATACATCCATGAAACATAACAATGATGTTCTTTTTTAAAAAGGAAACATTGAGAGAACGCAGGTTCTTAGAAACTAAGATGATAACAAAAAGAATAATTTAGCAGAAGCGGGGAACATTTTTTTAAAGTTAACGCAGTCTCCCAGAATGAGAATACTAAAAAGACAAAGAATTTAAAAACAGAGATGAAAATCAGAGGATCAGTTATTGGTTTCCTATTGCTGCTGTAACGTATTACCACAAACTTGGAGGCTTAAACAACACTAATTTATTATCTTTCAGTTCTGGAGGTCAGTAGTCTGAAATGAGTTTCACTAGGCCAAAACCAAGGTGTTGGCAGGGTCATGCTTCTTCCTGAGGTGCTAGAGGCAAATCTGTTTCCATACTGCTTTTTCTGGCTTCTGGAGGCTGCCTACATTCCTTGGCCTGTGACCTCCTCCTTGCATCACTCTTGCTTCCATTATCACATCTACTACTTAATTTCCTGCTTCCTTCTTAACAGGACCCTGTGATTACATTGAACCCACCAGGATAATTCAGGATAATCTCATCTCGTTATTCTTAATCACATTTGCAAAGTTCCTTTTGCCACATAAAGTACCATTCACAGATTCTGGGGATTAGGACATGGGCAAGTTGGGCAGGGGGCATTTTTTGGCCTACCACAATCAGATTACGAGGCGTGATATCCATAAAGTACAATGAAAAAGAAGATGGAGAGGAGGAGATAGTAATGAAATACTGAAGGCTTTAAGTTTAAAGACTGAATGGGGGCTTCCCTGTTGGCGCAGTGGTTGAGAGTCCGCCTGCCGATGCAGGGGACACGGGTTCATGCCCCGGTCCGGGAGGATCCCACATGCCGCGAAGCGGCTGGGCCAGTGAGCCATGGCCGCTGAGCCTGCGTGTCCGGAGCCTGTGCTCTGCAATGCGAGAGGCCACAACAGTGAGAGGCCTAAGTACCACAAAAAAAAAAAGACTGAATGGGCTAAGGGCTAAGCAAAATGAATGAAAATAGACCTACAACAAGGGGCACCACTGTAAAATTTCAGAACAGCAAAGATAAAAAGAAGATTCAATAAGCTTCTAGCGAGGGGGGAAAGAAACATACGAAGGACAAAAAAAATCACTGGCTCTGGACTTTCAAATACCAACATTGGAAGCACAAACAATGGAACAATGTCTCCAAAATCCTGGGGGGAAATGTTTCCCCTGTTAACATTTTATGCCCAAGCCGTCAAGTTTCAACATTTTTATCCCTTATAGACCCTTTCTCAGGAAGCCACTGAAGGATGTGCGACCACAACCAGAAAGCACAATAAAGTGACAGAAATGAAATGCAGGAAACAGGAGACTCAACACAGGAGAGACAAAGGAAATTCCAGGACAACAGAGAATGGAGATCAGAAAATACAGGGCAGCAAGTCCAGACTGGAGCAACATGACTAAAGAGAGTAGGCTGAGAGCTATCTCCAAGATGCTGTTTGCAATCCTATCATCTTTGTTTTAAACCTGAGAATGTCAGATGAGTCTGGCCCAGTTTGTTCTGTTTCTGCTCTGCCCTGCATGCTGTGAAGCCTGGAACTGGCTTAACCCCAAAGAATAAGTGCTACCTACCTCTGACAGCTAGATGGTAGGCCACAGCAAGCTGAGAAGCAGAAAACACAGAGCAAGCCAGTCCCTGTTACCACATTCTTACTGGCCTTCCAGACCTACACAACAGTAGTTGGTCCAATTTTCCCAAGACTCATTCACGCCCTTGCCCACTGTAAACTTGCAGGAAAGCCGAAGTCAGAGACATTCAGTAAATCATCTCCTGGGAGCTGTCACTTTGCAGTAGCAATATTATCCTTTTCTTCCCTGGCTGTGTGCTTATTATCCGTTTTTCAGAACTAAATAATATATAGTTGGGGGCTTCTGGGAAGATGGTGGAAGAGTAAGACGCGGACATCATCTTCCTCTCCACAGATACACCAGAAATACATCTACAACTGGAACAACTCCTACAGAACACCTACTGAACGCTGGCAGAAGACCTCAGACCTCCCAAAAGACAAGAAACCCCCCACGTACCTGGGTAGGGAAAAAGAAAAAAGAATAAACAGAGACAAAAGGATAGGGACGGGACCTGCACCAGTGGGAGGGAGCCGTGAAGGAGGAAAGGTTACCACACACTAGGAAGCCCCCTCGCCGGCGGAGACTGCGGGTGGCGGAGGGGGGACGCTTCAGAGCCACGGAGGAGAGCACAGCAACAGGGATGTGGAGGGCAAAGCGGGGAGATTCCCGCACAGAGGATCAGGGCCGACCGGCACTCACCAGGCCGAGAGGCTTTTCTGCTCAACCGCCGGGTCAGGCGGGGCTCGGAGTTGAGGCTCGGGCTTCGGTCGGAGCGCAGGGAGAGGACTGGGGTTGGCGGCGTGAACACAGCCTGCAGGGGGTTAGTCCGCCACAGCTTGCCAGGAAAAGTCTGGACCTGCCGAAGAGGCAGGAGACTTTTTCTTCCCTCTTTGTTTCCTGGTGCGCGAGGAGAGGGGATTAAGAGCGCTGCTTAAAGGAGCTCCAGAGACGGGCGCGAGCCGCCGTTAACAGCGCGGATGCCAGAGACAGGCATGAGACGCTAAGGCTGCTGCTGCCGCCGCCACCAAGAAGCCTGAGGGCGAGCACAGGTCACTATCCACACCCCGCTTCCGGGGAGCCTGTGCAGCCTGCCACTGCCAGGGTCCCAGGATCCAGGGAAAACTCCCCCGGGAGAACGCACGGCGCGCCTCACGCTGCTGCAACGTCACGCCGGCCTCTGCCGCCGCAGGCCCGCCCCGCACTCCGTGGCCCTCCCTCCCCCCGGCCTGAGTGAGCCAGAGCCTCCGAATCAGCGGCTCCTTTAACCCCGTCCTGTCTGAGCAAAGAACAGACGCCCTCCGGCGACCTACACACAGAGGCGGGGCCAAATCCAAAACTGAGCCCCTGGGAGCTGTGGGAACAAAGAAGAGAAAGGGAAATCTCTCCCAGCAGCCTCAGAAGCAGCGGATTAAAGCTCCACAATCAACGTGATGTACCCTGCATCTGTGGAATACCTGAATAGACAACGAATCATCCCAAATTAAGGAAGTGGTCTTTGAGAGCAAGATTTATAATTTTTTCCCCTTTTCCTCTTTTTGTGAGTGTGTATGTGTAGGCTTCTGTGTGAGATTTTGTCTGTATAGCTTTGCTTCCACCATTTGTCGTAGGGTTCTATCCATCCGTTTTTTTTTGTTTGTTTTTTGTATTTTTTTTATTTTTAATAATTATTTTTAATAACTTATTTTACTTTATCTTCTTTCTTTCCTTCCTTCCCTCCTTTAGACGACGAATCATCCCAAATTGAGGAGGTGCACTTTGAGAGCAAGATTTATGATTTTTTCCCCTTTTCCTCTTCTTGTGAGTGTGTATGTGTATGCTTCTGTGTGAGATATTGTCTGTATAGCTTTACTTCCACCATTGGTCCTAGGGTTCAATCCGTCCGTTTTTTCTCTTTAATTTTTTTTCTTAATAATTTTTTATTTTCATAACTTTATTATATTTTATCTCACTTTATTTTATTTTACTTTATCTTCTTTCTGTTTTTCCTTCCTTCCTTCCTCCCTCCCTTTCTTTCTTTCTTTCCTTCTTTCTTTCTTTCTTCCTACTTCTACTAATTCTTTCTTTCTACTTTTTCTCCCTTTTATTCTGAGCCGTGTGGATGAACGGCTCTTGGTGCTGCAGCCAGGAGTCAGTGCTGTGCCTCTGAGGTGGGAGAGCCAACTTCAGCACACTGGTCCACAAGAGACCTCCCAGCTCCACGTAATATCAAACGGCGAAAATCTCCCAGAGATCTCCATCTCAACACCAGCACCAGCTTCACTAAACGACCAGCAAGCTACAGTGCTGGATACCCAATGCCAAACAACTAGCAAGACAGGAACACAACCCCACCCATTAGCAGAGGCTGCCTAAAATCATAATAAGTCCACAGACACCCCAAAACACACCACCAGACGTGGACCTGCCCACCAGAAGGACAAGATCCAGCCTCATCCACCGTAACACAGGCACTAGTCCCCTCCACCAGGAGGCCTACACAACCCACTGAAGCAACTTTAGCCACTGGGGACAGACACCAAAAACAACGGGAACTACGAACCTGCAGCCTGCAAAAAGGAGACCCCAAACACAGTAAGATAAGCAAAATGAGAAGACAGAAAAACACACAGCAGATGAAGGAGCAAGATAAAAACCCACATACCTAACAAATGAAGAGGAAATAGGCAGTCTACCTGAAAAAGAATTCAGAATAATGATAGTAAAGAAGGCCCAAAACCTTGGAAATAGAATAGACAAAATGCAAGAAACATTTAACAAGGACCTAGAAGAACTAAAGATGAAACAAACAACGATGAACAACACAATAAATGAAATTAAAAATACTCTAGAAGGGATCAATAGCAGAATAACTGAGGCAGAAGAACGGATAAGTCACCTGGAAGATAAAATAGTGGAAATAACTACTGCAGAGCACAATAAAGAAAAAAGACTGAAAAGAACTGAGTACAGCCTCAGAGACCTCTGGGACAACATTAAACACACCAACATTCGAATTATAGAGGTTCCAGAAGAAGAAGAGAAAAAGAAAGGGACTGAGAAAATATTTGAAGAGATTATAGTTGAAAACTTCCCTAATATGGGAAAGGAATAGTTAATCAAGTACAAGAAGCACAGAGAGTCCCATACAGGATAAATCCAAGGAGAAATATGCCAAGACACATATTAATCAAACTGTCAAAAATTAAATACAGGGCTTCCCTGGTGGCGCAGTAGTTGCGAGTCCGCCTGCCAATGTAGGGGACGCGGGTTCGTGCCCCGGTCCGGGAAGATCCCACATGCCGCGGAGCGGCTGGGCCCGTGAGCCATGGCCGCTGAGCCTGCGCGTCCGGAGCCTGTGCTCCGCAACGGGAGAGGCCACAACAGAGGCCCGCGTACCGCAAAAAAAAAAAAAAAAAAAAATTAAATACAAAGAAAACATATTAAAAGCAGCAAGGGAAAAACAAATAACACACAAGGGAATCCCCATAAGGTTAACAGCTGATCTTTCAGCAGAAACTCTGCAAGCCAGAAGGAACTGGCAGGACATATTTAAAATGATGAAGGAGAAAAACCTGCAACCAAGATTACTCTACCCAGCAAGGATCTCATTCAGATTTGATGGAGAAATTAAAACCTTTACAGACAAGCAAAAGCTTGAGAGAGTTCAGCAACACCAAACCAACTTTACAACAACTGCTAAAGGAACTTCTCTAGACAGGAAACACAAGAGAAGGAAAAGACCTACAATAACAAACCCAAAACAATTAAGAAAATGGGAATAGGAACATACATATCAATAATTACCTTAAATGTAAATGGACTAAATGCTCCCACCAAAAGACACAGATTGGCTGAATGGATACAAAAACAAGACCCATATATATGCTGTCTACAAGAGACCCACTTCAGACCTAGAGACACATACAGACTGAAAGTAAGGGGATGGAAAAAGATATCCCATGCAAATGGAAACCAAAAGAAAGCTGGAGTAGCAATTCTCATATCAGACAAAATAGACTTTAAAATAAAGACTATTAGAAGAGACAAAGAAGGACACTACATAATGATCAAGGGATTGATCCAAGAAGAAGATATAACAATTGTAAATATTTATGCACCCAACATAGGAGCACCTCAATACATAAGGCAAATACTAACAGCCATAAAAGGGGAAATCGACAGTAACACATTCATAGTAGGGGACTTTAACACCCCACTTTCACCAATGGACAGATCTTCCAAAATGAAAATAAATAAGGAAACACAAGCTTTAAATGATACCTTAAACAAGATGGACTTAATTGATATTTATAGGACATTCCATCCAAAAACAACACAATACACATTTTTCTCAAGTGCTCATGGAACATTCTCCAGGATAGATCATATTTTGGGTCACAAATCAAGCCTTGGTAAATTTAAGAAAAGTGAAATTGCATCAAGTATCTTTTCCAACCACAACGCTATGAAACTAAATATCAGTTACAGGAAAAGATCTGTAAAAAATACAAACACATGGAGGCTAAACAATACACTACTTAATAACGAAGTGATCACTGAAGAAACCAAAGAGGAAATCAAAAAATACCTAGAAACAAATGTCAATGGAGACACGACGACCCTAAATCTATGGGATGCAGCAAAAGAAGTTCTAAGAGGGAAGTTTATAGCAATACAATCCTACCTTAAGAAACAGGAAACATCTTGAATAAACAACCTAACCTTGCACCTAAAGCAATTAGAGAAAGAAGAACAAAAATCCCCAAAGTTATCAGAAGGAAAGAAATCCTAAAAATCAAATCAGAAATAAATGAAAAAGAAATGAAGGAAACGATAGAAAGATCAATAAAACTAACAGCTGGTTCTTTGAGAAGATAAACAAAATTGATAAATCATCAGCCAGACTCATCAAGAAATAAAGGGAGAACACTCAAATCAATAGAATTAGAAATGAAAAAGCAGAAGTAACAACTGACACTGCAGAAATACAAAAGATCATGAGAGATTACTACAAGCAACTCTATGCCAATAAAATGGACAACCTGGAAGAAATGGACAAATTCTTAGAAATGTACAACCTGCGAAGACTGAATCAGGAAGAAACAGAAAATATGAAGAGACCAATCACAAGCACTGAAATTGAAACTGTGGTTAAAAATCTTCCAACAAACAAAAGCCCAGGACCACATGGCTTCACACGCGAAGTCTATCAAACATTTAGAGAAGAGCTAACACCTATCCTTCTCAAACTCTTCCAAAATATAGCAGAGGGAGGAACTCACCCAAACTCATTCTAGGAGACCACCATCACCCTGATACCAAAACCAGACAAGGATGTCACAAAGAAAGAAAACTACAGGCCAATATCACTGATGAATATAGATGCAAACATCCTCAACAAACTACTAGCAAACAGAATCCAACAGCACGTTAAACGGATCATACACCATGATCAAGTAGGGTTTATTCCAGGAATGCAAGGGTTCTTCAATATACGCAAATCAATCAACGTGATACACCATATTAACAAATTGAAGGAGAAAAACCATATGATCATCTCAATAGATATAGAGAAAGCTTTCAACAAAATCCAACACCCATTTATGATAAAAACCCTGCAGAAAGTAGGCATAGAGGGAACTTTCCTCAACATAATAAAGGCCATATATGACAAACCCACAGCCAACATCGTCCTCAATGGTGAAACACTGAAAGCATTTCCACTAAGATCAGGAACAAGACAAGGTTGCCCACTCTCACCACTCTTATTCAACATAGTTTTGGAAGTTTTAGCCACAGCAATCAGAGAAGAAAAGGAATCCAAATTGGAAAAGAAGAAGTAAAGCTGTCACTGTTTGCAGATGACATGATACTATACAAAGAGAATCCTAAAGATGCTACCAGAAAACTACTAGAGCTAATCAATGAATTTGGTAAAGTAGCAGGATACAAAATTAATGCACAGAAATCTCTGGCATTCCTCTATACTAATGATAAAAAATCTGAAAGAGAAATTAAGAAAACACTCCCATTTACCATTGCAACAAAAAGAATAAAATATCTAGCAATAAACCTACCTAAGGAGACAAAAGACCTGTATGCAGAAAATTATAAGACACTGATGAAAGAAATTAAAGATGATACAAATAGATGGAGAGATATACCATGTTCTTGGATTGGAAGAATCAACATTGTGAAAATGACTCTACTACCCAAAGCAATCTACAGATTCAATGCAATCCCTATCAAACTACCACTGGCATTTTTCACAGAACTAGAACAAAAAATTTCACAATTTGTATGGAAACACAAAAGACCCCGAATAGCCAAAGCAATCTTGAGAACCAAAAACGGAGCTGGAGGAATCAGGCTCCCTGACTTCAGACTATACTACAAAGCTACAGTAATCAAGACAGTATGGTACTGGCACAAAAACAGAAAGATAGATCAATGGAACAGGATAGAAAGCCCAGAGATAAACCCACACACATATGGTCACCTTATCTTTGATAAAGGAGGCAGGAATGTACAGTGGAGAATGTACAGCCTCTTCAATAAGTGGTGCTGGGAAAATTGGACAGGTACATGTAAAAGCATGAGATTAGATCACTCCCTAACACCATACACAAAAATAAGCTCAAATGGATTAAAGACCTAAATGTAAGGCCATAAACTATCAAACTCTTAGAGGAAAACATAGGCAGAACACTCTATTACAGAAATCACAGCAAGATCCTTTTTGACCCACCTCCTACAGAAATGGAAATAAAAACAAAAATAAACTAACGGGACCTAATGAAACTTCAAAGCTTTTGCACAGCAAAGGAAACCATAAACAAGACCAAAAGACAACCCTCAGAATGGGAGAAAATATTTGCAAATGAAGCAACTGACAAAGGATTACTCTCCAAAATTTATAAGCAGCTCATGCAGCTCAATAACTAAAAAACAAACAACCCAATCCAAAAATGGGCAGAAGACCTAAATAGACATTTCTCCAAAGAAGATATGCAGACTGCCAAGAAACACATGAAAGAATGCTCAACATCATTAATCATTAGAGAAATAAAAATCAAAACTACAATGAGATATCATCTCACACCAGTCAGAATGGCCATCATCAAAAAATCTAGAAACAATAAATGCTGGAGAGGGTGTGGAGAAAAGGGAACCCTCTTGCACTGTTGGTGGGAATGTAAATTGATACAGCCACTGTGGAGAACAGCATGGAGGTTCCTTAAAAAACTACAAATAGAACTACCATATGACCCAGCAATCCCACTACTGGGCATATACCCTGAGAAAACCATAATTCAAAAAGAGTCATGTACCAAAATGTTCACTGCAGCTCTATTTACAATAGCCCGGAGATGTAAACAACCTAAGTGTCCATCATCGGATGAATGGATAAAGATGATGTGGCACATATATACAATGGAATATTACTCAGCCATTAAAAGAAACGAAATTGAGCTATTTGTAATGAGGTGGATAGACTTAGAGTCTGTCATACAGAGTGAAGTAAGTCTGAAAGAGAAAGACAAATACCATATGCTAACACATATATATGGAATTTAAGGGGAAAAAATGTCATGAAGAATTTAGGGGTAAGACAGGAATAAAGACACAGACCTACTAGAGAATGGACTTGAGGATATGGGGAGGGGAAAGGGTAAGCTGTGACAAAGCGAGAGAGAGGCATGGACATATATACACTACCAAACGTAAGGCAGATAGCTAGTGGGAAGCAGCCGCATAGCACAGGGAGATCAGCTCGGTGCTTTGTGACCGCTTGGAGTGGTGGGATATGGAGGATGGGAGGGAGGGAGACGCAAGAGGGAAGAGATATGGGAACATATTTATATGTATAACTGATTCACATTGTTATAAAGCGGAAACTAACACACTATTGTAAAGCAATTTTACTCCAATAAAGGTGTAAAATATATATATAGTTGGAGATGCATACATAAATTATAAAGACAATCAAGACAGTGATTAACACAAGAGTCACAATACTACCGCACACCCATTAGTATCACTACTATCAGAAAAACAGAAAATATCAAGTGTTGGCAAGGCTGTGGAGAAACAGGAACCCTTGCCCTGTTGGTGGGAATGTAAAATGGTGCAGCCACTATGGAAAACAATATGGTGACTCCTCAAAAAATTGAAAAATTGAACTACTGCATGATTCAGCAATTCCACTTCTGAGTATGCACCTCAAAGAACTGAAAGCAGGGAGTTCAAGCGCTATTTGACACCCATATTCACTGCAGCATTGCTCACAATAGCCAGGAAATGGAAGCAACCCAAGTATCCATGAGTGGATGAACAGATAAACAAAATGTGTACATACAAACATGGAATATTATTTAGCCTGAAAAATGAAAGAAACTCTGTCACGTGTTTCAGCGTGGATGAATCTTGAGAATATCACACTAAGTAAAATAAGCCAGTCACAAAAAGACAAATACTGTACAGTTACATTTATATTACGTACCTAGAATAGTCCAATTCATAGAGAAAGTAGAATGGTGGCTGCCCGGGGCTGGGGGAGGAGGGGATGAGTTGTTGTTTAATATGTATAGTTTGTTGTGCAAGATGAAAAGTTCTGGAAATTTCTTGATGAATGTACTTAATACTACTGAACTGTACACTTTATTGTGTATTTTATCACAATATAAAAAAAAATTTTTAAGTGAAGATAATGGTTACCTCTGGAGGGAGAACCGGCACTGTGTATAATTTTGTAATTTGGTGTGTCAATTTGGCTAGGCCAGAGGGTACCCAGATATTTGGGCAAACATTGCTCTAGGTATTTTGTGAGGCCGTTTGGATGAGATTAACAGTTAAATCAGTGGACACTGAGTAAAGCCCTCCATAATGTGGGTGGGCCTTATTTAACCAGTTGAAGGCCTGAATAGAACAAAACAACCAGCCTCCCCTGAGCAAGAGAGGGACTGCCTTCACACTTCATGTGCAACATCAGCTCTTCCCGATTCTACCACAGACCTCCTACAGACTCAAACTGCAACACCGGTTCTCCTGAGTCTCCGACCTGCAGGCCTACCATGCAGATTTTGAATTTGCCAGCCTTCACCAACACAGAAGCCAATTCCTTATAAAAATCTCTCTTTACATATATATACATCATATTGGTTCTGTGTCCCTGGAGAGCCCTAATTAATACAGGTACAATAGGGGAAAGGCATACAGAGAGCTTTTAAGATACCTGCAATGTTCAATTTCTTAACCTGGGTGGTATTACATAAGTGTTTATCACTATTCTTGAAACTGTACATACATTTTATGCACCCTCTGCATGTAAGATTTTTTTCACCATTAAAAATACTTTTTTTAAAAAAAATCTAAGATTGGGATGAAACCCAATCTATTCACCAAAGTTCACATCTAGATCTCTTAACCCTTCAAGATTTTAAATAAATAACCTGGGCCTGCTAAACCTCTCTGTAGCTGAAGATGATTAAATTGGCTTGGCAGAGTTAAGTGGATCATGAATGATGGATCTGAAATGAGTCATTAAAAACTTAAGAATGTTTAGAGGTTGACATTATGAAAGATGACTATCCCTCAGGCTGCTGAGAGACATGTTATCAAACCAGATAGAAAGTGGTGCCATCTCATACGGTCTTAGCTCAGATAGCACATATTTTTTTTTCCATCATCCATCCTCGTCCTTTAGTTTCAGTGTGAATTCTAACTACAGAAGAACATTGGTTCTGAATGCAAGAACCCTCATCACTCTTTCAACTATCCAGTGACTTATTATGTACCAAGCACATAAAGTCTGGGGTGAGACAGTATAAGGAGAAAAAGAGATTATTCCCCACCCTTCAACATACCCAAGTGTTTGTCCTCTTCTGAATAAGTTTAGCATCTCATATTAAGATGCTTTGAAGCCTCTAAGTCAAGTTCACATTTTAAAGGTAACTTTTTTTTTTTTTTTTTTTAGGTAAGAAGTGGATTTATTTAGAGAGAAACACATTCCACAGAGTGTAGGCCATCTCAGAAGGCGAGAACGGCCTCAAAGGTAACATTTTTTGAGTTCTATAACAAAGTACGGAAACATTGGAATTGCCCAGTAACATGTAGTATGTTTTTCAAAAATTAGATTGGAGATGGAGACCATGGAAAGCAAACAATCATGTGAGCTGAGCAATTTCACGGCCATCTTTTGATATAGATCATCTGCAAATAAATATATGAATTTTAATTTATCCAATTTCCAGATATACAAGTACATGCATATAAATTCACGTATCTTGTCATCTGTGTGGCAAAATACAGAAAAGAAATTTCAGAAGTTGTTAGGCTAAACAGGTTATAAAAATAATCTACATTATTTTCAATTTTTCAAAATTTTATTTCTAAATATAAAAGTATGTTCATTGTAGCAAAGTACTACTAATGGTACGGTTTTCAAAGAGATAGGATTTAATTTAGACTCCAACAGTAATTTATTCCAAAGGTTTTGCGATATTGGCAAGTTAGATGTTTCCTTCCTTCCTTCTGAAAGTAGCTAAAATGATTATTTCGTATTAAAACCCATGCAAAATAAGCAAATACTTTGAGGTAGGACAGTGTTAGTTTAAGCCTGTAACATAAAAATTGTCTGATTAGGATGCATTCTTTTCCTCACACATTCAGGTCCATATCTCAAGGAGTATTCCTATTTTGGTAATGAATTTTTTTCTGAATTCATTCCTACTTCACAGACTGATACACATTCAGGACCTGTAGCATATATTTGTCATCTTATAGGTATAATCTGTGGACATACAACAGAGCAGAAAATCCCACAAACTTGAACGTTTTAGACAATGAGCTCACAAAAAGCATGCTCTAAAGATTCCACACAAATAACCAACTCACTTCGCTGTACAGCAAAGACTGGCACAACACTGCAAATCAACTATACTTCAATTAAAAAAAAAAGAAGGCACAAGACTAAAGATTCCATACAATCAAAAGCACATCACTAAGGGGGCTTCCTTGGTGGCGCAGTGGTTAAAAATCTGCCTGCCAATGCAGGAGACATGGGTTTGAGCCCTGGTCCGGGAAGATCCCACATGCCACGGAGCAACTAAGCCATGAGCCACAACTACTGAAGCCCACGTGCCTAGAGCCCGTGCTCCACAAGAGAAGCCACTGCAATGGGAAGCCCACGCACCACAACGAAGAGTAGCCCCCGCTCGCCACAACTAGAGAAAGCCCACATGCAGCAACGAAGACCCAATGCAGCCAAAAATAAATAAATAAAAATTTTAAAAAAGCACATCAGTAAGAAACTGATTAAAGAAACTGTGATTCATTCACTTGATACAAGGGAATAAATGCAGCCATTAAAGATACCTAGATGCTTCTCTTTGGTGCTCTCCTGGTTCATGGTGGACTGCAGGGCTGCTGATGCAGTGCCTTGTGGGCTGCGAGGTCCTCAACCAGGTGCAGTGCCCCACATGGTAACTAGCATCAGGGCCATGGCCCAGGGGTCAGGAATGCTCAACTGGCTCACAGAAGCCTGTGGGGTAAGGGGGGGAGCAGAGGGAACTTGGTGTGATCAGAAGAATGGCTCTTATAGTTGATTTGAATGTGGAAAATAATGGGAGCTAGGTTTCTCATTGTCAGAGAAAGGAACTACAAATACGAGAAGAGGGAAGCTAAAATAAACCCTGTGGAGCAACATTAGAATTGGAGGCATTGATGTGAATCCATGATGCCAAAAATGTCAAGTCATGAAAGAGAAAAAAAGACTAAGGAACTATTCTAGACTGAAGCTGAAGCAAGATGGTAACAAATGCCATGAGTAATCCTGGATTGGACAGACTTACAAAGGACATCACTAGGACAACTGATGAAATGTGAACAGGGTCTATGAATTAGAGGATAATATTGTATCCATGTTAACTTCTTGACTTTGATGGTTACATTAAGGGATATGTGGACATGTATTCTTACTTTTAAAAAACATACCTTAAGTTTATATACTAAGTAGGTGATTAGGCATCATGATTCCAACTTACTCTTAAATGGTTCAGGGAGGGACTTCCCTGGTGGCACAGTGGATAAGACTCTGTGCTCCCAAGGCAGGAGGCCCGGGTATGATCCCTGGTCAAGGAACTAGATCCCACGTGCACACCGCAACTAAGAGTTCACTTGCTGCAACTAAGGAGCCAGCGAGCTGCAACTAAGGAGCCCACCTGCTGCAACTAAGACTCAGCACAACCGAATAAATTTTTTTAACATAAAATATAATAAAATAAATGGTTCAGGGGAAAATACATGTATCCTGTGTGTATATGTAAAAGAGAGAAAGAGGGCTTCCCTGGTGGCGCAGTGGTTGAGAGTCCGCCTGCCAATGCAGGGGACACAGGTTCATGCCCCGGTCTGGGAAGATCCCACATCCCAAATGCCGTGGAGCAGCTGGGCCTGTGAGCCATGGCCACTGAGCCTGTGCATCCGAAGCCTGTGCTCCGCAACGGAAGAGGCCACAACAGTGAGAGGCCCGTGTACTGCAAAAAAAAAAAAAAAAAAGAGAGAGAGAGAAAGAGAAAATGATAGGAAAAATACAGCTAAATGCTGACAATTGGGGAATCTGGAAAAAGGGATTACAGGCATTCTGTATGGTATTATGGCAACTTTTCTGAGACTGAAATTTCAAAATGAATAGAACAAAAAAAGACATTCTTTATAATTATATAAATTCTAAGGCATAGTAAATAAAAAAAAACACTAAGTGCAGAAAAATGTATGTTACGCTATGTAAATAAAGTATGGTGAGAGTATGAACACGAATACGTATGTCATGAGACTATATTCTGATACAGGTAGAATGCCTCTGAAAACATGCTAGAATCTTATCTACACTGGTTTCTTCCACAGATGAAAGGTAAGTGGGTAGAGAAGGATGAGAAATAAGTTTTTTTACTCTGAAAATTTGAATTCTGTACTATGTAAATGAAGTAACTTAAAAAGACAAGCCAGAATGAGTCAGTGGTTGCCAAATACAGGTGCCAGGCTGGCTACCTTAGAAGAACCTGGGGAACATTTAAAACTACATTAGCAGGCATCAATTCCAGAAATTCTATTTCAGTGGGTCCAGGATAGGGCTCAGGTAGCGGTAAAATTTCCCTAGTTAATAATAAAACATAGCATGGTTTGGGAACTGCTGCTTTAATCAAATCACCCAGACCTGATGCTCTCTAAATCCCAAATTCTAAGTAAATTAGGAAATCAGAAACAAATACTTTTTGTCTAATGAGAAAATAAGATCATAATATCTAGGGAAAGAATACTCCACAAGTGAAACTGGAAATTCTGAAACCAGGATTTACACTGAATTCCAAATAGAAGCCAAGTCTCACTAGTTACTCTACCTTTCTGCTCCCTTATTAAGGACCAAAAATATTGTGGAGGCTAAGGCAACCTGAATATCACTTGGTATAGAAAACACATTCAAATACTCTGCATTCTTCAAAAGGAACATTCTATGTAAATCTATTACAAGAGTATATAGTTATTTACTTTCCATTAAAAAAAAGTCAGTGTGGGCTTCCCTGGTGGCACAGTGGTTGGGAGTCCGCCTGCCGATGCAGTGGACGAGGGTTCATGACCCAGTCTGGGAAGATCCCACATGCCGTGGAGCGGCTGGGCCCGTGAGCCATGGCCGCTGAGCCTGTGCGTCCGGAGCCTGTGTTCCGCAACGGGAGAGGCCACAACAGTGAGAGGCCCGCATATAGCAAAAAAAAGAAAAAAAAAGAAAAAAGTCAGTGGACACAACAAGTAAACACAATATCTGTAACATTCTAGATTTCAAGTGGTATGTTCACCAGGGTTCATTTTATTATTGTGTTTTATATCTTAATGTATATTAACTATATTCTCTTATATGCATCAGATGTTACATGATAAGAAGGTAATTGTAAAAAATTAGAGCAACAGAACAACAGTTCAGATATCTGGTCCTTACATTTAAAAAAGAGAAGTAAATACAAGAAAACTAAGTATTACCATGCCAGCAGTACATATTTATTATTATTCATGAATGGTCAAAAGACTTACAAGGCCCATTACTATTAGTATAACCACACATAAGAAATACCACTTAGTGACATGGAGTGAAAAGGACAGTTTCATATATATTAAAAAAATACATACACATACACACATTCTCTCTCTCAAAGGCTCACCATTCACTGCTACAAAAGCAGGAGGCATCAAGCGGCAGGAGTTCCGATATACATAACAAGTTGAAACATCTCAAGCATAAAAACTACACTTAAGTTGCAAAAATAAAGTTTCTTTCTTCAAACATTTTGATCTGAGCTCAAGCAAAGCAAATGATGAACACCAATGATTTTTATACTATTTAACATACTTTAAAACATAAAAGGATCAACAGATACAAAAGTCCTGAAAATGTAGGGGTTATTCATAGGAATGAACAATGCATTTCATCCAAAAAAACGTCTACAGCAGATGTGTTTCATCCTGGCTCTCAAATATTTGAGAATCATAATTTACTATATTCAAACAGCAAGTTAAGCCAGAACAAAATGATAAACAGAAAACTCATTACTCCAAACAAGGCATTACTGCCCTTGGTTTCCTCAGACAGTTTCACTAGTGCAAGAGCATCATTTACCTGAAAGATCATGAGTCACAATTAAAGAGCACTCATACAAAACTATTTCCTTTTTTCTTTAAAAAGTGCCACATACTTGACTTCTCCTTTTAAAAAAAACAACAACAACACACATACACTAATGAAAGACCGTTTGTCTCCATCTCTTGTCAATGAGGAAAGGCCAGAGTGATTCTTTGATTCCAATTCGAAATGGTGTTCGCTGGCCAATGCCTAAGGTCTCCAATTTGGAGCAGTCAAGCTGAGCGTTTCTTGGACGTTGTGCTCCTAAGACAGGACTGTCAGTTATCTTTAAAACAAAAACAAAAAAATCAAAAATAAGAAGCCTCAGGCTGAAGTTTTATATTCACTACTTCCCTTTGCCCTCTTGCCCTCGGTGCAAGAAATCAGATTTGATCCCTGGAAAAATAAATAAAATGTCCACCACAATCAAGACAATACTTTTTCTATAAACTTCACCAATACTCATGGGCTTCTTTATACATGGTAATTTAGAGAAAATTAACAATAGAAACTGCCAAAATACAAGCAAAGTTCACTTTGATTAGTGCCAGAAAAAAAGTTATCCAAAACTTCCAAACAACAAGAAAAATGTTATCCATAGTACACACTGTAGTGATAGACCTGGACTTCCAAACAGTAAGGTTAGCTTGGTTTTTTTTTTTCTTGCCCACGCCTCAAGGCTTGCAGGATCTTAGTTCCCCTACCAGGGATTGAACCTGTGCGCCCTGCAGTGGAAGGGCCAAGTCCTAACCACTGGACTGCCAGGGAATTCCCAGCAAGAAGGTTTTAAATGCCATGTACTTACCGGTCTTAAGTGGCTGCTGGGGAGGTTGAAGGTGTCTGCAATTGCACACGCCATTTCATACTTAGTCATCTGTTCATTGCCAGACCAGTGAAAGGTTCCCTTAATTGACGGATCCTGACAAGGACACAAAAAATTCAAAACGGTTTCAAACTTTTTGAGTTGAGTGGAATGGCAAGTTTGACAAGAAAACTAACTTAAACAGGTTCAGGAAATAAAATGCATCTCTCCTTTCTGGAATGCTATACACAAGATATCTAAAATCAAATTCCTATAAATATCCCCAGCTAAACCAGAAAAGCAATTTCTAGAATTTAGCCTTAAGAATTTTTTTAAATAAAAGTGTAAGTAGTTCCAGTTTTATTTAGTGGGAATCCTAAAATGATTACAGATTTTTATGAAACACAGGCCAATTTAACAAGTATTTCCAACTATCCTAAGAAGCTAAAACCAAAACTTAACAGAACCATTTTTCAAGATGAGTTAATTGGTCATAACATCCTTAAAAACTGTCATGGTACATATTTTTTTAAAAAAATATATAAATTTTGATGTATTAAAAAAAGTCATGCTACTATTAATATTCTAAAATAAATCAGTCTCTAATCTTTCTTTCTGTGGATATTCTATTTTTTCAAATGCTTAAAATGAACTACTATTCAAATATCCAAAAACAATTACAAATTATTCTTACACTGGCTGAAATGATAAATCCCTATGTAGCTTCTTCTCTGCCACTACCTAAATCTTAAATAGACATTATTTAAGACAGTCTTCTTAAAAGGCATTAGGAGATTATTTTGTTACCCGAAGAAAAATACCAGTTTTCAGTTATCTTGCAGTAAGAGAATGACAGATGGGGTCTACAGTATTTGAGAAATAAAATCAAACGTAACAGCAGAATACTTTTATTAGTCATAAATACAGCCTACTATCTGAACTACTTTTGTTTGGTGTCCTTGTTAAGTTTTTAAAAAGCATTTAGAGGGCTTCCCTGGTGGCGCAGTGGTTAGGAATCCGCCTGCCAATGCAGGGGACACGGGTTCGAGCCCTGGTCCGGGAAGATCCCACATGCTGCAGATCAACTAAGCCCATGAGCCACAACTACCAAGCCTGCGCTCTAGAGCCTGCGAGCCACAACTACTGAAGCCCGCGTGCCTAGAGCCCATGCTCTGCAACAAGAGAAGCCACTGCAATGAAAAGCCTGCGCACCGCAACAAAGAGTAGCCCCCGCTCACCGCAACTAGAGAAAGCCCGCTCGCAGCAACGAAGACAAAACACAGCCAAAAATAAAAATAAATTAATAATAATAATTTTAAAAAAGCACTTAGATTCTCACCAGCATCCTCTTCTCTGCTAACTGACGACACACAGTGGCCACATCTTTGACGTGTGTGGGGAACCGCTGCTGCCAGTGGTCCATGTTCGCAGACTTGTTGCTGAACTGCACTTTATCAAACATAACAGTCACGGCGCTTTCCTCAAGCTTTTCAACTTCTCCATACAGAACAGGAATTCTCAAAACAGCAGCTCCTAGAGAGTAATAAAAGCAGGTAATACTTCAAAGCTGACTGGTTCTTAAGTCTTGCTATAAGATCAAAGTGTGCAGATTTAAACGACATCATCGCAGAAAACTTGCAATATACCAAAATGACACAGCTCACCTATTTAACAAATGTGATCCTGAATATTTTTAAGTGTCTCTGTCATGTGGGTTATTTTTTATAATTATATTAATTAAATAATTTCTTCATTATTGTGGCCATTAAAAATAAAACTGATTATGACAACTAAATGCAACAAGTGATCCTTGATTGTGCCTAAAAAATAAATGCGATAAAGGACATTACTGGGACAAAATTCCTACACAGACTGTATTGTATTAATGTTAAATTTTCTAAGTGTGATAACTGCATCGTAATTATGTGAAGAACATCCTTGTTGAAGATACACAGTGAAGTATTTCAGAGTGAAATTCAACTAATTCTCTATGAGTTCAGGAAGAAAAGAGTGTACATATAAAACACGTGGCAAAACATTAACAATTGGTGAATCTATATAAAGGGTATATGAGTGTTCACCACATAGTCCTTGAAAACACTGACTAAGGAATTATGAAGTATTTCGATTTTATGTTGGTCAATACTGAGGGGTTACAACAGATTAAATAATTAACGCTTTAACTGAAATTTAAAAAAAACTATTAAAATTAAATTAACTTATTGTGCAGCTGCAGACGACCTTTGAACAACACAGGTTTGAACTGTGGCATCCATTTATATGTGGATTTTTTTCATGTAGCACATCATGTACAAGACTTGAAGTGGACAGCCTATCCTTACATAGGCATAAGGTGAGTGACCTTTAATATAAAATTAATAACGTGTTAGTTTTCTTACTGTTTTATAACTTTGTTTTCCAAGAGTTACATTACTATACAGCATGCCTCTCTTCTCTCTCATAATTCGAGAAACTCTGTATCAGTCTACCACACAGGTAAGTGGTTTTAGAAAAAAATATACCAGTATTTCTAACACTGTATTATGAATATGACTGTAATACTATATATGCCATTTAAATTTTACAAAGATTCATTCATTAGTGTATAGGCTAGGCTACCATTAAACAATCATATCGATTACACTAGGCTACCATAAAGCAATCATATTACTGCTTCTTCCTTATCAACGCCTGAATCATACCTGTAAATAATTACAAATTTCTTCTCACACTGTCTTTTCATTTTTGATGTGTAGTGTTAGTAACACGTGTAACACCTATAGTGTTTTGTATCATATAAGACAACAATGGGAGTACCCTGGTGGCGCAGTTGTTAAGAATCCGCCTGCCAGTGCAGGGGACACAGGTTGGATTCCTGGTCCAGGAAGATCCCACATGCCATGGAGCAACTAAACCCACGCACCATAACTACTGAGCCTGCACTCCAGAGCCCGCAAGCCACAACTACTGAGCCCATGTGCCACAACTACTGAAGCCCACACGCCTAGAGCCTGTGCTCCGCAACAAGAGAAGCCACCGCAATAAGCCTGCGCACCGCAACGAAAAGTAGCCCCTGCTCACCGCAACTAGAGACAGCCCGCATGCAGCAACGAAGACCCAACACAGCCAAGAAAGAGAGAGAGAGAGAGAGAGAGAGAAGAAAGGAAAGGTTAAAGACGTGACTGTCCTGGGAATTATATTTTAAAAAAATACATATAACACACAAAATATGTGTAAATCGATTGTTTATGTTTTAGTAAGGCTTCAGACAATAGTAGGCTGTGAGTAAGTCTTTGAGGAGTAAATGGATTTCCCACTATGCAGGGATTGGCTACCCTAATCCCTGCACTGTCCAAGGGTCAGCTATATATTGATAATATATTCAAGGATGATTTCCGAAGGATAATTTATAACACACAAAAAAAAACCCAAATGTGTTAGTATGTATATATACTAGGGGATGCTTCTCAGGGATGTAGTACAGTCTGAGGCAGGAGTTTTAGTGCAGGGGATCATTAAGTCAAATATTATGCAGCTACTGATATGAAAAAGATATTCCAGAGATGGCTCCTTAAGAACTGAAATGCATGTACATGGGGGGAGAAAAACCAGGTTACAAAACAACGTGCACACAGGTTTGAAAATTCAAAAAAATACTTCCATACATAAGCACAGTTGGTGCTTCTCTCTCTGAGGGAGTATTGAGAGAACTCTTTACAATTTTAAATGTTTTTAAAAACTTTTTCAAGGAGGGTATACTTTTTATAATCAGTACATTTATGTTTGCGTATATATACACAAACACACAGGGAAAAAGAAAAAACATACAAATAACAGAATACCGCAATCCAAGAAAAATGATATTGACCCGTTTTTTGAAAGATTACAAAAATTTGTACTGTATGATTTGTTTTCTTTAACGATATTCCTGTACCCACTGATACTGGAAAAAGTCTGGAAGGATTCATAAATTCTTCAGGATTTCGAGAATTCTTATTTTTCTTTTTTATTAACTGCATTCCCTAGTTTTTCTCCAGTGATTTATGTTCCTCGACTAATTTTTTTTAATTAGAAACATATATATACATCATAAACAAAAAGGAATCCTCAAAAGCAGTCACGTACAGGGCTAAAGAGATGTGTCTTACCTAAATTGTTCTCCAGGACAGCCCTTTCTCCTTCTAATTTTGTTTTGCCATATAGATTTAGGGGACTTGGTATGTCTTCCTCTCTATAAGGTGGGTTTGTTCCATCAAAAACATAATCGGAGCTAATGTAGATTAGAAATGCTCCAACTGCAGCTACAAAAAAAAAAAAGACAGAAAGAAAAGAATCTATTAAATTACTACATGACATTACTGTTTACTGGAATTTGTAACAGCTTATTCATCATATATGTAACAAATCTTTTATAAACCGTCTAAAAAGTTTAATCTTTACAAACTCAGCGATCACTCAATATCTTATGAAGATTTTATAAAGACATCATTACCTGCTTCCTTTGCTAAGTTCCCAGAAGCATCCACATTAAGTTGAGAAGCAGCATCCGGCTGATTTTCGACAACATCTGGCCTTCTCTCTGCTGCACAATGTACTATGACATGGGGCTGGGAGTTCAGCATTGATGTGTTTTTAACCCAAAAAGGAATAAAACAAAAGAACTGTAGCCTTCCAACAGTAAATTAATTCATAGAAAATGTTTATTAAATCGACATTCCTTCAACTAAAGAATCATTGTAATTTTTAATGTAGTTTTGTCACACTTCCCTGTTTCAACATTCAAACTTCCTGAAAGGCAAAGAGGAATTTAGCAATCCCCAGGCAAAATCAGACACAACTCTTGTTGACAACCATGCTTTTAAATCAAAAGAAGCTTCATCCCCCTAATCTGGGTGGGAGAAAAGAGCGATCATTTATGGAATTAACATGATCTAAATACTTAATAAGTCTATGGTAAAGGGAGAGGAATATCAATTGCAAATTAAATTCATAAATTCCAATCTCTTAAACCAGTCATTTAAAGATTAACCATCCATAAAACTTGTATTCCCAGTTGAGCATTTAAGTATGCCACCTATACTCTAAGCACCCTGCGAGAAGCAAGGATTTCACAATCTAATGCAAAAGACAGATATGTAAAGAGACTGTTTCAATATCATATGACCTATATCAGGACAGAGGAATGCAGAGGGTCCTTTGTAGAGAAGGGGCACCTACTTCCCAGAGGAGCTGAGTAAGAGCTAAGATTTGGGAAGATCAGTGACATGCAGGGCTCGTGTACCCACTCACCCAACTTCCTCCTTCTCAGCAATTGCTTGAGGAAGCATGATCTGAGAGCTGTTTTCAAACTTAAGTGTGCATAAGCTGGGATGGTTCTTAAAATGTAGATCCCAGGCCCCACCACACACTTGTTGAATGAAAATCTCTGAGAGTGAAACTAAGAACAAGTTTCCCAAGTGATTCTGATGCAGGTTTTCCTTGGATCATATTTTTAGAAAGAATCTGAACTTCTGATTTGATCAGAGGTGTAACAGAATCTAAATTTTTCTGTTAAGTCTTCTGTGACCATCGCCAACAAGTGGTTTAACCACTCTTGCCTTTGTGATCTCTAAAATGCAAATGAGAATATTTTGCAGTGTTGTAAGGTTTACAGATAATATTAAGAAAGGATTTGCATAGAAAGTAGTACTTAGAAGAATACTTCACAAACATAAGCATTTTACAAAATGCTTCATCTTCTGCCTTTTGTCAACCTATGTCTCAACCTAATCTTTTATAAGGATGACATATTCTTATCCATGCCAAAAAAAGTGCAGTATATATTATTGTTGCTTAATATGTTAGAGCATTAAGTACAATAACTTCCTTGAGAACAAGAGCATTTTTCGAGTCATCCAGACAATTATTAATAGTTAACTTACGTGTTAAAATAAACCATACCTGAAAATCATAAATGATGTGATGAACTGCATTAGAATCCAAGAGATTAACCTGCTCAAATTTTGGTCTTGCTCTTCTAAAACCACAGCCAACGGCATGCCAATTATTCTGTTGAAATTCTTTGTAAACAGCTCTGCCAAGAAGCCCAGTGGCACCAGTAATCAGAACCCGCCTATTGGGGATGTTAACTTCCTCCTAAACGTGAAGGGGGTGGAAAAGGATTGTTTAATTTGAAAATAGTCTCTCAACGAAATCAGCCACCATTTTCATTCACTAAATACTTCAAGTCTTAATTGTATGCTTCCTTGCCCAATCTATAAGCCAATTCTTAAGTTAGAACAAAGATTAATCAAAATGCATGGGTAAGTGTGTCACTTAAGAAAAAGTTTTGCCAGGGAGCAACTAAGCTCGTGCGCCACAACTACTGAGCCTGCACTCTAGAACCCGAGAGCCACAACTACTGAAGCCTGTGCACCTAGAGCCCGTGCTCCGCAACAAGAGAAGCCACTGCAATGAGAAGCCCGCGCACTGCAACGGAGAGCAGCCCCCGCTCACCGCAGCTAGAGAAAGCCCGCGTGCAGCAACGATGACCCAATGCAGCCAAAAATAAAAAATAAAATAAATTTACTTTTAAAAAGTTTTAATAATCTTACGCAAGAAAAAGAACCTAAGATGATACTGCAAGGAATCACCTAGTCAAATAGATTTAGATTTCCTGTGGTAATAATGGAAAAGCTTATTTTTACAATCAGTGATGTCCAAATTAGTAAAAAACAGCAATGACGTTCTTCCATTTATAAAAATGCAGTGAGTTCTAAGCTTACTTACTTTATGGCCCGATTAAATACTGGGGCTATGTTCTGTTGATATGTTTCCAAATTGACATGTCTGGTCTTCAGTTTTTAATCTCAAGGTTTTTTTTCAAATCTCATTGACTTTATCATACTGTGATAGGTCTAAATTAGAGAATTCACATTTCACAGGAATTTATGTAGAAGAAAAATAAATTTGGTCCTTATAGCACTAACATTCTTTCTAAGTTTAACCAAACTGGTAAATATATTCCTGCATTAACTCTTCTTTTTTTTTGTAAATACTTTCATTTGTATCATTTTTTTAGATTCCACATCATGTAACATTCTTTTTTTAAACTTTATTTATTTTTTATACAGCATGTTCTTATTAGTTACCCATTTTATACATGTTAGTGTATATATATATGTCAATCCCAATCTCCCAATTCATACCACCACCACCATCCATATTCCTGCATTAACTCTTAATTTACCTATTTAGACCAGTTAAAACAAATAAACAAAGATAGAGGAACTGGTCTGTGCTGCTATTGTGAAAGGAAAAATTCCTCACACACTGAAATTAAAAAGGAACTACTATTTAAGAAACAATTTAAGTTCTATGTTTACATAGAACTTTCTCTTCTTCCCAAGATAGGTAACACGGAATTTCCTCAGACTCTTGAATTAAGTCAACATTTACTATTAAAAAACAACAAAAAGTTTTATTAAATTTTATCAACTTGAGTCCTTTTAAATTTCAAATGTTGTTATAGTCACCTAATTCTGAGCTGTCAAAAATCTTAAATATGCACGCAATAACCTTTTTTGTGCACACAAAAAGACTTTTTTTTTCCTAGCCCTCAATTCAGCTAACTTAGAAGACTATACATTTTTTTAAAAAAGGCCACCCAAATCAAGTATTTCTATCATATGAAAAACCTGAAATGAAAGGGCTGACAGAGACAGTACAAAGGTAGTTCTTAAAGATATTTTTTCCTTAGTTCAACCAATTTCAAGACATTTTAGAAGTTAGAGAAAAATTCATCTATGCTCTCTGTTGCAAAACTTGCCTCTAAGCCAAATGATCTATAAAAACAAGGATTTCAGCCAGCAAAATATTTTCTTTGAATTTCTGGCAAGAAAACAACTCTACAAAGATTCTAATTGTAAAGAGGTTAAAACATGTCAAGTCTAGTAGAGATACGATCAGAAAACAATTTACACAGGATAAAGATCCCTGGGAAAATACTATAACAGAGCTATGATATGGTTTCTTCTAAGTTTCTCACTTCACTCTAAAGAAGGAAAGGAATAGACAAGAGTTCTTAGATCAGTGGTTCACAGGCTTTATTCGCTGAGGACAGGAATCGACTGGAAGGCTTTCAGATCAAGTACATTTGGAATGAGGCCTCGTAATTTGCCTTTGTAACAAGTTTCCAGGTGCTGATGCTGGTGATTTGGAAACTGAATTTTGAGAACTCCAGGAAAGTCCAAGACCTTCCTAAAGATAGCTCTTAATCAAAGAAGTCAAAAAACTGCCATCTGCCTTTCTAGCAGCGACAACATCTTCCCCATTTTCCCCCTTAAAAAGGAAAACTAGAAGAAGTAGTTAAAGAACAAGCATCATGCTTGCAGTAACCACAAAATTCTTAAACAGTAAAATAAGATCTCTAGGTACTTCACTGATTCTGTGAAGCACATTTTTTCCTCATTTATCATCTCTGTTAAATGAATGAAATAAAGATGGTTTGGCAGTGTTTTTTGCTTTTTAGTGCATCTTAAAATAAGAGCCCAGATAATCTTATAATTGAGAGCATCTTAGATTTGATGAAATACAGTATTAAGTTACAAGCACAGCAATGCTCTTTAGGGAATATAATACCACTTAACTTTAAAAAAGGATGGGGGTTGCATGGAAAAATACAACCTTACATCCTTATACCCTGGGATAATATGTAAGGTCCCTGGAAGAAAATATGAAACTGTCCGTGTTACCTAGTGGTCAGATGTCAATGCTCAAGAATTTTCTACGTTAAAAGAGCAGAGATCGGACTTCCCTGGTGGCGCAGTGGTTGAGAGTCCGCCTGCCAATGCAGAGGACACGGGTTCGTGCCCCGGTCCAGGAAGATCCCACATGCCGCGGAGCAGCTGGGCCCGTGAGCCATGGCCGCTGGGCTTGCGCGTCCCGAGCCTGTGCTCCGCAACGGGAGAGGCCACAACAGTGAGAGGCCCGCGTACCGCAAAAAAAAAAAAAAAAAAAATCAGAGATCTAAAGTACAAGCATTTTCTGAAACAAATGATTCTGCACAATCTTATATTTGAAAACTATCATGTGTTATATAAACCTACATCATACCTTTTGACCACAGGAGGAGTCCTATTAGACAGGCAGGGCAGATATCACTTCCGAAGTGAGGAACCTTATCTACAGATGTTAAAGGTCTTGCCCAGAGTAAAAGGGAAAAGGTTGGAAACAGAACTTGGGCCCTTTTGCTTCTATCATCCAGCAAAATACATACTGAGTTTTGTCTCAATCCTTTGAACTTATACTCGGTTTCATGATGATTAACCACACTCTGTGGCATTGAGAAAGTTACTCCATCTCTATTGATCTAACTCCCACACTCTGTGGCATTGAGAAGTTACTCCATCTCTATTGATCTAACTCCTCACTGGTGAAATGAGGCATTTGGAAAAGATGCCTAAGGCTCTTCCAGCTTTACAGTCCTACAATTCCATATTATCCTTACCACAGAGGGATCTGAATAGAGTGAAAGAAGGTTCATTTACTTAAAGTAACTTATCCTCTTTTCATATAGTTCTCTCTAGAGACTCAATGAGCACCTTTTGTCACCAGTATACGAGCCCAACAAGATGTTTTCATTTGGACTGCAAGTTTATTGATGGTTAGCAAATAAAATACGCATCACTCTGAAATTAAAAGAGGCCAAACAAAACTATCTCTTCTATATTTGACTCTACCTGAAGCTTCTTAAAGCACACTATTTTGATTTTTTTCTTTTTAAAAGAGGAGAAATAGTCCTCTAAAAATTATTTTGGACCATTACTCTGTAAATTACTTTAGTTCTGCAAAACACAGGAATGTCCAAACACTTCAAGGAACTCTGAATAGAGGAACAAAAAGCTGTCTTGTTAACCCAAAGAATAATTAAGAGTTGAAGATACTCTGTCTGCCTGAAAAGTCTGTTTCGCAATTTTTATTCTTATGGGTCAGGAATATTAAACACCACTTTAAGTTGCCCTGAACATATGTGCCTCTTATCCTATAAACTCTTAGATGTACAGAATTCAGTAACTTCAGGTGACCAGATTTACAGACACCTCCCCCCCCAAAAAAAAACTTGAAAAAGTAAACGCATATAAATAAACGAAGAGCTGTAGCTCTTATTACGCCATCAAATCAAATAATACCAAATTGTACAGGTAATGGAAGATAAATGGCTCTTTCAAAATGGTCTAAACAGTACTCTGGAACAGAGGTTTCTACTTGAGCACGCTTGGATTAACTTCTACTAAAAAATGTCTTAGAAAAAGTCAAGAGTGAAACAAAACAAGTGTCTAAAGAGGGATCTTCTTAAATGTTAGTGGTAAATGTAATTATACTTTGCTATTTTTAGAACCTTCAATTTGGCAAAGCTTCACACTGATTTATATGATTCTTACAACATTCCCCTTGAGGCAAATCTATGAGGAGATACTCCTGGACTTTAAAAAACTTTAGATACCTAGGTGACACTTATCTAACTCCTACTGGCATCCTATTGTACCCCACAGCCAGTATTACTAACAGGAACCACTACAGTCTATTTCTCAGACATAAACTATAAGACACGAGCAAGTTTTAATTCCGGTTTTGAGAGCAGCAAATATGTGCCAAGCTTTTGGTTGTGCAATTTTACTGAAGGAAAATCCATTTTCATTAGTCTACTGAACTCCTACTGTGAAAACTGATTAAGCTGTATATACATACATGTGTGCATATACACTGACATAAACAAACAATATGTAACATTACAGTACTCAGCATTGTTTGGGGTACACAGGAACAAAAGAGAGGTTTAAATTGCCCATTATTCTAACCTTACCCCCCAAATACCAAAACGATTTGAAACACTAAATCTGCTATATTTTGAAGGCGTAAGAATTCTGCATAATCAAAATAGCCATCACCTACGTCCTCTCTTATATCCTTAAGATATGTTGGCCTGGGCATTAACATCTTCCTATCCCCAGTGCTAGATACACTCTGTGGACTGATGAATGCTGGGGGGCCTGGAATTAAACAGGAGAGAATGGAGGCTCTCCAAACACAGTAATAGCTTTCGTTTATGCAACCTCCGTAGTGGTTCAAATAGATCTGTATTTGAATCCCGGCTGCAATCTTACTGAATGAACTTGGGCCAAGGACTCGCCCTCTAAGCCTCAATTTTCTTATCTGTAAAATGGAACAAAACGAGTATGTCATAAATATGAGAACTAAAGTAAATAATGCATGTAAAGTGTATAACACAGTGACGAGTTCAGTAACTTTTCAACTCCAATCCTGTTATTATTTCTGAAAAGCCACCTGGCCCCTTCTTTCTTAGAGATACGAACTGTTAAGACCAAAGGATACGAACAAAGGATAAGAAATTTAGAAATAATCAAAACTGAAACAGCTCTGAAAACCCCTCTCCGTTCCCGAGAGGGGAGACAGAAGAGTCGAAACTGAAACCCGACCTACTCTTTTCCCGTCACAGCGGCTGAAAAAGAAAACACAGAAGGGTGTGCACCGAAGTAAACAAACTCGGCGGCGCCGCCCTCGCCGCCCGGGGCCTCCGACTCCGGCAGGAGGCGTCTGGAAAACCACTCCAGCGCCCGCTGCAAGACTCGTCCCCTCCGCGCACTCAGTTCCTACGATACGCACCTCCCCTCCCCGCCCCAAGACCCGGGCCGACTCCCTCACCTCCACCAAACGGCAGTTCCCGGGAACAAAGTGAATAGAAAGCTCCTTCTCCCGCCCCACCATGCCCGCCGTCTTGGCGCCGCCGCCGCAGCGACCGCCACTTCCCCCAGCCCAAGATCGCCGCGGTCCGCAGCTCTAAAGCCCTCGGCCCGCCTCCCCTAAGTCCGGGCCAGCCCCCGCTCACCACTTCCGGCTTCCGCCGCCAAGACCGCGCCCCTTGATTGGCCACGCTCCGCCGACGCCCCAGAAAGGGGACTGGCGCGCTCGGGACGCTCCCAGCCCACGCGCCAACTCTTAAAGGGAAACAAAGGCCCTGGTCTTAAGCAAGGAATGCGAGTTTTGTTTTGGGGCCGGGGGCGGGGGTGGGGGTGGGGGTGGGGTGGGGGGAAGGACGAGTTGTTTATTTTGTGTGTTTTTCCTTCTAGACTAGGTAAGGATTGAATTGGATCGCCTAGACTTGAGCAGTGCATAAGAATCTACTGCATAAGAATCTACTGGGCACGTAATACATAAAGTGGGATAAAATAGTTTAAAGTCATGGTGGGGGGGGGGGGGCGGGGGGGGGGAGGGGGAGGGGAGGAAGCACAATGGACCTGTGTCTCTAGAGCATTAAGAGTGTTTGAGAGATTTAGAAAGACACTGGAATAAAAATAAAAATGTTGGTATCTGAGTCATTAACACCCCAAGAACCCATTTGTCTTTCCGGGATGCTAAAAAGTAGTACGTGTGAAATTCCAAAGATCTCAAACTAATTTTGACTAGTTAAAAATAAAAAGATGTGGGAGGCTGGGGGATGAATTATTTGGGTACCTCTTCCAAACGCAGATTCTCGGACTTTACCAGTAATTGCAGAATGAGCTGTGGTAGTAGAGCCTGGGACTTCTGGTAGATTTAACGGGAGTCCAGATCAGCCCTTGAGAAGCACCGCCTTACAGGCTGCAGCGTCGGGCTACACGAGCCGAACCTCCGCTACCAAGGAAAATTAAAGGAACCAGGGGAATATAGTAATACTGAACCTTCTACCACCTGGATCGCGCTTTTTTAAAGTGACAAAGACAGCTCTAAGCGTTGAGGCTGACCTAGCACTTAATTGCAACTGATTTCTCTTCCAGTTCAAACCCGAAAAGCCCCCGCCAGCCGAGATGCTTATGAAATTTACTCGGGGGGTGGGGGGGAACCAGAGCATGGACCGCATAGGTTTCGCCAACTTTCCCCCGAACGGTCTTCAGCGTTCTTGTCCAGGCATACAGGATACCAAGACCTTAAAAGTCGCCCGCAAACGTGATTACTGTTTGGATCTTTCTAAAACGACATTATTTTCATAAACCTTTTTTTGGTTTAATCTTAGAGCTCAACGCTAAGCAGCCTTTAAAATTTTTTTCCCCATCTGAGTCCCGTGACTTTCCTTCCTACCCAACCCCCAACAAGAACTCATTTCCTTATTTGCATAAGCATAAAGTTTCTTTAGAACAGTAACAGAAGACAGCCTGAGGCCCCCCACTTTTCAATTTTTGTTTTAATCCAGGCTGTTAATCAATTTAGCATTACTTAGAGTCCTTGAGAGGAATGCCCCAAACACTAAACCATGCATAATCTGCAAACAACAAAGAAAACGTGTGGGTGGGTTTTGGGGGAGCGGTTTCAAGATCCTCTTGATCCTCCTCTCTTTAAGAAGCGGGAATTTTTGTGAAGTTTCTAGTTGCAACGTGTGATGCAGTCTGATCTTTCCAGGAAAAAAAAAAAAAATGTGTTCAACGCGAAAACGGTTTAAGGTCATGCATATGCAATTAGCATTTTGAGTCTCAGAGCAGCTTTATCTAGGGTGAGGAACAAATAGACTTTACTTGCCTGCGTTTGAGGATCTGGTTTCATGTTTGCCAGATAAAACGTGGGTATGGTTCCAGGGGCACATTTTCGTGTATGGGTTTTAATCATTCTTTTTAAAAATGGAAGTTTCTTTGTGAATAAAAACGCCACTGTTATACAGACAATATCCAAGTTCCTGTGGTGGCTAAGTCTATAAATTTAACGACAGCAATCTGGAGATAAAAGTTAGGTTAGCAGATTCATTTCATGCCAAGACAAAGAAAGGCTGGAGCACACAACTATAGATAAAAATCGTTATTTATATAGAACCTTCACCTACATCACTGCATTTAATCTGATAAATGAAACTGCTGTTCTGTTTTGGATTTTATTTTTGTCAATTGAGATTTAGCTGAGCTCTCCATACAGCGTCAATAATTAAAGTTGCTTTATTATTCCAAGTCCCAAAGTTACACGTTTTAAAGAAATGAATGACACTTATTTGGTTTTTTACACACCCTTTTGGCTTTTACCAGACCTTCATTGGGATTCTTTTAAAGAAACTCTTAACTCCAGAATGCTTCTTTTCTTGAATAGCTAACTCTTACCTGTTCCATGTTCTCCGGCATTTCAGGCATGATTCCAAAATTATCTCAGGAAAAAGATTTAAGATGGGTCTCTGCCTCTGCCTCCTCGGGCTGGGTCTTTGTTCTGCCTGCAGAGAGCGCAGGCACGCGAAAACGTGAGCCACAGCTTCACTCGACCTTTGAAATTAGCATTTTGAGTCCAATCCCAGAATCTCGTGCAGTTTTCCACACTGCAGTAAACTGGCAGCTGATTCCCCGTGGCAATCTTGAAAATACCCAATGAGAAGTTTCATGTTTTATTGCCAGCCAAATGAAGGTCCATTAGGAAAACCAACTTTTTTTTTTTTTAAGAAATAAAGATGTAACAACAAAAACTTCCTGTGAAAACTTGTTGCAGTTTTCTCTTGCAAAAGAAAAGCAAGAGCCAGCAGTTGGAAAGCACACAGACTATGCAACTGATTTCTGTTCTGAAATATTTTATTGAGTTATGCCTTGTTACAACAGAATCCGCTTGGTAAAGTTCGCCAGTGCTTTCCCAACCAGTGCTTTCTAATTAACTATTTCAAAGGACGGTAGAAGGCACTGGTGGTAACAATATGTGGAAATTAAAACGCAACAGGTTATTTCCATGAACAGTGTCCTGCCCTCTGTTTGAGGAAATGGTAGGTGGAGTAGCCTTAAGTTTGGCCGAGCTTTAAGGACTACTAGATCAGTGATTCCCAGACCTGCCAACACCAGAGAACCCATGAAACACAATCAAGTGGATCCCAGCAATCCGATTTTTAACAATTTCAAGGGTGATGAATATGCTCAGTTAAATTTTGAACCACTCTTCTGGATTAAGGCTCTGTAACAATTTAAGAACAACCAACAAAAACTTGCCATTCAGATAGAGCTTTAAAAAAAGTCACTTAACTCTTTATATTCTACTCAGAGTACACAGCATGTGGTAAACTGTATGAGGCATGTAGAGGGTCTGTAAGTGATGAAGAATATACAATTTTTTTAATTGATAAATTAAAATTCATCAAAATTTAAAACTTCTGTTCATCAAAAGACATTATTAAGAAAAATAAAACAGACTGGGAAAAATAATCTTGATACATATATCTGAAAAGGACATATTCAGAATACTTAAAAAACTCCTACAACTCAATAGTTTTTAAAAAATCATTTCTAAAATGGACATGTTTTGAACAGACACTTGACAAAGTAAAGGCATCATGGCCAATAATCGCATAAAAAGATGCTCAAAATCAGGGAAATGAACATTAAAATCACACTGAGATACATACCTAACAGAATGGCTAAAATAAAGACTGATAACATTATATGCTAACAAGCATTTTAAGCAATTAGAATGCCATTCATTGTTAGTGGGATTCATTGTTAGTTTCACTTTAGAAAACTGTTTGGCAGTTTATTATAAAGTCAAATATACACCTACCCCATGACCCAAAATTCCACTTCTAGGTGCTTACCCAAGAGAAATGAAAGCATATATTCACAAAGTCTCGCACAAGAATATTCACAGCAGATTAATTCAAAATAACTTAGGGAATTCCCTGGCCGTCCAGTGGTTAGGACTACGCCCTTCCCCTGCAGGGGGCTTCAGTTTCAGTCCCTGGTTGGGGAACTAAGATACTGAATGTGGCCAAAATAAAACAAAACAAAAAAAACAAAATAACCTAAAACTGGAAACAACCCAAACATCCATGAATAGATGAATGGATAGACAAACTGTGGTAGAACCATACCATGGAATATTACTCAACTATGCGAAGTAACAAACTATATGAATGTAATGAAATAAAATTTTATATTTTAAGGCAAGACAAGAAAAGTTAAACATAAAATTCTCTCTGTGTGTCCACTTCGGCCTCCTCCCTCCCTCCCGAATATGCACTGTGCATCTGCGTTACACATTAACCAGAGCTCATCAAAGATGGGAGTGCTTGCTCGACTGTAAAGATCAATATTTTTTTTCCTTTCTTCTGATGCTAGCAAGGTGACTTTTTAAAAGAATAAAGTTCCCTCCCAGCTCTGTAAGGGGTCTAGTGACTTACTGCTCACTTTGTATGTGCTTACGTGGACTACGTACATTTGGTGAACTTTATGTAAACATTAGTATGTCATTTGATGTACGAGCCTTGTCTCAAAAATGTATATGACTGTGCTTTCAACTTCTAACTGGAGGAACAGTTCTCAGAGCTTTATGAGAATCTGTCTCCCAGGTTATAATCCTCAGTTTGGCTCAAATAAAATTCCCTTTTATTCCTTAAGTTGACTGTTAAATGAATTTTTGTTAACAAAAGAATCTCAAAATCATTATACTATGTGGGAAACCAGACACAAAACAGTATAGTTTGATTTATGTGAAATTCTAAAACAGGTGAAACTAACCTATGGTGAAAGAAATTATCTTGCCTTAGGGAAAGGTAGGGATTGACTGTTGCAGCCATAAATGAACTTTCTGAGGTTATGGAGATGATTTATATCCTGATAGGGGTGTGGGTAACATGAGTATATATGTTTATCAGAACTCATCGAACTATATCAGTTAAGATCTGTTTATCTCACTGTCTGTATTGCTGTTTGTAGTTTATACCTCAATTTAAAAACAATAATACAGCTCTATTTACAATAGCCCGGAGATGGAAACAACCTAAGTGCCCATCATCGGATGAATGGATAAAGAAGATGTGGCACATATATACAATGGAATATTACTCAGCCATAAAAAGAAACGAAACTGAGCTATTTGTAATGAGGTGGATAGACCTAGAGTCTTGTCATACACAGTGAAGTAAGTCAGAAAGAAAAAGACAAATACCGTATGCTAACACATATATATGGAATTTAAGAAAAAAAAATGTCATGAAGAACCTAGGGGTAAGGCAGGAATAAAGACGCAGACCTCCTAGAGAACGGACTTGAGGTTATGGGGAGGGGGAAGGGTGAGCAGTGACGGGGCGAGAGAGAGTCATGGACATATACACACTAACAAACGTAGTAAGATAGATAGCTAGTGGGAAGCAGCCACATGGCACAGGGATATTGGCTCGGTGCTTTGTGACAGCCTGGAGGGGTGGGATAGGGAGGGTGGGAGGGAGGGAGACGCAAGAGGGAAGAGATATGGGAACATATGTATATGTATAACTGATTCACTTTGTTATAAAGCAGAAACTAACACACCATTGTAAAGCAATTATACCCCAATAAAGATGTTAAAAAAAAATAAAATAAATAAAAAACAAAACAACAAAAAAAAACCAATAATACAGTCATATTTTGGACCATTTGGGTCACAACCTTAGACACAGGCAACAACTTCCAGGATACTAGTTTGAGGTAGTATTAACCATTGCATTGGTACCAAGTGATGAAATAAATGGACAGTTTTTAAATTTCTAAACTCATTAGGATTTTAAAAATCAAAAATTTTTTCCTTGACATGGTACGCATACATATTTCAAGTTTGAGAAATCCATCTCTAAGTTATCGTGATACCAAAGGACAAGAACAAAGAGTTCTGTTTCTTCCTTTTTACAGCCTCCTGTGTCCCTGTGTAAATTACCTCTGCTTCCCCCAACCTAGCTGTTCCCATTTCTGTGACTCTGATGTCCACACAAATGGCTTTGACCAATATTCTCTCCCAAACCATAGTTTCCACATTCTAGATGCCTAAAAGGCATTTATACCTGATATTCCACTGACATATCAAACTCACAGATACAAGAAATTGAAAGTAAATTTAATATTAATTCTTCGTCTTGCCCCCAAACCTGCTCTTCCTCTTAACCTCCCAGGTTTATGTGAAAGACACTATTACACTAATTAATTCAGCTAGACTCAAATATGCATACGGAAATTTATTAGGGGATAAAGATAATAAATTAAAAATGAATCATTAAAAACAATAAGGCTGGGGGACTTCCCAGGTGGCGCAGTGGATAGGACTCTGAGCTCCCAACGCAGGGGGCCCAGGTTTGATCCCTGGTCCAGGAGCTAGATACTACCTGCATGCCGCAACTAAGAGTTTGCATGGCGCAACTAAGACCCAATGCAACCAAATAAATAAATATTAATTTAATAAAAATAAGGCTGGATTCCTACTTCACTTATACTAAAATAAGTTCTTGACAGATTAAAAAAGTTTAACCAAAATATGGAACAAAAGTACTAGAGGAAAATGTGTAGAATAATCTTAGAGTGAGGAAGTCTTTTATAAGCATATCATGAAATTCAGAAACCAAAAGTGAAAATATCAAGAAAATAGACTACATAGATTTTTGTAAATATCTGCATAACAACAACAATAATGATAATTAACATAATCAAAAGAGAGACTGGGAGAAAATATACATTATGCATGAGAGACAAAGAGCTAATTGCCATGCTACATAAGGAACTTTTGAAAATCAATAGGGAAAAAGCCAATAAACAGAAATTGAATATTGGACTTCCCTGGTGGCACAGTGGTTAAGAATCCGCCTGCCAATGCAGGGGACACGGGTTTGAGCCCTGGTCTGGAAAGATCCCACATGCCGCAGAGCAGCTAAGCCCGTGTGCCACAACTACTGAGCCTGAGCTCTAGAGCCCATGAGCCAGAACTACTTGGAGTCCGTGTGCCTAGAGCCCCTGCTCCGCAACAAGAGAAGCCACCTCAATGAGAAGCCTGCGCACCGCAACGAAGAGTAGCTCCCGCTCGCCACAACTAGAGAAAGCCCGCACGCAGCAACGAAAACCCAATGCAGCCATAAATAAATAAATAAGAAATTGAATACTGACATTAAAAAGCAATTCAGTTGGGAGTTTGGGGTTAGTAGATGCAAACTATTGTATATAGAATAGGTAAACAACAAGGTCCTGCTGTATAGCACAGGGAACTATATTCACTATCCTGTGATAAACCATAATGGAAAAGAATATGAGAAAGAATGTATATATGTTTAACTGAATCACTTTGCTGTAGAGCAGAAATTAACAGAACATTGTAAATCAATTATACTTGAATATATGTTTTTTTAAAAAAGAAATTCAAGATGACAAAATTTGAATGGCCAAAACACGTGACAAAATATTCAACCTCACCATTAGTCAACAAAATGAAATTGACACTATTTTAAGTTCTCTAACAGATTGAAAAATCTTTAAAGATATTTTTTAATTAATAATTTTTGTCTGTTATGTTAACTGTTGTATTTACTAGTCAAGATAGGCTAGTTTACACTACGTTAACACATTAAATCCAAGATCTCAGTGGCTTCACTTTAAGAAGTTTTACTTCCCTCTCCTACAGGTCAACCAGCCAGGGCTCTGCTTTACAGTTACCACAGAAAGCCAGGTAAAGGAGGTTCCTCCATTCTGTAACTCCAAGAATATCTAATAAAAGGACATTCCAGGCAGAGGAAACACCAAGTGCACAGAACACGTGCCTAGGCAGCCTGATGGGCTCAAGCATCTGCAAGAAGTCTAGTGTGGCTGAAAAGAATAAAATAGGGAAGTGGGAGGTAGGAGGTGAAGCCGGAGAGGGGAGGGGTGGGCATGTGGGGATGGAGGTCTGTTAGGGCCATTTAGGCCACGTGATAACTTTGGATTTTATTCTTGGCGTCTCTGCACATTGCACTACACCACCACCCACTGAATAACCTTTTTAAGACATAGATCAGATTGTTTTCCTACTTTCTTACAACCTGTCAATAACTTCTGGTCTACATGACCATACATGATCTTTGTCCCACCTTTGACTCCGCTCACATTGTCAGCCTCTCACCTCAAAAAGACATACAGACAGACACATGTAGACACACAGACACACACACACAATCTTAATTAGGTCTCCATGTTTTCCTTTCTCACAGCATTTTACACCTTTATTTTTCTAGCGTTTTTTATGTGTGATTACCATCATTTACTTCATGTCTGTCTCCTTACACTCAAGTATAAACTTAAGTTTTTCACCTCTGTGTATCTGCTCCAGACTCAGCACCTGGCACAGAATGGATATTTTGTAAATATTTTTTGAATATATGAATCAATGAGTAAATGAATGTATTAAAATCAATATCAAAAGCAGAATTTGGGCTTCCCTGGTGGCGCAGTGGTTGAGAGTCCGCCTGCCGATGCAGGGGACACGGGTTCGTGCCCCGGTCTGGGAAGATCCCACATGCCGCGGAGCAGCTGGGCCCGTGAGCCATGGCCGCTGAGCCTGCGCGTCTGGAGCCTGTGCTCCGCAACGGAAGAGGCCACAACAGTAAGAGGCCCGCGTACCGCCAAAAAGGCAGAATTTATTGGTGAACTTATTTCATTCTTACTAAATTCTCAATTGTGTAAGTACATGAATATAATACTTTTTTGATTGTTTTTTCCCCCAAAGTAGACTTTGTTCTAAACAATCCAAATTAATAAGGTATGTGTTTGTCATTATTCTGTTGCTAAAGATAACTGGTTTGCTCTTCTAAGCACCAGTGATTGAAGAGACAGCACACCTTAACTGTGAAAAGAAATCACTATAGGAAAAGGCAGAATAGTAGAAAAAGTGTAGAAAGAGTCCATTTCTGTTGATGATTGCTAATAGCGAAATTGAAGTATGTATATTTAAAGAACAAATATTCAAAATATTTATGTTGAAGATGAAAACACTGACCAAAACTAGCCTTTGTTTGTGTCAGACTATTTTTATGTTGTACTGGCAAGAAAATTTGCATTCTAGGAGGTAACATATTTCTAGGCAACTTAAGATGGCACTCTGCTTAAGGATTTTTTTTTTAAATAGCTTTATTTATATATAATTCACATACCATAAAACTCAATTTAATTGTACAGTTTGTACAATTTAATGGTTTTCAGTAGATTGACAGAGCTGTGCAGCCATCACCACCATTCAGTGACCATTGCCAAATTCTCTGAAGTGACCATTGGAATTGTCAGGTTGGTGGAGTGAGGGTACAGAAGTTCAACTGAAGGGTGAGGAGAGAGAATGGAAAATAAAGACATGGATGCCAATACTGTAGAAAATTCTTCCAAATACTTTTCCTGTGAAGGGGTTAAGTAAAGGCATGGAAGCTGGAGAGTGATAGAAGATCCCAGGAGAATTGTAAGTTTGGGTTTTAGGTTTTGTTTTGTTTTAGCAGGTCCAATATTAGATCATGTTTATATGATAGTGGGCATGATCCATTAACCAGTGGGAGGTGTTATGGGTTGATATGTTGAAGTCCTAAGCTGCAACACCTCAGAATGTGATCTTTTTTGGAAACAGGGCCATTGACCAACTCACATTTACCAGGGCAGGGATGTATAATTCTCCTAAAGGGAGGTACACTGCGAGTTTCATGGCCCAGCCTAACATCAATGGAGGTGAGAAGTATAATCCTCCCCTTGGAATTACTGTATTTGAAGAATAATACAAGGTGCTGCACCTTGTAAGGAGTAAAGGCAAGGGATACGAGTACATAAGTATTTATGTTGGAAAATTTAATAGAGGAAGGATGAGGAAGTCCCTGTCTGACTGCTTCAATTTTCAGTGAAGTATGTGGTAATGCCATCAGCTGAGGGTGATAAGGAATGAGGGATACATGAGTCAGGACTTTGAGGAGAGGCCTGAGCTAAAATTATATGTTATCACTTTTTAGCTAATGTGGGGAAACTTTTTAAACTTTTTAAAAAAATATTTATTTTTGGCTGCATTGGGTCTTTGCTGTGGCGCACAGGCTCTTCTCTAGTTGTGGTACGCAGGCCTCTCTCTAGTTATGGCGCACAGGCTTAGTTGCCCCGTGGCATGTGCGATCTTAGTTCCCTGACCAAGGATCGAACCTGCATCTCCTGCATTGGAAGGTGGATTCTTAACCACTGGACCACCAGGGAAGTCCCCTTTAAAACTTTTTATTATAAAAATTTTCAAACTTACAGAAAAGTTTAAAGAAAAGCTTAATGGATACCATTATACCTTCTACCTAATATTGTTTGGTTATTATATCTTATTAGTTTTATTTTCATCTAAATCAACACTTCTACTTTTTTAAAAGAATTAAACCTTTATTATTTTTTTAAGGCAGTTTTAGGTTCATAGCAAAACTGAAGGGAAGTTACAGAGGTTTTTCAAATACCCACCGCCCTCACACATGCACAGCATCCCCATTATCAACATCCCCCATCAGAGTGGTACATTTGTCACAACCGATGAATCTATGCTGACAAATCATAATCACCCAAATCCCATAATTTACATTATGGATCACTTGTGCTGTTGTACAGTCTATGGGTTTAGACAAATGTATAATGACATGTATCTATCACTGTGGTATCATACAGGGTATTTTCACTGCCCTAAAGATCTTGTGCTCTGCCTATTTATTCCACCCCACCCTTCACCCCCTGGCAACCACTGATCTTTTTACTGCCTCCATAGTTTTGCCCTTCCCAGAATGTTATATATTTGGAATCATACAGTGCGTAGTCTTTGCAGATTGGCTTCTTTCACTTAGAAATATGCATCTAAGATTCCTCCTCTAGGACTTCTCTGGTGGCGCAGTGGTTAAGAATCCACCTGTCAATGCAGGGGACACGGGTTTGAGCCCTGGTCCGTGAAGATTCCACATGCCGTGGAGCAACTGAGCCCGTGTGCCACAACTACTGAGCCCGCATGCCACAACTACTGAAGCCCGCATGCCTAGAGCCCATGCTCCGCAACAAAGAGAAGCCACTGCAATGAGAAGCCCATGCACCGCAACCAAGAGTAGCCCCCGCTGGCCGCAACTCGAGAAAGCCTGTGTGCAGCAACAAACACCCAAGTCAGCCAAAAATTAATTAATTAATTAATTAAAAAAAAAAAGATTCCTGCTCTATGTCTCCTCATGGTTTGAGAGCTAGTAATTTTTAGTGCTGAATGAGCTTCCATTGTCTGGAGGTCTGGATGTACCACAGTTTATTTATCCATTCACCTACAGAAGGATATCTTGGCTGCTTCCACGTTTGGGCAATTATGAATAAATCTGCTATAAACATATGTGTGCAGGTTTTTGTGCAGACATTCCTACTTTTTTTTTCCGTCACTTTGGCTTTTTGAAGATACCAATGATGATACCAATTATCTGATTATTTTCTTCAGGGAGTCATTTAATATTCCACTAAGCTTTGTGTTTTCTGTAAAGTGAATTTTTTTTGAGACTTGATTAGATTGACGATGCTGTGTATTCCATATTGTAACACATTAGATGACAAAAGATCATCTCAATATTAGTGATTTTATGTTTTCCCATTTGTTAGAGTGGTACTTTTTTTACCCTTTGCAATAGTAAGTCATCTTTGGGGTCCTACTTTGGAATCTGTAAATATCCTGAAACCTAACAACTTTCACCAAATTGCCTCCATTGACGTTCCTCATCTAAATCAATTATCACATCGGATGCAGCAAAGTGGTAAAGATGGTGTTTGAATTCATGAAATTCAGTGAGCTCATGTAGGAAGAGAGTGTGGATAAAGAAGAAACGGTTAATCCCTTACTCACCCCAACAGTTACAAGTATAGTGCAGGATGGTTCAGCAAAGGAGTGAGGAAAGAAACAGGTGAAAGGAAAACCAAGGAAATGGCCTCAGCGGTCTAGAAATGAGAGCTTTCAAGAAAGAGGAAGTTGTGAATTAGAGTAAGATGGAACTAGAGAAGTGTCCATTGGATTTGGCAAGATAGAATTCACTGGAGAAATTAGCAGGAGACTTCACAGAGGACTGGGGACAGAAACCAAACTACAGTGGGTTAGAGTATATGAGAACTAACAAAGGAGAAAGAGCCATACTATGTACCTTTTTCAGAGGTGGCTTTAAGTATCTCTAGCTTAGGCATGTCAATAAACATTTATTGGCTTTCACAAACTTTACATTTATTTTTTTCCTTTGGTCATTTCTCTCAATGTGAACTTTTTTTATTTTTAAATGTCCTAATGTCAGTGGATTATTTTTTTTAATTTATTTAATTAATTTATTTAATTATTTTTGGCTACGTTGGGTCCCCGTTGCTGCTTTCTCCAGTTGCCTCGAGCTGGGGGCTACTCTTCATTGCGGTGTGTGGGCTTTTCATTGCAGTGGCCTCCCCTGTTGCAGAGCACGGCATCCAGGCACGTGGATCCCAGCAGTTGTGGCTCGTAGGCTCCAGAGCGCAGGCTCAGCAGCTGTAGCGCACAGGCCCAGTTGCTCCACAGCATGTGGGATCTTCCCGGACCAGGGCCCGAACCCATGTCCCCTGCATTGGCAGGCGGATTCTTAACAACTGCGCCACCAGGGAAACCCCTCAACGTGAGCTTTGAAGTGTAGCATGGTGGGATAAGATCTTGAAATACTAACCTTCATGGTTTTTACATTTCTTACTGCACTTCCTTAATTTTTCCTACCCAGGTGGCAAGCATCCGTAGAGCCAGGAGGAGAATTAGGATGATTCAAGTGAAAGTACACAGAAACAGCAAATATTTTTTCTGCTGTTGTTATTCTCTTGAATCTAGAGCTAACAGGGACTGTGAAGTGAATGGGGGAGGGAGAGGATCAATCAATTCCAGCTCAGGGAGAATGGATAAACGTGACTGAGCTGGAGATAGAAGGTATTGAAGCCACCCTCTCTGTTGTAACAGTCTCCAGAAAATCTAGTCGACAAAATTTGATTTGTGATTGAGGTTCAGATGACGTCTAACTTAAAGGACTAGTGAATGAGCTAGACTTGGAGTCCTAACTAAAACCTTTGTAATGAGAGTAGATGTCTCAATGTCTTTAGACTCTGGGGCCTTATCTTTTACACTGCCTCCACCCTCCTGGGCCCCACCCTGTACAATGTGGTGTTCATGTAGAAGTCATGAATGGCAGCAAGAAGAGAGGATGTGGTAGAAGGGTTCCAGGGAGAGTGGGGAAGGTGGCAGGGCATCCCAAACTGCAGACAATCCCCTCTTGTCATTAGTGTGGAGCATGGACGGGTATTCACGGTTAAGGGCTATGATGGAGAGATAGGGCCTGAGTGGAACTAGACACACCCCAAGCTTCTCATCGCTTGGATTTTTACCTGTCAGCCCAACACACACAGGCCAGGTCCTGCATGTTCCTTGGCAGGTAGCATGGCAAAAACCTTGAGGCAAAAGTTTGGAGGCTTAATAAACAGACCGAAGTTTAGCTCATTCCTCCCAAAGAGATCTCATCCACACCTTCAGTACACTCTAGCCTGACACTCCCTCAGGAATGCAGTCCACTCATATCAGAGCTGAATTCTGAAAGATCTAAAATCTCCCCCTAGATATCCTCTTCTTTTGCAGAAAGCCAGGACTATTACCACTACTACTACTACTACTGCTACTACTACTACTAACTACTACTACTTAGCAACTTTATGGAAAGTTAACCTCATTGGCCACTCACTCACGTAGCTGGTGTAAACCCTTGCTGGTCATTTATTATCATCTGTACCTTCATCCCCATAACACTATTAAAGCTGCGCTCCTTTTTCTTCAGAGTAGTTAAATGACTTTGTAATGTTACATTTATAAGGATGACTGATTGTCTTTCTAGCTATACTGTAAACTCTGAAGACAGGAATTGTCTTGGTTCTTTCTATAGCCTCTAGCACAGTGGTTATTTAAAAAATCTTGATAGTTGCTAAATGACTCTAACGTTCGGGCAGATCTCACTGATCCTAAAGATCAATTACCATCGGCACAGTCATCATTTCCAGATGTGTGTCTCTAGCTCAGAGCCTTTTCCTGAGGGCGTATGTATGCAAGATTCTACCTGACATCTCCACTTCCTCAAATTCAGTGTGTATCAAACCGGAAGTGTCAACTTGCCTATGCAAATGTGCTTTTTTAACCCAAGTTCTTTATCTCAAGGAATAGTATGGTCTTTCCTCCAACTTCCCAAGCCAGAAAGCCTTGAATTCTTCCTCAGGCCAGAGGCCACATTTTACCCTTACATGGAGTATTGTTTTTTTTTTTTTAAGCAACTAGACAGTGTCTAACTATATACGAGGTATTCATAAATAGTATTGGATGAATAGTCTGACTTCAGGTTTATTCCCATTCAATTAATTTCCTACTCAGCAGTCAGAGTGATGTTCTGAAACACATACCTGTTGCTGCTCTAATACCCTTTAATGGCTCACCATTGTCCACAGGTTAAAGATCAAACTCTTATTGCATGTTTTGCTCTTTATGATTCACACAATCAGATCTACTTACCCTTGCAGTTTAACTCCTCACCACTTTTCTGCTGGTGATACTGAATGTTCAGTTTCTCAAATATGCCAAACTCTCCTACCTTCCCATTTCATGTAATTTACATTTGCACTGAATCCTCATATCCCCAGCCCCCTTCATCTGACTCACTCCTACTAATTCTTGAGGTTCTATCTTAGCACTCACCTCCTGACCTGACCTGGACAAGGTTAGAGACTCCTGGCTAGATCACTAAGTACTTAGCTAATCAAGCACGTACTTAATCAGGCACTTAGTTAATCAAGGACTACATTGTCTTTTGCTACCAAACAGTTTTGTAGAGAATATTCTTATACTGAATTCTATCCATATTTGTATGGATATCTGAAAGATTAAGTCCTAGAAGAGGAATTTCTGGATCAAAGAGCACATGATTTTTGACTTTAACAGATACTGTCAAGATGATTTTTATGGGGACTTCCTTGGTGGCGCAGTGGTTAAGAATCCACCTGCCAATGCAGGAGTCATGGGTTCGAGCCCTGGTCCGGGAAGATCCCACATGCCATGAAGCAACTAAGCCTGTGCACCACAACTACTGAGCCTGCGCTCTAGAGCCTGTGTGCCACAACTACTGAAGCCCTCAAGCCTAGAGCCCATGCTCCACAACAAGAGAAGCCACTGCAATGAGAAGCCCACACACCACAACGAAGAGTAGCCCCTGCTCATCACAACTAGAGAAAGCCCACACGAAGCAACAAAGAGCCAATGCAGCCAAAAATAAATGAATAAATCAGTTAATTTTAAAAAACGATGATTTTTATGATTAAGTTGTATGATATGCCATTTCCTCCTACCTTCACCTTAGTGTGTCATCAAAGTTTTGATCATTGTTAATCTGATATGGAAAGATTAACATTTCATCTTACTTTGCATAACTTGGATGATGAGTAAGATTATCTTCTCAAAAATGAAGAACATTTGCATTTCTTCTTTTAAGTTACATCTATATGGATCTGGTTTACTTATTGATTTAAAAAAGCCTCTGATCAGAGGAAATTTGCATTGCATGACTTTGTGTTTGTCATTTTATTATGGAATTTTTCTACATCCAGATTCTTTTACTTTTTAAGAAATCACAGCTATCTTTTCTGGCTTCATAATCTTCTTTAGAAAGGCTCTCCCTTTTGAAATTATAAAGACATTCTCCCACATTATCTTGTAATAGTTTTCTAGTTTTTTTAATTAAAAAAAAATTTATTAGAGTATAGTTGACTTACAATGTTTTGTTAGTTTCTGCTGTACAGCAAAACAGAAATAGAGTCACAGATGTAGAAAACAAACTTATGGTTGCCGGGGGGTGGGGGGCGTGGGGGTGGGGGCGGGGAAGCACAGCAGGGTGAAGAGGGATAAATTGGGAGACTGGGATTGACAAATCCAGTCATATCAAATATGATATATATCAAATAGATAACTAACTATATATCAAATAGATAACTAACAAGGACCTACTGTATAGCACAGGGAACTCTTCTCAATACACTGTGATGACCTATATGGGAAAAGAATCTAAAAGAGAGTGGATATATGTATATCGTTTTTTTTTTTTTTTTTTAATTTAAATCTGGAGTTTATTTTTGGTTTGAGAGTGAGGTAAAAGATGCAACTTCTTTCCAACGTGTGGAAAGCCAGTTATCTCAAAATCATTTGTTGAATAATCTACATTTTTAGGAAATTCCACCATTGTTATTTTAAGTTTCTTTGTGAAGTAGAAGTTGCTATCATCTGCTGAGGGGAGGTGGTAAAGTCTGAGGTTTGAGAAAAATTAAAAATGGGAAAGAAAAAGAAACAATAATGTTAGATGACATTAAGAGCCTAGTTAAGGTAGAAAGCAGGACCTTGCCATGGCCACCAACTCTGAAATTAGACGATTTTCTTTAGTAGTGCTTGACAGCCTGGGTACAAAAGCATAAGATACAGACATTTGAATCTGTGAAGTGTTGAATTTAATAGGGAGGTGGAAGGAAAAAGAATGGAAAGATAGAGGGTAGAGTGATGGAACATTGAGTCTAAGATAAGTAGTAAAGGGAATTAAATAGAAGGTAGTCTGGTAACAACTCACTCTAAAACCTTGTGGCTTAAATGGCAACATCTATTTTGTCCACAAATCTGTAATTTGGGTAGGGTTCAGCCCAGGCCATTCATTGCTGCTTCACACCTGGGGCAGCTAACTCCAAGGATGGGAATCAACTGAAGGTGAATGGCTTCCAAGAATGAGTATCCAAGAACACGAGGGAGACACTGTATCATCTTTGATGAATATGGTAGACAAGCTAATGACTCCACCACATATGCCCACATCCTAATCTCTGGAACCTGTTAATAGGTTACTTTACATGGCAAAAGGGACTTTGCAGATGTTACTAAATTAAAGACTTTGAGATTGGGGGATTATACTTGATTATCTATGTGGGTCCAGAGTAATCAAACGAGTCCCTATAAGAAGGAAGTAGGAGGGTCAGAATCAGAAAAGATGTGACAGTAGAAGCAGAGATTTGAGTGATATGCTTTGAAGAGGGAGGAAGGGGCTATGGACCAAGGAATGCAGGTGACCACCAGAATCTGAGAAAGACAAGGAAACTGATTTGTCCCGGGAGCCTCCAGAAAGAATGCAGCCCTGCCAACACCTTGATTTCAGCCCCATAACATGCATTTTATACTTCTCACCTCCAGAATTTTTAGATAATAAATTTGTGATGTTTTAAACCACTAATTTTGGGGTCAATTTGTTACAGCAGCAATATGAAACTAATATAGATGACTTAGCTACTGAAGTTACATAGTGCCACTTCCACTATAGTTAATGGGCCTTCCCAATTCATGGCGTGGGGAGGAAACAGACCACTGTCTCGCAATGGAAGAGAATGTCACTTCAAAGAAGAGCGTGTTGGTTAGGAGATATTATTGTGGCCATCTCTGGAAAATATTATTTGCAGTAGGAGGAAAATTGGGATCAACTTGATTAGTTGAGACCTATATGTTCAGAAGCCCAGTCTTCAGGAGCTGAGTACTTGTAAATCTTTATTAGGGCTTAACCGTGAACACTTTCCAATATGTGGCTTTTCAAGATTGGGTGCTTCTCAGAAATTATAGGCGCTCTGGAGTAGTGTTAGCCAAAATATGGGAATATATTTTGAAGCTGTTCCAAATATCTATTAAAACTGCTAATAAATGGAATTTAGTACTTTATATAATGAGATAAAGGGGTTGTCTACCATTTCATACTTGAAGGATTGTATAATGCTGGGGATGAAAGGGGTTAGGTGGGGACAAGAAAATAAGGTTTGGGACTTGACATTCTCAATCTGAAACCATCATACATGTGGTACCAAAGATTCCTCCTAACAAGTGTCCCATTTTCCTCATAATCTCAAAAGGGAAGAAATCATTAGCATCTACAAAAAAGGGCATATTTTTTTTCCCTTAAGGGATTTTCTTCTGTTAATAATTTAAAAACAAACACATTCTGAAACCCTTCCCCCAAAACAAAGCTCAAAATTTTCTAAGAATGAAAACTAATTTCCTTTGAACAAATCTTAACTAAAAATAATGCATGTAAAAATGAACAGGTCTTACTAGTCTGTCATACAGAGTGAAGTAAGTCAGAAAGAGAAAAACAAATACCTTATGCTAACACATATATATGGAATCTAAAAAAAAAAAGGTTCTGATGGCAGGACAGGAATAAAGATGCAGACATAGAGAATGGACTTGAGGACATGGGGAGGAGGAAGGGTAAGCTGGGATGAAGTGAGAGAGTAGCACTGACATATATACACTACCAAATGTAAATAGATAGCTAGTGGGAAGCAGCTGCATAGCACAGGGAGATCAGCTCAATGCTTTGTGACCACCTAGAGTGGTGGGATAGGGACGGTGGGAGGGAGACGCAAGACGAAGGGGATATGGGTATACGTACAGCTGATTCACCTTGTTATTCAGCAGAAACTAACACAACATTGTAAAGCAATTATACTCCAATAAAGATGTTAAAAAAAAAGAATTAAACACACACACACACACACACACACACACACACAAATGAACAGGTCTTAGGTCAATAAAAAATAAATCTAAAAAAAAAAATCCCCAAAGACCCCAAAAAGTTCTTCAGAAATAAAGCCATTTAAAACCAGTAGCCCAAGAGACAAGAATAATCACAATACTAAAACTTTAGTTTCAGAATGAACTACTTTTTAAGAGCTTTACTGAAGTATAACTGACATAATAAACTGTATGTATTTAAAGTGTACAATTTGAACAATTTGGCTCACTTAAAAGTGTGATAATTGATTTCCAACCATTTATGGGTTTTCGAGATTTTTGCTATTGATTTCTAATCCAATTCTATTGTGGACAGAGAACATACTTGGTTTGACTGGAATCCATTTAAATTTATTGAGACTGTTTTCATGGTCCAGTGTATAACCAATCTTGGTAAATTTTGTGTGCTCACTTAAAAAGTATTCTGCTGGTGTTAGGTGATGTCTATAAATGTCAATTTGATCAAGTTGGTTCACAGTATTTTTTAAATCTTCTATGTTCTTTCTCATTTTCTATTTATTTGTTCTACAATTTAATGAGGGAGGCTATTGATATCTCTGACTATAATTACAGATTTTTCTACTTCTCCTTGTAAATCTATCAATTTAAAAAAATATGTATTTATTTTTGGCTGCGTTGGGTCTTTGTTGCTGCGTAAGGGCTTTCTCTAGTTGTGGCGAGCAGGGGCTGCTCTTCTCTGCGGTGCGCGGGCTTCTCATTGCGGTGGCTTCTCTTGCTGTGGAGCATGGGCTCTAGGCGCGCGGGCTCAGTAGTTGTGGCACACAGGCTTAGTTGCTCCGTGGCATGTGGGATCTTCGCAGACCAGGGCTCAAACCCATGTCCCCTGCATTGGCAGGCAGATTCTTAACCACTGTGCAACCAGGGAAGTCCAAATCTATCAATTTTTGATTCATGTATTTTGAGACCATGACTGGGTACATAAATGTTTAGATTTTGGCCTCCTGATGAACTGACTCATTTATCATTATGAAATGAACTTCTTTATATTCCCAGTAATATTCTTTGCTCTGAAATCTATTTTGTCTGATATTAATACAGCTACTCTAGTTTTTGTTTTCAATTGGTTAACATTATCATGGCATATCCTTTTTTTTTTTTTTTTGTGGTAAGGATATTTAACAGATCTACCCTCTAAGAAAATTTTAAGTGTAAAATACAGTATTTTAATTATAGGCATGATGTTGTAGAGCAGATCTCTAGAACTTACCTTGCATAACTGAGATTTTATGCCTGTTGATTAGCAACTCCCCACTTCCCCCGCCACCCAGGCCCTGGCAACCACCATTGTATTCTCTGCTTCTATGATTCTGTTTTAGATACCTCATATAAGTGGAATCATGCAGTTTTTGTCCTTTGGTGATTAATTTAGTTTACTTGGCATAATGTCCTCAAGATTCATCCATTTCTTGCACATGGCAGGATTTCCTTCTTTTTAAAGGATGAATAATATTCCATTGCAGGTATGTATCACATTCTCCTTATCCATTCCCACATCTTGGCTATTGTGAATAACAACGCAATGAATGTGGAAGTGTAAATAACTCTTTGAAATCCCGATTTCAATTATTTAGGATAAATACCCATAAGTGGGATTGCTGGATCATATTGTAGTTCTATTTTTAATTTTTTGAGGAAGCTCCATCCTATTTTCCATAGCGTCACACCATTTTAAATTTCCACCAACAGCGTATAAGAGTTCTATTTTTTCTACACCCTTGCCAATACTTACTTTGCTTCTTTTGTCATGCAGAAAGTTTTTAGTTGCATCTAGTCCCACTTGTCCATTTTTGCTTTGCTTGACTGACCTTTTGGTATCATAACCAAGAAATTGTTGCCAAGACCAATGTCATTAAGTCTTTTCCATGTTTTGTTACCGTAGTTTTAGTTTAAGGTCTTACGTTTAAGCCTTTAATCCTTTTTTAGTTGACTTTTGTGTAGTGTAAGGTAAGGTTCCAATTTCCTTCTTTCGCATTTGGATATCCAGTTTTCCCAACACTATTTGTTGGAGAGACTATTCTTTCCCCATTTCCAAACGGAATTTGTCTGTATTGCTGTTGAATCAGTGTGTTTGTGGGAGGAAGGAGGGCCCAGGTCTTCCTCTCCCTTCAGCATGGTGTATCTTTTAACACCCTTGTACTTTTCACCTGTTTTTGTCATTATATTTGAAGTGTATTTTTGTTGGCAGCATATAGTCAAGTCTTGCTTTTTAATCTAATTTGATCATTTCTGCATTTTAATTGAGGTATACAGACCATTTACATTTAATGTGACTATTGATATGGTTAAGTTTAAATTCATCATACTGCTATTTGATTTCTTTTTGACCCCTCTGTTCTGTTTTCCTTTTCCTCTTTTTCTGCCTTTTTTTGAATTAATTGAATATTTTTTTATGATTCCGTTTTATCTTCTTTGTTGGTTTATTGGCTACAAGTGTTTTATTTTAGTGATTGTGTTAGGGTTTACAGTACACATTGTTAAGTTACCAGTCTGTCTTCAAGTAACATTATACCACTTTACATATAGTATAAGGAACTTACAATCATATACTTGCATTCTCCCCTCCAGGGCTTTGAGCTATTGCTGTCATACTCTAATTTTAAGTATGTATAAACTACAGACCACATTGCTATTCTTTTTGTTTAAACAGTCAATTATATTTTAAAGACACTAATAAGAAAAAAGTTTTTTATGTCTGAAAGTAAGTTTTCATCTTTGCTTCTGAGAACTATTTTTGTTGAGATAGTTTTAGGTTGAGTTTTTCTTTATCATTGCTTTTCAGCAATTTGTGATGTTTCATATTTACTGTTCCTAGATTTCTAGTTTTCATCATATTTGGAAATGTTTCCACCAGTATTTCTTCAAATGATTTTTCTGTCCCCTCCTTCTATCTTCTGGGAACTCTGATTACATATATATTAGGCTGCTTGAAGTTGTCCCAGAGCACCTTGGTGTTCTGTTCATTTTTAGAATCTGGTTTGATTAGATGTTACTTTACAATTTACTTTTTTGAGTGCTTGATATTTTTATAAGCCTATAACTTTTCTTGAGCTTTGTTCTGGGATGTAATAATTAAGTTTCTTAGAGGCTGATCCTTTGGGGTCTTCCTTTTAAGATTTGTTAGGTGGGACTAGAGCAGTGCTCATTTTAGTACTAATTATTCCCCAGTACTGAACACTTCTGTATACCCTACTCAATGCCCTATTAATCATGAGGTTTTCCAGTTTGGCTTGTGGGAACAGGCAGTATTTTCTAGCCTGTGTGAACTTTGAGCACTGTTACTTTTCATTTTGGAGGGTGGCTCTTCCCTAGGCTTCAGGTAGTTTCCTTATATATACGACTAGTCAGTATTCAGGTGATTACTTGAGGGACCCTTTGTGTATCTCCAGAATTCTCCTTCCCTGCAATTTTCTCCTTTCTAGTACTCTGTCCTGCAATCTCTAGCCTCTTTCTCATCTCCCCAGGTCTCACTTCTGTCTTTTCAACTCAGTTCGGTGGGCTCTGCCTGAGTTTCCCTTCCCTGCATCATAGTTTGGAAACTCTCTCAAGGCTGTAAACAGCGAGCAACTGTAGGGTTCACCTTGATTTTCCTAAACTCTAAGGGATTGTTGTGTTTCTTATCTCATATCTAGCATCTTGAAAATCATTCTTTTGTATATTTTGTCATTTTGGATAGTTTTAGGGGTGTGTGTGTGTGTGTGTGTGTGTGTGTGTGTGTAGGGTAGGAGGAGGAGCAATAAATCTGATCGCTGTTACTCCATCTTGGCTAAAAGCAGAAGTCTTGAACTATTTCTTTTTTTTTTTTTTTGCGGTATGCGGGCTTCTCACTGTTGTGGCCTCTCCCGTTGCGGAGCACAGGATCCAGACGCACAGGCTCAGAGGCCATGGCTCACGGGCCCAGCCGCTCTGCGGCATGTGGAATCTTCCCAGACCGGGGCACGAACCCGTGTCCCCTGCATCGGCAGGTGGACTGTTAACCACTGCGCCACCAGGGAAGCCCTGAACTATTTCATTTTATTAGACAATTTTTCTAATTTCTACATTTCCTCTGAACTTAATTATGTATTAATATCTAATAAAATAATTTATTATGAAAAGTTATTCTTACTGTAATAGTCTCTGTTGGTCCATCAATGGGGAAACATTACAAAAAAGATGGACTATAATATCATACCAACTGTGTTAATCAGATATTTTAGATGGAGAATGACCACTTTCTAAGTAGTATATTACCATTAGTGATTCTGGAGACAAGTTGGGGAGGGGAGGGCAGAGACAATAAACACAGCTTAAATAGAAGGATTAACGTAACTTCATATAATACAAGTTGTATAATTGGGTCAATGACTTAATGTGTGATTTTATTTCATATTACTTAAATATAAATCAAACACCCAGGAATCAGGCAGATGCCAAGTAGCATAAGACAAATTCTCTAAAGAGGTTATGAGCAGAGTTTCTAAGAATTAACCGCAGTTTGTTAAAAATGCAGATTTTCAGACCAAATCCCAGATTTTAATTTAGGAGGACTGGGATGGGGTCTAGGAATCCATAAATTATTAACCAACTCAGTGACTTTGGTAAGAGATAAAGAGGTTGCTACAGAATTAAGCACACCTTTATTTCTTACTTGAACTGGATAAATGGATGATGGGTAGGACAGAACGAACATTATTAGGAGAATCAAAATAGAGGCAAGCCCAAGCCAAGGTATTTTAGCCCTTAAGGTTCAGATTAGACAAGACCTCCAATATCAAACTAAAAAACCTGGGGATTAGAGTCTTGAAACCACCTAAGGTTTCAGAATACAGAAATAATAGTTTGAGAGTCAGCATTTTTAAAAGAATATTGACTTGATGGGATGAGCTGCAAAGCTGGAAAGCCTGTCAGAAGGTTTAGAATGAGGTAATAAGGGTGAGCATCAAGGAAGAAGTACTGACAATAGAAACTAAAATGTCAGAGACATTTAGTAAATGTAAAAATTCTGAACTTCCTTTCACATATGTAAGGAGAGGAAGTTAATATTAAATACGAGATTTAAAAATATTCATTACAAACAATAATAACAACAAAAGTAGCAACAATAACAATAAAAATAATAAGAATGAAATAATCTTCAACAGGCTTTTCAGATGTTTACTTGCATGATTCTTGAAACTCCATTAAGAGCTTAGGAGCAGTTTGTATTGCCTGAAAGGAGTATTAAACAGCAGTGTTAGTTTTCTAAATTAAAATGAATTCATCAGTCATTATGAACTAAAAACAGGCACCTTCTATCTTCTCTAAGGCAGATGAAGCAATGCGTGCGCTCTTTAGCATAATTTTATTTATATTTCTTCATTCACTATTACAGCCAATTTCAGTTTATTGTCAAAGATACAGAGATTTGTAGTCAAGAAAGAAGGAAAATTTACTTCTTCAAAATTACAAATTGGACATTTAGGTTAAAAATGCCAAGGGGGGGCTCCCCTGGTGGCACAGTGGTTGGGAGTCTGCCTGCCGATGCAGGGGACACGGGTTCGTGCCCCGGTCCGAGAGGATCCCACATGCCGTGGAGCGGCTGGGCTCGTGAGCCATGGCCGCTGAGCCTGCGCGTCCGGAGCCTGTGCTCCGCAGTGGGAGAGGCCACAACAGTGAGAGGTCCGCGGACCGCAAAAAAAAAAAAAGCCAAGGGTATGATAGAGGGATTAACTCTGGTAGGGGGTGGGTAGGAGCAAAAAAGTCAGACAAGGTTTCAAGGAAGATATAACTTGAGCTGGGCTTGAAGGACAGATGGGATTTGAAGAAATGGAGAATAGAGAGTATGGAAGCAGGAAAGAAAAGGCATTTTATACAAAAAATCTCAGTAAGAATTTCTTTTATATCAGAAACTGTTAACAACTTTTCACAAAGATGGATAACTTGCTCAATGCTGTGAAAGGAAATCCAAAGGAAGACGAGACTTATGGACATTTATTCATTTCTTACCTTCTTTTAGCGGGGTTTTGAGAACAAAATTTTCTTTACTTTCATGAAGAAAAGACTTTGAAGGATCAAAGTGTTTGATACCCAGAACTTTATTCAATTCCTCCTGAAGTTTTGTTTCATGTTGTTTTCTTTTAGCAAGTTGAGCGCGGAGTTTTGACACCTCCTATATAAGAAAAAATACAGTCAATAAATAATTATTGAAGATCACGTTGGTGAAATGCATTACCAATGTTACTGACAATTCCAAAGTTGTTCATTTTTCGAAACTTAATGGCAAAAGCCTACTAGATATAGGCTTTCAGATTATAAATTACAAAACAACTTTGAACAGCGGCAACAAAGAAGACAAGTCATTTAAATCTTCTTGTCCCTCTACAGATACAAAGCTATGTTTCTGATAAAAGTTCAACACCAAATTAAATGCTGAGATCCACTACAAGCATGATAGCATGAGAAGCTCTGCTGACCTGTTCCCTAGTGATATAAAAAATTATAAAAAGGCAACCAATTAAAGCCTCTGAAAATGGTCTTAAGGTGAAACAGCAAGTGAAATATTTATTCAAGCAGATCCACAAAAAGGTGGTTAAAAAAGGCAGCGGTCTATTGTGTTTGAACCAGTCCTGTTCCCTTTCTCTCCAATCCCTGCTTAGCGAAGCAAAGCCTTTACATCAGACCCTTGCAGCCAAGTGCACAGGGCTCCCTCTTTCCCTAGCTCTCAGTCAGAGGCTTTTCCTGCCAGGAGGAGCAGGACATCAGCATCTCTCATCTTGCCCCCCAGCTACCTGTTGCTCTGAACCACAGCAAATGTTGTTGAGAGGTGGAAGGTCTTTTCTTCCAAGGAATGGAGGCCTTATCTCAGGTGCAGAGTGCTGAAAATACTGAGACCCTGATCACCCTTTCCCTGGCTCATGAGACAATGGTTTCAAACCAAGAGAGGCAAGGTGAGAGAACCTCAGGGTGCTCCCCATCTCTCTCTCCCCCCAAGTCTATTGAGCATCTAGCTACTGGGACAGAGGTGTCATTCAGAGAAAAGCTTGCCATTTTCCGCAAATCCAGCTCTGAAGCCTGGGCTCAGAAATTTTGCCTGGTGGGAGAAGCAGGCTATAAAACACAGAGCTCCTAATTTATTCCCAAAGGAACTGACTTCACTTGCAACAGAGCTTAGAGAAGTTCAAGCTGAAGGGTGCTCTCAAGAACAGTAGAGGGACTTCCCTGGTGGCGCAGTGGTTAAGAATCCACCTGCCAATGCAGGGACACGGGTTTGAGCCCTGGTCCAGAAAGATCCCACGTGCTGCAGAGCAACTAAGCCTGTGTGCCACAACTACTGAGCCTGTGCTCTAGAGCCTGTGAGCCACAACTACTGAGCCCGTGTGCCACAACTACTGAAGCCCATGTGTCTAGAGCCTGTGCTCTGCAACAAGAGAAGCCACCACAATAAGAAACCCATGAACTGCAACGACGAGTAGGCCCTGTTCGCCGCAACTAGAGAAAGCCCATGCGCAACAATGAAGACCCAATGCAGCCAAAAAAAAAAAAAAAAAAAAATAGAATAGTAGAATTTGTAGTGCAAGGGAATTGGAAAGTGATTCAAAATGTAGGCTAGGACTTCCCTGGTGGCGCAGTGGTTGAGAGTCCGCCTGCCAATGCAGGGGACGCGGGTTTGTGCCCCGGTCCGGGAAGATTCCAACCTGCCGCAGAGCGGCTGGGCCCGTGAGCCATGGCTGCTAAGCCTGCGCGTCCGGAGCCTGTGCTCCGCAACAGGAGAGGCCGCAACAGTGACAGGCCCATGTATCGCAAAAAAAAAAAAAAAAAAAAAAAAAAAAAAAAATGTAGGCTAAATGGTAGGCTGTCTGCTTTGTAGAGGAGAACTGCTGAATGAGACGAGAGGGAGGAGCCCTCCTGGAGTACTGACATAAGACACAATTCCAACAAAGGAGCCAGAATTAGATTGAATTAGTCTGTACAGCAACTTATTATGCCCCAGGGCATTGTTGAAAATAACAGAGGGATAAGCCAGCAGCTATGAGTGTTTGGGGAGAGAGGAAGACAGCCTTACCAAAACCAAAGTCATCTCAGGTGACTGTGGGCACACCCCAAACCGAACCTTCCTCAGTAGCAACATCAGAGGCACAAACTACTGGGGCTGGGGAGGAGGAATACACTTCACTAAATAAGAAATAACAACATACCTGGAAAGGGATAGCAGTACCCAGAGGTGCTACCACATCTTACCTAAAACATCCATTTTCCAACAAAAAATTACAAAGTATGCAAACAGGAAAGCATGACCTATATACTGGGAAAAAGCAGGCAACAAAAACTGTCCAAGAGAGTAATCAGATATTGAATTTATCCAAAAAAGATTTTAAAGCCATTATAAACATGTTTGCAGAAGTAAAGGAACTAAAAAAAGGGAGTATACTCAAATTACTAGAATCAGAAATGAAAGAGGGGACATTACTACTGATATTACTAAAATAAAAAGGATTGTAAGGGAATATTATGAACAATTGTATACCAACAAATCAAATAACTAAAATGAAATGAACAAGTTCCAAGAAATCCACAAACTCCTGAAACTGTCTCAAAAAGAAATAGTCAATCTGATAGACCTCTAATAAGCAAATAGATTAAACTAGCAATCAAAACCACCCACAAAGAAAAGCCCAGGTCCAGATGACTTTACCACTGAATTCTACTACACATTCAATAAAGAATTAATACCAGTTATTCACAAACTATTCCAAAAAAACGGAAAGGATGAAACACTTCCCAGCTCATTTTATGAGGTCAGCACTACCCTAATAAAATAAAACCCACCCCACCCCAATATCAATATCAACAGAACTAAATGTGATTTTACAAACCGATTTGAGTTGGCTGTTTTCATCTTTCAATTTCACAACATGCTTGATTTTTTGCTTTAGATTCTGATGACCCAATAATTTAGCATACGAATCTCTTAGTTTATTTAGCTGCTCCTGAGCCGCACCATGTTCATTCAACAAAGCCTGTTTCTCTGCTTCAAATGCATCCAGTTGTAGCTGAAAAATACATTTTTTTATAAAGTTAAGATTTAAAGCTGCTAAATCTTACTTGACTCATATAAACTATAAGTACAACTAAAGTGAAAGAAAATAAAAAGGCAAAAGATAAAAAAACATTATGCTGACTTACTCTTAGGGTTCTCCATAAATTGACCTTTTTTTTTTTTTTTAATTGACTCTTTTTAAAACAAGTTGTTTTTCATTTCAAAGATCATTATTAAAACAGAGGGAAAGAAATGAGGAAAGAAGCCCTGCTAGCCAGCTTAATCTGTATCAGCCACATCACCCCATTATAACTAATACTGTCTTCTGACCCTATTTAACTACCAAGATTAGCATTTATCCTTTTATGATCAGCGTATTAGAGAAACACTGAGAAAAATCATAACAAAGTAAGTGTCACAAATTTACATAGCTTAATGATCAAAAGTTCACATCAGCAGAGCCTTCTAAGCTATTAAATTTAAGAAGCTTATTAAAAGGTAATTTAAAAATTTTTAGTTTTAGTTTTGGCTGCCTTGGGTCTTCATTGCTACACACGGGCTTTCTCTAGTTGCGGCGAGCAGGGGCTGCTCTTCTTTGTGGTGGTTTGTCTTGTTGAGAAGCATGGGCTGTAGGTGCGTGGGCTCAGTAGTTGTGGCACACGGGCTTAGTTGTTCCACGGCACGTGGGATCTTCCCGGACCAGGGCTCAAACCCACGTCCCCTGCATTGGCAGGCGGATTTTTAACCACTGCACCACCAGGGAAGTCCCTAAAAGGTAATTTTTAAGCCTATAAAGATTACATTAAAAAAAATGTATGCATAGGGACTTCCCTGGTGGCGCAGTGGTTAAGAATCCGCCTGCCAATGCAGGGGACGTGGGTTCGAGTCCTGGTCCAGGAAGATCCCACATGCCGTGGAACAACTAAGCCCGTGTACCACAACTACTGAGCCCACATGCCACAACTACTGAAGTCTGCGTGCTCTAGGGCCTGCATGCCACAACTACTGAGCTCGCATGCTGCAACTACTGAAGCCCACTCACCTAGAACCTGTGGTCCGCAACAAGAGAAGCCACCACAATGAGAAGCATGCATACTGCAATGAAGAGTGGCCCCCGCTCACCATAACTAGAGAAAGTGCACACACAGCAACGAAGACCCAAGGCAGCCAAAAAAAAAAAAAAGTATGCATAATAATGCAATAAAATTTATAGGCTTTTTAAAATGGGAAGTTAAATTGTTACTGTAAAGGCACAGCAAAATGATCTTTCAGAAGAACCATGTCACTTTCATGACTGACAGGGAACAACATGAATTCTTAAATACAAGTAAGCTAAGTCCTAATTGACAGACCTGAAAAGGTTTTGTTTTATTATATAATTCGTCATAGAGGAGACGCCACTTATTCATTTCCTCAGTTAATTCTGCCGTTGATTTTTCTTTTCCAGCTTTTCTGTAAGGGAAAATTAAATTTTAAACCATAGTATACTAGAAAAAATAACTGAGACACATGGCATTTCGGTTCTAAACTTAAATTACCTTGCTTCTCCCTTTTCCAGTTGTTTCTTAAAGTCTTCGCCTTGTTGCTTGAGTTGGTTCTGCAAATCAGTTATTTTTTTAAGAGAAGAAACTGTGATTTCTTTAACTTCTGCTTCTTTAAGTGTTGATTTGGTCTGCAGATCTAGAAGCATCCTTGGGTTTGAGAGAGAAGAGTCCACTAAACAATTTACAGCCATTTTAGTTTCTTTAACTCAAGCAACTATCAAGAACTGTACTTTTTTAACTGTGTAAATTCTTAATTTGCAATTGAAGATCACACAAAGCAAGCCATGGGACTACAGTTTCCTGCATCACTTAGTAGCTGGCTTTCAACAACATTAAATTGTCTTAATGGTTCTCAGGTCACAGATGTCACCAGGTTTTATTTTTCCCCAATACCTTGCATATTCTTGATTTGCATTCTCAGTTGCCAATATCTCATGCTGAACATCCTCTGCATTTTTCTCAGCCTTGGCCACTTTTTCGTGAAGTGACATGTTCTCCACCTTAAGATCTTCTATCTCACTTGCTGCTGATGCTTTATAGCTTATAAAAAAGAAAAAAGGTTAAAGGATTTTTCTAACTGCTCTATGCATGACAAACCTATAGCTGATTAGCTTATATTTTATGCACTTTTAGGCAGAGGTCCCCAACCCCTGGCCCGTGGACCGGTAGCGGTCTGCAGCCTGTTAGGAACAGGGCCGCACAGCAGGAGGTGAGCTGCGGGGCGAGCTAGTGAAGCTTCATCTGCCACTCCCCATCACTGGCATTACTGCCTGAACCACAGCCCCGCCCCTCCCAGTCCCAACCCCATGGAAAAACTGTCTTCCATGAAACCAGTCCCTGGTGCCAAAAAGGTTGGCGACTGCTGCTTTTAGGTAAAACAAATAAAATCTTTTCTGTTTTTGCATTTGCATAGGTAAGAATTCAATGTTTTGAAGTCAGTACTTATATGACACATGCTGTTCATTTAAAGAGTCAAGTGCCTACTATGTGCGGAAACTAGGCCTAGAGATGCAAAGAAATCAACTACCAAACATCGAAATTATCCCCAAACAAAAAGCCCACACATCCTTCCACCTATTGTCACAGACTTTATCATCCTGTGGGTAAGAGAGGGAAAAAAATGCCCCCACAGGTCTTTGCAAAAAAAAAAAAAAAAAAAAGGAAAAATAAATATATATAATTAAATTTGTAGTAAGTGTTTTGAAGGAAAACTACAGAACACCTTAGCTGATTAGCTGATAGAAATGGAAGAGGCCTTTCTGAGGAATTTACAGTTAAGCTGAGACATGATGGATAGGAAGGATTTAGCTAGCCAGTTGGGGACAAGTATTTCAGAGGGAAAAGATGCATATGTGCTCAGAGACAGGTAGAACACAGTCCATAAAGAGCTGGGACTGGAGTCTAATGAACAAGAGAGGCAGGGGCAGAAGCAAGAGGCATGAGGCCAGTCATCACTGGTGGGGCACAGTGAGTGGGATTACCTGAGGGATAAAGGAGAGACTTCAAAGGTCTCTAAGTAAGTGTGTAGATTATTCTAGAGATACGTGGAGAACTGACTGGGGAAGGGGCAGGAATGCTAAACTGGAGGATTAACTAGAAGGCAATTATTTTTCAGCCCAGGTGAGTGGTAAAAGAATCTTGAACCAAGGAGTTGGCAATGGTAAGATATGAGCTCTCTTTTGGAGGCAGAATTGAAAAATTCAAGAAATAGATTGGATGTTGGGAGAAGGGGAGAGAAAATGATCAAGATGACTCTAAGATTTATGGAACGAGAAACTCGGAAGATGGAGATATCACTGACTGGGCTCAACAAGAATGAGAAACTAGAGGGAGAAAGAGGTAGAAAGGAGATCAAGAGCTGTTTTGGTCAGGTTAATGTTAGACGATAGTGAGATATCTACTTGCAGAAGTCAAGTAGGAAGCTGGATACATGGGTAGGAAGCTGAAAGGATAGGTCTGGTTTGAAGAAATAAATTTTAATGTTATTAGCATACTGATGGTGAGTGACATCATAGAATGGTTGAAAACTTCTTAAGGCAGTACTTTTTAAAATAGCAAGAAGGGAAATCGCTTTTCAGGGTTGAGAATAGCACTAAAAATTATATATATATTTAATCTATATAATTCATATTCATGTTGACATGCGTAAATTATAATTAAAATATATATACTCACATACATTATGTGTGTGTATATATATATGTATGTCATAATATATCAGATGTAGGAACAGATCACAGGGGAAAGAAGGTACTAGTCAATGAATGGGTACTAGGCAATTGATTATCCATATGGGAAAACAAAAGTAAATTTTATCCCTTTATCACTACACATACAGAAATCAGTTCTAGGTGGAAAAATGAAAAGTGAAACTTTGGAACTTTTAGAAAAAAAATAGGTGAATATCTTTATGTTCTTGGGATAGAAAGAAGTTTTGGATGTGAACGTGTTCAATAAAAATTTGTAAACTTAAGCACATTAAAATCAAGAATTTCTATTCATCAGAAGAAACCATAGGCACTTCCCTGATGGTCCAGTGGTAAAGAATCCACCTTCCAATGCAGGGGCCTCGGGTTCGATCCCTGGTCAGGGAACTAAGATCCCATATGCCGTGGGGCAATTAAGCCCGAGTGCCACAACTATTGAGGTTGCATGCCTCAACAAGAGAGCCCATGTGCCGCAAACTACAGAGCCCACACACTCTTGAGCCCGCGCGCCACAACTATAGAGCCCATCCACCCTGTAGCCCGGGCACCACAACTAGAGAGAGAAAACCTGCACACCAAACTAGAGAGAAGCCCGAGCGCTGCAACAAAGAGACCGCATGCCGCAATGAAAGATCCCACATGCCCCAATGAAGATCCTGCGTGCTGCACCTAAGACCCGATGCAGCCAAAAAAATAAAGAAAAAAAATAGATAATCAGCAAGGACCTATGTATACCAAGGAGGTCTATCAACACTCTGTAATAACCTACGTGGGAAGAGAATCCAAAGATGAATAGATATATGTATATGTATAACAGAAAAAGATACTGTACACCTACAACATATACAATATTGTATATAAATGTTACCCCCCAAAAATAAAAATTAATAAAGAAAAGAGGTAGTGAGACACAAGCTTTAAAAAAAAAAAGAAGAAACCATAAAGAAAATGAAAAGACAAGCCACACTTTGCGAGAAGATATTTGCAATCCATATCACTGATAAAAACTACAAATCAACAAATAACAGAAATGAAATGAGAGAGAAATGAAAAAAAGTCACATACAAGCCTGTTACAGAAAAGGAAAGATAAATCATCCATAAGAAAAAGCTCTTTTACATTTATTACACTGGCAAAATTTATGAAGTCTGACAAGTTTTGGAGGGGAGATAGATCATTGAGAACTCACACATCACTAGTGGGAGTGTAGATTTTCACACCCACTTTGTAAAGTGATTGGGCATTAAATTTTAAGGTTGAACATTCACTTAAATATTACTTTAGATAAATTCTTACACGTGTATACTAGGAGACCACAAGAATATTCATTGAGTACTATTAAAAAAATGAAAGAAATGGGAAACAACCCAAAAGCCCAAACTGAGAATGGATAAATAGTGGTAGATTGATAAAATCAAATATTCTGTAACAGTGACCATGAATGAACACTGGCAACACTGTGATTGAATCCTAGAAACATACCTAATGCAGAGTGAAAGGGCAAGTCCCAGGATATGGCATACACTACATGACATTTTTGGTGAAGTTCAGGAAAAAACAAAACTAGATAATATATTATTCATATGGATATACATGCTATACAATTATACACAGGAAAAAAAGCAAGGAAATAATCAATGTAGACTCTGAGATGGTGTTATCTGTCGGAGGAAAGCATGAAGGCATGAAGATGGGATAGTGGAAGAACTCATATATATACCAAGCGGTTGAAAATCTTTTAGCCTGTAGGTTGTCTTCTATGAGCTCATGCATGTTAATTTTACCTTTATGCTTTATAATTTATGTATACATTGTATATCTTTTCTATTTGTTGAACATACTAAAATAGATAAAAGAAGAGCCCTTACCCCCAAATTATATAAAGTATATACAATAAGTAAAAATGTTAACATTAATATACTCTTGGTGTGAGACTGTGTGATGTATCGGTATTTGTTGTATTATCCTTTGCAACTTGTAGTCCCCTCCAAAATAAACTTTAAAAAAAGGGAAAATAACAAGTGAGAAAAATAGGAAGTGAAGAAGTGGATACAGTATATAATCTTCTATCAAGAAGATGGGCTATGAGATGCAAACTATTATATATAGGATGGATCAACAACAAGGTCCTACTGTATAGCACAGGGAACTATATTCAATATCCTGTGATAAGCCATAATGGAAAATAATATGAAAAGGAATGTATATATATATGTATAACTAAATCACTTTGCAATACAGCAGAAATTAACACAACACTGTAAATCAACTATATTTCAATAAAATAAATTAAAAGAAAAAAAAGAAGAAGATGGGGGGAATTCGCTGGTGGTCCAGTGGTTGGTTGGGACTCCACGCTTCCATTGCAGGGGGCACGGGTTCGATCCCTGGTCGGGCGAACTAAGATCTCACAAACTGCGCGGCCAAAAAAAAAAAAAGGCTACGAAGAGGAGTAGAATTTTGGGGTAAGAAGGGTGCTGGGAGTGACAGGTGTTATTGGATAACTGCAGAAGGAAGTGGGGGGTAAAGAGAGACTTTTTAAAAATGTATTTTAAAGATGAAGGCATATTGACATGATTTAATATTGACTGGAAAAATTCTAGAAGAAAGGCTGAAAATTATGAGACAAGGGATAAATGATAGCATGAGGTCACTGAAGGTTAAAGGAATTAGATACTTCATCTGTAATAAGTGGGAGGAAGACGGGATGAGCATAGATGCAGGTGCGTTTACAGGTTTGATGAAGAGGAAATAAAAGCGTTTGGATTCTTCATGAGGAAAATGATGACATCAGGAGAGTCGGACAGAAGTGCCAAAGGTCTGAGAATGCATGAAATTTGAAGTGGGTAGTTGGAAAGGGAAATTACTATATATTCTAAGATACGAGGTAACATTAAATGCCCATTTATGATTGGACACTATGGAATTTAAAGTAATACCAATTGTTTTATTTTTGTGATTATTTTGTGGACAGATGTTCCTACGTAAACACCCCTCCTTGCTCATGTATGTTCGAGAGTGCAGTCTCCCCATACAAATACCTTTCAAATTGAGCGGTAACATCTCTCAGGCTCTGCACTGTACTGTTATACCTTTCCTGCAAAAGCAGTGTGGTCTGAGCATGAGCAGCATTACTTTTCTCCAGTTCAGCTTCTTTCCTAAGAAAAAGGAACAGTTAAAAGATAAAATGCTAACTGCAAATCATTAGTCTCAGAAAGAGACTAGGATTACCTTTGACACTGTGAATCATATATCCCACATCTTCATGTTTATATCAGATACTGGCAGCTTAGACCTAAATTTATGACCTACATCTAATAGCCTGTTCATTTACATACAGCTTCATTTTATCTTTCCTGCTTTTATTTTACTTCTGTTTTCATCCTAATTTACTTACTTATCGTTTCATATCATACGTACTTAGGTAGGTAGTTTAAACACTTTTTTGGAAGAAAGTAGATTAAAAAGACTCTGAAAGAAAATCTTGATAGCAGCCAAATCTAAAGAATGTGAAGGATTACCAGTTAAAAAGCACTAGGGTTGAATAAAATTTAATTCTCTGCATTTAGACATTTAAGGAACACTAGGTACAGTTAAGTTAACTTCATTTTAAGAGTTCTTTTGAAAAAAGAGTTACAGAACTATGTGGATTTATTTTGATTACACCAATTACCACATAATAAATTGTTATCCAAAGATTCAACAACTTATTTAGTAGACTATTTTGCATAGACAGAATGGCTTTTAAGACATCTTTATAAATATATACTATAAAACTATAGAGATTTTAAAAAATATTAATATTACATATTACCACAATGGTGATACAACATTTTTGGTAGGCATATGAGCTTATAAGAGATCTTTTAAAGAACAAATAAAAACTGTAAGTAAGAAGCATTATTCACTTACAGACTAAGTTGGACACTGAGACAAGATAGTTGATCAAATTCATTCTGTAATGAGTATAGGGTTTAAAAAATATATACCACAGCTAAAAGCAATCAACTAGTACTAAAGGGTTTATAATAAAAATGTTCTCTTTCCTGCCCCCTAGAGGAATCGTTGTCAACTTCTAAGTTTTTCTCTTAAGCTTGAAATTTCCAGGCTGGAAAGAACCTTAGAAATGATCTCATAAAACTCCTTTATTTTATATCTAATAAAACAGAAAATAAAAGAAATTAAGATTGTCTTGCTCAGAATCACACAACTAGTTAACAGATCTAGGAATAAAATCCTTATCTCCTGACCTCCGGACTGAGTTTGTTGAGTTAGAATAAATGATTATCTCATCTTTCTTTCCTAAACTGACATCATCCACTCAAGTTTCTTAAAGTACCTGTTCCCTGAGGCTGGTTGCAATATAGAACAATCCCCCTAAGTACACTTTGGTAGTGTTCCCCAAAATGCAAGCATAGAGAAAACTTTGGTGTTTTTTTAATCAGTAACAAAAGAAAACAGAAAAGGGATTAATAACAAAAGTACCTAATAAGAGATAGATACACACTTGTGAAATAAGTGGCGATTCTGTAGCTTTATGTCTAGTCCATGGTTCCTTGCTAGAAAATGTTTTACTGCTGAAATCCCAAGGATTCAAATATTTATTCACAAATTGAACTCAAGAATCAACCCAGATATTTTTGTTTTATTTTGTTTTTATACCTTTTGTATTTATTAGCGCTCTCTCTTTTTTTTAACAACTTAAACTTTTAATTTTTATTTTATTTTATTTATTTTGGTTGTGCCAGGTCTTAGTTGCGGCAGGTGGGCTCCTTTGTTGTAGGTTGTTAGTTGTGTCATGCAGATCCTTAGTTGTGGCACGTGAATTCTTAGTTGCAGCACGCATGTGGGATCTAATCCCCTGACCAGGGATCGAACCCCTGTCCCCTGCATTGGAAGGTGGGTTCTTAACCACTGCGCCAACAGGGAAGTCCCTCAACCCATTTAAATAAATGTAGTGGAGAAGGACCTATAATGTGATGAAAATAGTATGGAATAAGAGTTTAAAAAAAAAAAAAAAGCATGAGAACTTAGGCTTTCTACTTTTTTTTTTTTTTAAACCCACTAGCTTTGTCTACCTGAAATTGTCCTCCTCCTCTTTCTGGCTTTGGAGACTGAGGTTATTTATTTACTTATTTTTTTATAAATTTATTTTATTTTTGGCTGCATTGGGTCTTCGTTACTGCGCGTGGGCTCTCTCTGGTTGCAGCAAGCGGGGGCTGCTCTTTGCTGTGGTGTACAGGCTTCTCACTGTGGTGGCTTCTCTTGTTGCAGAGCACAGGCTCTATGTGCCCAGGCTTCAGTAGTTGTGGCACGTGGGCTCAGTAGTTGTGGTGCACAGGCTTAGTTGCTCCATGGCATGTGGGATCTTCCCAGACCAGGGCTCGAACCCGTGTCCCCTGCACTGGCAGGCGGATTCCTAACCACTGCGCCACCAGGGAAGCCCCAGGCTTTCTACTTTTAATGACAAATTTTTTATTTTTGAATGTTTCCCAGTTCTGGTTGTTTTTTTCCCATTGTGCTTTTTGATTGTTACTTCTGAAGTGTTTGTGCTCCCTCAAAAGAGGTAATTAAAAGTATAACTTACACTATGATGCATATATGGACAAAAAATGGAAATGTTTCTTATTAAAGGGTGGGAATCTTATTATTTTGGATATTTTTCTAAATCTGTTATCATTCTAATGCTAATGTCCAATAATTTTTAGAAAATATAAGAGCAGTATAGGAATACAAAATTTTGGTTATTAAAACTCTCTTTAGTTAAACCTTGGGCCTTAAATAAAGAAAGGGCATGGCTTCTGACTTTGGCTGTCATACTTGTTTATATGCACATCCTGTGCATGTACTTTACCTGTCTGTGTTTATCCCTTATTTGTAAAATAATTCCAACCTCACCACTCACACGATTGGTGTGAGAATCCTGAGAGAATGTACTAGAAAACACCTGTCAACATTTGAAGTCATATATAAAAATGAAGTCCTATTAATACAAACCCTTTCAGTCTTTCTTCCATGAGTTTTAGTTCTTCACCTCTAGATTCTGATTCTTCTTCCAATTGCTTGACCAGGCTTTCAACTTGTTCCTCCTTTTGCTGTAATTTATCTAGCTCATCCAGTGCTTGCTTTAATTCTCCCTCAAAGAGATTCCTCTCTTTAACCATTTCCTCTTGAAAAGAACATAGCTTCTGTTGAAGACTAGAAGATAATTCCTGCATCCAAATAGAAAACCATCAAAATAATTTGAAAGCTTTTGAAAATTTAATAAATAATTAAATTAAATTGAATGATTTGTGAGGTTTTACTGAGGGCAAAAAAGAAGTACAGATGATGAAGTATGGACACTAAATTCAAGAGCCTCCAGGAAACTTGAAAAATAGAGAGATATCATATTTATTTTATCATGGATTATATCCTACACTTTGTTAACATTATGGTAAATGCTATTTCAGTCTTTTTTCCTACGCAACACACACACAGACACGTGCGCGCACACACACACACACACACACACTTAGAAAACCAAAATCATATTCTACAACTGACTTTTATCATTTTTCTCATGATTTATATAAAAAGAGTACTATGATTTCAATGTTATATAAAATATTTTAATGTTATATAACATGAGTAAATATGAATAAATAAATACAAATAAATCACTTGTGAAAAAATTTTAACATTACAAATAAAATGAAAATTGCCTACTTGTATTCTAACCTTAGTTTTCCCATTCCAGAGATAACCACTAGTTTGGTATTCTATGCCTTATGGTCTTTTTCTATATATTTATATACTTAAAGTGTAAATGATATATACTGTGTATGCAAAGGTCATTTAAAATATCATAAAAATAGTAGTTGAGATCTTTTCAAGTCAATATATACAGATCTACTTAATTCCTTTGTTGTTGCAGATTGACCAATGATACAAAATTTCATGTGCATGTGAATGCCTGCTTGCCCAACTCTCACCAATGTGTCATATTAGTAAATGTTTTAATATGTGCCAATCTTGTAAGTGACAAAAACAAATTATTTCTATTTCTTGGATTACTACTAAGGTAGTGCATCTTCTCGTGTTTACAGACTACCTGAATTTCTTTTTTTTTTTTTAATTTAAAAATTTTTTTGGCTGCACCATGCAGCTTGTGTGATCCTAGTTCCCAGACCAGGGATCGAACCTGGGCCCCCTGCAGTGGAAGCATGGAGTCCTAATCACTGGACCGCCAGGGAAGTCCCGAAGCTATCTGAATTTCTACTTCTAAGAATTATTTATTTCCATCCTATGCCTATTTTTTTTTTTTTTTTAGTGAATTGTCCTTTTTTCCTCATTGATATGTAAAGTGTTCTTTATGTAATCTGCATTTTAAATAACTGTCAGTTTCCTTTCTTGTCTAATTAGACACTCTTTTACCATAGAACTGTAAATGCCGATGTAGTAATCTAACACAAGAATGTGCTGAAAAATTTTTTTAAACAATTTCCTTATTTTGCTTCAACTGCTCCTTGAATTTTTTCACATTATGAATAACGCTGTGGTGAACAGCAGTTAAATACGTGGCATAGGCACGATTATTTCCTCAGGATAAGATTCTAGAAGTAGAATTGCTGGATCAAAGGACATATACAATTTAAAGGTTTTCTGATATACAGGGAAATGTATTACCTAAAAGAAGCACTAGCGTTTTAAAATATTGTAGTAAACTACCTTTTCTTGTTGCAGAAGTGAATCAATTTGCAACACTTTTTGTTGTAGCTCTTCATGTTCTTGTTGTTTAAGAACAGACCTCTCTTTTAAGTTTCGTATCTCAGAGTTTAGATTTTCATCCTGTTCTCTGTCCCTATTGATGAGGTCTTCTAGAAAAGGGAAAACATTAACAATGCTGTAATTAGATACTAATATTAACTTTGAGAAACCCAGATTCCCATAATATTCCACTATACTGCTTTGTAGCATGTTACAGAGATCAAGTATTTCCAAAGGGGGGAAAAATAACTCTGAAGTTGGTATGATTACTATATATAAAATAGTATGTATATTATATAATAAAACCCCCAAACCTAGTTCTATGTATCTACCAATTTTAAATGGCCACCCAATGGGGAAGTCAAGAACTGCACAACCATATATATTTCAATCAAGACAAGAAATATATTGAAATAAGCAGACAACAAATATCATAAAAGACAAAAATTCCCAAACATAGAACAAAATTTTTGTTGTTTATATAATTATTTTAGAAAGTTGTTATAACATAGCAGTACTTTTAAAAAATATCATCGGTAGTACTTATCTAAAGAAAGTAGTACTATAAACAGTGGAATACCTTTTTCTTTTTCAAGCAGCTGGCATTTAGCATTCATGTCTTCCACTTGTTTAGACAATATAGCAACATTTTCCTCCAGAGACTGCTTAAGGCTTAAAACTTCATGATTCTTCTCTTTCAGATTTTCTTCTAACTGGGCAATATCTAGCTTGTATTTTTCCACTTGATCTGATGCACAACTGCATTAAAACAAATTATGTTGAAGAGCACATCTATTTAAGCATAGGGAACATTAAATGAAAAGAGATGAAAATGATGTATTCACCACAGTTCAACAAAATAAAGTCCAATTTAAAACTACTCTTCATATTACCTTATTTCTTCGATGTATTCTAAAAGTTTTTCTGTTTCAGATTTTTCATCAATCTTTTCTTTCTCTATTGAAATACTAAAAAAAATTGCACATATTAATATACACAATAATCACGCATAATGCTTACTCTGTACCAGGTACTGTTATCTCAGGTAGGCTGACTCCGGAGTCCAAACTCCTAACCATTCACTTATGTGACCCCTGAAGTTGACAATTTAATATATGCAAATAGGAGGCTCAAGTTTTTTACTTTTAAGTAAGAAAGCTTTCCAAATATATTCTGACAAAAGGGTTATGATGATGAGAGTCATCCTCTGCAACACTCCAAGTGTAACAGAAATCATCTTTTCTGTAGCTTTCCTAGCTTCCCCACCCCCCACACATACAAAATAACATTTTGTGTGCCACAAAGCCTTTGTTCCAGGCTGCCTTATATTCAATTACTTATGTGTTTACCTCCTCCAAACACCACAATTTGAGAAACGGGCGAGCGACAAACAGACACCTTACACAAGGATATATACGAATGGTCAATAAGCACATAAAAAGATGCTCGACATTAATAACAACAAATTAAAATCACAAATGAGGGACTTCCCTGGTGGTGCAGTGGTTAAGAATCCACCTGCCAATGCAGGGCACATCGGTTCGAGCCCTGGTCCGGGAAGATCCCACATGCCATGGAGCAACTAAGCCCATGCGCCACAACTACTGAGCTCACGTGCCACAACTACTGAAGCCCGTGCGCCTAGAGCCTGTGCTCTGCAACAGAGAAGCCACCACAATGAGAAGCCTGTGCACTGCTATGAAGAGTAGCCCCCGCTCACCGCAACTAGAGAAAAGTCTACACACAGCAATGAAGTCCCAATGCAGCTAAGAATAAATAAAATAAATAAATTAAAATAAATAAATAAAATCACAAATGAGATACTACTTCACATCCACTAGAAAGGCCGAAATCAAATAGATGACAACATCAAATGTTGATGAAGATATGGAACAGATGAAACTATCACACATTGTTAGGTGGGAGTGTAAAACAGCAAAACCACTTTGAGTGTTTTAAAAAACGTTATATGTATACAACCCTATGACACAGAAATTCCACTCCTAGATATTTACTCAGAGAAATAAAAGCCTGTGTCTACAAAAAGGCATATATAGTTGACTTATTGATAATAGTCAAAAACTGGAAACCCAAGTATTGATCAATAGGAGAATAATAAACAAATGGAGGTATATTCATATAATGGAATACTACTCAGAAATGAAAGGAGCAAATTATAATACACCCAACAGTACGGCTGAATCTCAAAAAATTATCTTAAACAAAAGAAGCCACATATACACACATATGCATGCATGTGGTAATAAATGTCCCCAAAAAGGGCAAACTAATTTATGATGATAGAAGTCAGAAAGTGGTTGCAGGGGTACAGGGGCAGCCATGGGGGAGGAACAGGGGAGCAGGAAGGAGCACGAAGGAACTTTCCGAGGGGATGGCCACACTGTCTACCTTATTTGGGTGGTGGTTACACAGGTGTATACAATTGTCAAAAGTCACTAAACTGAATACTTATGATCTGTGCATTTTACTGTATACGAATTACAGCTGAGTAATAAAAAGAAGGCTAGGATTGTGCATTCATCACAGTTCCCTATACCAATACTTCTCAGCTTTGGTCTCACTACAACCTCTGTAAGATTATGTTGTTAGAAAGACCATGAGTCTTTCCTCATTATTGATACAGAAGACGTACAAAAGTAATACATTCATACATCTTTCAGCATAAAATGTTTGGGAATTATTAGGGCTCAACTGTCACTTAGGAAGAGAAATAGGGCAAGTAGAGGCAGGCAATGAGGTAAGTATGAAGGGAAGGTTAAAGTCTCAGTAAACAATAACTAGCAGAGAAAGGTAAATCAAAAATTGGTTACACACACACACACACACACACACACAAATTGGTTATACAAAGGAATCTCTTTCCTTTTAGTCACTCACATCTTCCCCTCAAGTTGTGCTATTTTCTCCTGAGACTCTTCGAGATTCTTCTGGGTAACCTGCAGCTTCACCTCCATGCCTTCTTGTTTAGCCATCACGCTCTACACAACAGAAACATCTGTTTTAGGAAATGAGAACTTGTTCAGATCCCCCGCTCCAGACACAGCAAACTTACCAAAGGTCACTCACCCTCATCTTTATTTCTCTTTTGTTTCGAAGTTTCATCAACTCAAGGCTTAGGATTCTCAAATTCTTCTGGTTACTATCATCAGAAAACTAAGTACAACGAACATAAAAAATCGAGAAATATTTTCTATTAAGTCCTGTAAAAAAATCACTTAAATATTGATTATCTATTATTGGGACTATTATTTGCCTACAACATACTCTGGTAGAGAAAAGAGCCAGGATTACTGGTTTTACACTACTACTGTTCTTCTCTCTCCTTTTCCTTCATGTGACTTTCTGGTCTACTTTTGAAATCAGCTTCAGTGGTTGTTTATCTGTATATGCTAGAAAGTCCACTGTGTGGCTCTAAGACAAGCTTCTTGGAGAGAATTTCGTAAAGTGTGTTTGCTTAATAAAATGCATCTGCATTGTTTGGTCTACTTTGAAATATGCAGACTATAGGGTCCATCGCAGGCCTAATAAATCAGAATCTCTCTGAGTGGGGCCTAGGAATCTGCTCCCTTCCCCGTGCTTAATTCTTATGCATTCTTACTCCCTCTGTAATCAAAGAGCCCAGTACATGACAGGCCTTGAATAAATGACTCTTATTAAGCTGAAGAGTGATTTACAGCTTCCTTCTACTTCTGTAAAAAAGCAAGACGACCATGTTAAGTCCTTTAAGATCATTAGTATATTAATATTGATAAATACAATTTATCTATTGAACACATTTAGTCCACACAATTATTCATTTCCCACTATATTTCCAAAAGGATTTGAGATGGAAGCTTGCTATTATGCTATTATTTCTTTCAGAGAAAGATCTTTAAAGATACTTCTAGATGTAAATTCTGCAACATTTATTAGTGGCCTTAGTTATTGGGGGTGACTTTGAAGAAGGTGAGAAAGTGTCAGACATTAAAACAAAAAGTAAACTTTTTTGTTTATAACCTCTTATGTGCCAGGCACCAAAATAAAAAAGATGCAATAATAATTCCTACTGGAAGCAGCTTAATATTTAAAGTACATTTAGTGAAGGAAAATGACTAAACTAGGCCTAAAATTCCCAAATAGCTATATGAGAAAAAAAACATGTTTATTATTTATTCAACTGTAAATATTATCATGAGGTTCAAATACCTTAGATTTTAGTAGCTCATTAGTCCTGGTTAATTCAATAAGCTGTTTTTCCAGTGAAGCATTACTTGCAGAGAGAGATGTTTTTTCCCTGACGGCAGCATTTAGCTTTGCTTCCGTCTTCTCCAACTCAGCTTCCAGATCCTGGATCCGCTTGTCTTGAGCACCACGTTCCTGCACAAGAACACGAATCTGGATAGAAACAAGGTGATGAATGAATAATTCACTGATTACTGCCAACATAATCACTAAATGCTACTGATAATCAAAATATTAAAGTTCTAGACAAACTTCTGATTGTGACATGATGCTCTTAGATATTCTTAGCTGTTTAAGCAATCATATTTATTTTATGACACATCTTGAAAAACTGTAAGCATTTTAAGAACAGAGGATTTGAACTGTCATAAACTTCTAGGTGTAATTAAACTGTTTATTCACTTTTAAGGTATTTCTACCTATAAAAAGTCTTCTTTACTCTAGTTCTAATTATAGGAAGTCAAATTATAGCTTGAAATGCTAAATATCTTTTTCATTTCTGGGAAAGCAGAACTGGGCTTCTGAGTAGGATATGGTAGGCATCAGCAAGCCATCATTCCTGCTGCAATTACTAGGTAAAAACCAAAACCTAAATCAAAAACACATACTTGTCAACAAAAAATGTGGAAGCCAGAGGACAATGAAATGTTTAAAAATGTATGCAGACAATCTGCCAATCAAAAATTCTATTCCCAATGAAAATATCCTTTAAAAATATGAAGGTGACATACAGATGTTTTCAGAGGGGAAAAAAAAAGGCTGAGAGTATTTGTCAACAGTAGAACTGCATAAGGAATTCTAAAGGAAGTTCTTCAGGCTGAAGGAAAATGATCCCAGGTGTTTGTAAGATATGCACTTTAAGGACATAGATTGACAATAAAGAGATCGGAAAAGATTTACCATGTAAACATTAAACAAAAGAAAGCTGATATGGCTATGTTAATATCATACAAAGCAGACTTTAAGGCAAAAAATATTACTAGGAATAAAGACTTTTACGGGTAAAAGATTATTTCAAGAGGAAGATATAATCTTAAATTTGTTGTGCACAACAAAGTAATATCATAACTTCAAGATATACAAAGCAAAAACTGACAGAATTAAAAAGATAAATAGACTAATCCCCAGAGCTACAAATTTAAAAATACCTTTCTCAGTAACTGATAGAGTAAACAGACAAAAATATCAGTAGAGATAAAGATCTGAAGAAAACTGTTAAACAACTTGAACTAATTGTCATATATAGACCGCTATAACCAACAAGTGCATGTACATTCTTTTCTAGTTCACATAAAACATTTACCCAAATAGACTATTAGCTGGGTATAAAAGTATCAAGAAAGCACAGCTGCATTAAATCACATGAAAAGTATTTTCTACCCTCATTGGCTTTGTATTCATACTAATCTCAGTATTCTAAGCCAATTGCTTTAACTAAAAATATATCAAGCACCACTTATATATACAGTTGTGAACTAGATGCTAGGGACTGAACGAGCTTCAAGATTCCCTACTATAAGATTCTTTATGCCTACATTATTGGTTTAAAACCAATGTTGATAGCACATCATAAAACAGAAAAAAGGATCCTGAGATTATCTACATCACACTTTTTTCAGTTAAAGAAACTTAAGCTCCAAAAAAGGACTGTAAACTCAAAAGACCAAGCAGATAATATAAATAAGAGAGCCAGGCGAGGACTGACTGAGCAAATGTGGGGTCTAAAGAAGGCAACGGATGTGGAAACTGTGCTATCAGATCTTCTAATTTTGCAAGAGAAGTCAGAAATCTGAATTTGTTTTGCATGATATTTTACTTTTAAATATTGATAATTAATTCAAATTAATCAAACAAACAACAAATACTGTGGGGCTTAAATAAAATAGAGCTGTATTTGTCAAAAATTTCTATTCTAAAAGATTAAGTAACTGATACAAATTACCAGTTCTAATCCTGGCACTGCCACTCACTCACCAGCTATCTCATAGACACTCGGAGACACTCAGTTATTATATATCTAAGTATTAACTCCTACATCATAGGCATGTATCCTCAATAAAATGATAGCCAGTATTACTAAAATAAATACAAAAAGGATCAGAGCAACAAGGGCAGAGATTTGCAAAGTTATTTTGACATATTCTGGATCTTAAGCCAACATTTAACTGTAATCAATAGTAAGTTTTAATACATCAAAAGAATATGTCTAGGGGACTTCCCTGGCGGTCCAGTGGTTAACACGCCACGCTTCCAATGCAGGGGGCACAGGTTTGATCCCTGGTTGGGGAACTAAGATCCCACATGCTGTGTGGTGTGGCCAAAAAATATAAATAAATAAATAAGTAGAAAATTCTTATTAAAAAAAAGAATATGTCTACTAGAAAGAGTTGCTCAGTAATGGAAACACAGAAAAAAGACTGCCAGAAAAGCAAAGCTGGCAGTGATCAGCCTTGCCCTGCTTAGGGAAGTAGGCAGGTTTTTTAGGTCAGCTTTGCTCAGTAGAGATTTCTGCTACGATGGAAATGCACTGTGCAGTATGGTAGCCACTTACCACTAGTGCCTACTGAGCAGGTGAAATGTGACTAGTGGAACTGAAGTACTGAATTCTTAATTTTATTTAAATAGGGACGTGGTAAATGGCTACTATATTGGATAGTACAGGCAGTAGGTCATTTTATCCTTGAGGAAGGCATATACCTATAGTGCAGAGATGCAGTAAGTTAGCACAACTCCATCACAATTCAAATAACCTGCTAGGATTTCATGCTCACCAAGTTTTCTAGCTAGCTACTGTCTTAACACATAGATTACTATATAGGAAGAGTGTATGCTATGAGTAAAGGTTAATATTTGATCCACATATAGTTGTAATAAACTAACATATTGATTTTAGTTATCCGTTTTTCATGAAGTAGATTATCTTGAATCCATCCCTTACTAAGCTAACAAATTGCATACCACATTGACAACCACGCTCTAAAATATGGTATCCAAGCCAAGGATTGGTTCCCCTGTAGGTACTGGCCTGGATGGTACATATGCCTCACTATATGACTCCTCAAATAGCAACAGAATCCTTGTCTCTTAACTATGTGTAACTCTTTTTCCATTATATTGCACTTACTTTTCAGTAAGTTGAAAGTACTGCTTACCTCTTTTGCCAACATCTTCAAATCTTTTTCATTCTTTTGAGATTCTTTCTATTTGAAAATCAAAGAACAGAGACAATCAAATTTAAGTGCCACAAATACCATAGCCAAATTTGATTTTTAGGTATCAGAAAAGATTAAGGGTTCCAAACATTTCACTGACTCTATAAAATATTTTGTAGGTGACTTACCTAGCAAATGAAGGAAAAGGTTCTTCAAATCTTAAAATATTTCGGGCTTGAACATTTTTTACCCCAATAGATGAGGCTTTTGCTAACAAGTCCACTGAAAAGAACAGGTCCTCTTTTCTAATGTTAAACAGCAATACATTTTAAATACTTAAGTATGCTATCTCAGGAAAAAAAACTCTTAAAAAGAGAAATCAGGGCTTCCCTGGTGGCGCAGTGGTTGAGAGTCCGCCTGCTGATGCAGGGGACACAGGTTCGTGCCCAGGTCCGGGAAGATCCCACATGCCGCGGAGCGGCTGGGCCTGTGAGCCATGGCCGCTGAGCCTGCGTGTCCAGAGCCTGTGCCCCGCAACAGGAGAGGCCACAACAGTGAGAGGCCCGCATACAGCAAAA